>NC_090783.1:5270833-5601666 GCF_040054535.1 Antennarius striatus
ACAAGCGGGAGAATGCACTTTCTGGCGTGTGGGCCAGCTTGTGACCAGTGGCTGATATTTTTGGTTCTTCCCACCCAACCTGGGCTGGCATGTTGCACATGTATTATAGTGGGGCAGTGGTGTGCAGTGGGGACTGGGGTGAGCAGTTGTTGCCAGGGGAGGTGGTGTGTTATTTTCAGTCCATTGTGTCTACTTCCTGTGGGTCAGGGGTTATTGGAGCAGGGTGTTTCAGACTTTATGGAGTAAAGAGAAGGGAAGGGAAGTTAGCAGGGTAGGCAGGAAAGTGGCCAGACTCACTCAACAACAGGAGCTTGCTTAACTCGCTTCTCGTACGACGTTTCTCATTTTTATAGATGCAAAGCTTGGAATCTTCTGAACCAGGTGAGAGCCAGTAATTGCATTTTAGCAACCAGGAAGTTTTTCCTTTCCTGCCTTTGTTATTGTTGTTTCACGACTTTTGTTAGTTGCATTGAAACATTGTTCAGGTGTTGATCGCAGCAAAGGTTTGAAACAGACTTAACCACTAAGATTGCTCCTCAAATAAGAGTGTGGAGATTTTTCTTTGGGGTGAAGGCCCGACCAAAAATACAGAAGACAGGAAGTGGATGGGAATTAGATAGCTCTTACATAACTGTGTTGTTTGGGGCATTTGATTGCTAAAAGCATGGCTAACTTCATTTTGTGTTCCAGGATAGTTACCACTAACCCTTAAGTCCTTAAACATGAGTCGTTACAATGGAGCATGAAAAACTGTCCATGACGAAAGCTGCAGGATGAATGCATAATCACAACATCTGAAAATTTATAAGAAAGACCCAGGGGTTAAAATTCATGACGGTATTGTCTTTTAAACGCTTTAAATGTACGACTTGCCTTTTCAAAGAAGCAGCCATCATATGTTCCCGGCGGTGATAGATCGTGTGGAGAATATTGGATTTCGTTGAAAAATCTTGAGGCCACAGTTCTCTGACCAGGATCATTTTATTAGCATATTTGCTTTATCCTTCTGAAAGCCTTCATTCTAGTATCCCTTTGTTCGGGTTGTTCTATTGGTTGTCCTCACAACCAATAAAAAAATATATATATTTATGCAAATGCACACGTGTGTGTTTGTGTGTTTGTGCAGTAAATTGCTAAGTATGCTGTCAGACCAAAATCAGTATCTCTCACTCATAACCTCACTGTTGTTGTTGGGATCCTGAACCAATTCCTTTTGCAAAAAAACTAACAAATAAAAACAATAATAAACTTATCTCCTCTACTTGCTAACATTGACGTTGTAACAGTATGTCAGTGTAACATTTGTGGATTTCCACTGAGGGAGTTCTGAGGGTCCGAAGGAAAGACAAACTGTTGCTGTCTAATTCCCCAGTTTGGAGACCTGAATCCCGACAACTTAAGACGTAAACCGTTGCAGCTAATGTTACTCAAGAAAAGGCTCTAAACTTAGCTTTGGACTCCTCAGCACAACTGCAGTGACAAAAGGAGGCAAAACAGGAAATCTTTTTGTCCAGAGTGTGTGTTGGGACCAGATGACCAGGAAGATAAAAAGTGCTAACAAAGTGGAAACTTCCACTAAGGGATGTTTTTTCTGTCTTGCGTGTGTTTTTTTCCCTCTGTTTTTCTGATTCACAAAGCTTCATATTTGCTGGAAAACACAGTCAGTAGCTGTAGTTTTTATTAAGAAGCAAACGCTGCAAGCGCTGAA
Source organism: Antennarius striatus (assembly GCF_040054535.1). NCBI lineage: Eukaryota > Metazoa > Chordata > Actinopteri > Lophiiformes > Antennariidae > Antennarius > Antennarius striatus. Next base: position 5,272,542 of record NC_090783.1, read on the forward strand.
CATTACTAGATACTACGTTAGTACGCAGCTACAAGCTGAGTCGTACATGATGGTAGACTACGTTAATGTTTAAACCTGCTCTTTGTAAGTTAATGCTTTACTCCGCTAGCACAGTTTAAGTCTCAACCCAACTTAAAAGCGATGGGAAATGTGGTAGATAGAAGACTGATTCAGTCAACCCCATTTTTCTGAAATCAGACAAGACCTCCTGCTCTCATCCGTGGAACAGAATCACATACTGGAGATGTGATCTGCTGCATCTCTCCCACGTTGTCCTTCTTACACACCGGCTCTCGGTTTTTCCCTCCCTCTCTCTGTGGATACTCAAATGAAATGGGAATGGTTATTGGTCTGACAGTTCCTGTCCCCGCCCAGCTAGAATTAGTGGACCAGCAACAGGAGCTTCGCATTTGCTCTTGAAGACGTTGGAGTGTAAGTGGCACCATCGTCCTTGCTTGTGTAGAAGAGGTAAGAAGAACGATGGCACTGGAGGGTTCCATACCTGTTTTTGAAATAGGTGCATTCCTATCTGTAGATATTGTAGGTTTTATTTTATATTAATGTTGGTTAGGTTGATACTTTCTTCAGCAACACCTGTGGTTTTGGTTCCTGTTGTTTTAATTTCTATTGTGAAAAATGGTGTTGTCATGCTAATAGGAAAGCCCAAAAGTTAGAACACCTGTTTGCTGCTCAGGCGGTCTTTCATGAAAATGATCATCTTTGTGTGTGCTGTTTACAAAGCAGTACGATAGCAGTACGACTACCGAGTTCTGTGTTCTTTGGATGGTTAGGAGGTTGTTCAGGCCGGGGTCAGATGGCGCCTGGCTGGGTGAGAATTTCACAGCTGCACATGAAAGAGGAGCGGCTGTCAGATGGTAAAATGAGAAAGAGAGAGAGCGAAGGGATTCTATGGATGATAAAAGAGAGAGAACTGGCTCATTTTGATCACAGGTTCCCCTTGTGATCCTTATCGATTGATGAACATGCACATACTGTGAGCGTTGCAATTGTATCCCACAGCTGGGTCAACCCTTTGACATAGACGGAACAGCTGAACGCTGCTGTTTAGAAAAGCCGCTTTGAACGTGTGGCGTTGAAATGGTCAGTAATATCAAAGATTGTTATCGCAACTGTTCAGACAGATTTATTTTTAGCACAGACACATGCACGTTGTATTTACACTGCACAGCAAACGTCTGTTTGCCAGAGTATTTTTAGCAAAATGGAAAAACACAAGTGTTAACTCTGTAGCGTGTCCAGCTGCTGTTGTTTTTCAGGTCATACCATTATTAATAAGCAAATAGTCCTTATTTGTAGTAGGTCATTATATAAGAAATGCAGTGTTTTTGTGTCTAAAAAGCATTATTTAAATTTGTTATTTAAACTTTTTTCAATTTCAATTTCCTGTTCTCTTGTTTTGATTTTATGTAAAGCTCTTTGACAACTTACATCTGAGTATGAAACCTACCTAAGTCAATTACCTAGTATTTTAAACAATTGTCAGTATGAAAATGCTATATGAATTCAAAAACTTGTTTGTCTGCTACATGTCTCAAAACTGTTAACATATTGATTTGTGGATCATGAAGAATTGATTACATTTTAAAGCAGGACCAGGTACGAAGCTGATTCTGAATCCCTTATGGAAAACAATGTTTCTGTTGGTAGCCATAAACTACTGACCATAAAAATATGATCCCAATGTTTCCAGTGTCAAAGAAGTGGATGTGACGTTGATGTTGGCAGAACTGTATGCTTCAGAGTTAAATCTAGTACAGTTTTTTCTTTCACTGATAAAGGTATGTTCTTTCTAAAGATCAATCTGTTTGACTTCATGGATGAATGAAAGTTTCATGTCATTCCAGTTACTGTCTAATCTTCTCCAGGCTTCAAATGGAGTCATCAGATCAAAAATTCTCAGTTGTACACTGTCAGACACATAATTCTGAATTATTTCTGGTTGTTTGCAAACCTACAAAATCTTGTCTTCCTGTGGTAATTTATTCAGGACATCAAGTGAATAATTGATCAACAAGAACACTTAGAATACATTTGAATTTGGTGTGATAATTCAAAGTTACTTATCTGCAGTCTGTTAAAGAAAGAATGTTTGTCGTGAGCTCGGCCTCTTCTGGAGGAATTGTAACTTAAGATTTTCACTGTGTATCTGACCTGTGTGGGTAGAGGGGACGCTTGCACACAGAGCAAGGATGTGATGTTTCAGCTTAACAAAGATATGTTCTTGTTTTCTCTTGGCGAGGAGAGAAATGAGGAGCCTGACCCTCACCTCAGGACAGTACAAGCATGCTGTGGACGGAGATGACAGTTAATCAGTTCAGAACCAGTTGGGAGTTTTGCTGCAGGTGTTTTTCAAAACTGATGTTGCTTTAACTTGGATGGCCCAATCCTTATTTAGCTTATTTAGCTTTCCTTCCAAGCTGTCATTACCCTCCATTTTATTATGGGTGAAAATAAAATAGTATTTTAAATCAAATTTATCAAACTTTGTAAGCTATTTTTTTCTGGATCCAGTGTCAAAAAACGGGAAAGCATATTTAAGATTTAAATGAATTTTGCATTGTTGCTTGCTGTTAATTCCATAGAGTAATTATCCACCTGCACATTTGCAGTTGATTGCTGATTGCTGTGGGTTAAAAAGCAGTCCAAAAGGATCTGGTTACTGCAGAAGTGAGTTGTGTAAAGCTCTCGTGTGTGACTGCACTTCCTTTGGGCTGCCCTGAAACGTCATTAGTCTTTGTGCTGACTATTGTTTTTGTCGTTACAGAATAGCATAACAAAAAGCATATTATTGGATCTGCCATGCCAGCTGATAAACCTGCATGTTGACATTTAGAGTGAAACAGAAGGTTTTTTCAAAAAAAATATTGTGTCTCATGTCAAATAAGACTTCCAGTTGTTGACTAGCAGTCTTTGCAGCATTAGCAGGAGATTCTGGGGTCAGTGGGCTGCCAAGGGAGAGGCTTTGTGAATAAGCCACGTAGCGGAAGCTATCCATGCTGCGGCATATCTGAACTTTTTTTATTGACTGTGCAGCTGGGAAATAGAACCATAAAGTCTCCACAGGAAGCAGAGGATGGCTCTGATGTGAGGGAGAGTACAGAGCCTTCAGATGCTACACGAGAAAGAGAAAGAATGTGATTCGCCTTGTCACGAGTTCCACAAAAAACTCTCAAATTTAAAGTTATCAATAGAAATGTAGAAAGAAATATTTTGTTCTGAAGGTAAATGTTGCATTGCTAGAATCCATAGATGAGCAGTGTAAGTGCTGCAAAGGCACAGATTTTAGAGCCCCCTTGACACGCCGTTTTTGCTTTTTTAACTTGATGTATTTCCTCGTGAAACAGGATGTCAGTTAGGGCATAACACACTTAAAGACCATTGAAAATCAATGCCATTTAGGATGAGAGAGGTGGTTGCACAGTCCAGGCAATCACTTGAGGGCTACCTTCCAGTCGAATGTGAAAGGGTAAAGGGTGTCGTTCACTGTACAATTTGCCAAAAGCCTGATGGAGCAGATTTGTGTTTTAAATGACATTGACTTAATTTTGTGACTTCACCTTCATTTGAACTTCTATGCTTTTTCTGTACTTTTACTTTCACTTCTGTGACCAACAGAAAGATAATGATTTAAAAAAAACAAGTCGCTGTTGAAGGTAAAGGATGAAATAAATAGTTGATAGTAGTGGCCAAAATTATAAAACCAAGAGCCAGTTTTTTAGCAGAAAGTGGAATATGCTCCTTGTCAAAAAGGATTATATGCTGTTTTTTTTTTTTTTTTTTTTAGTGGGATGGGTTCCCAATTACTCACCCACTGTTCCCCCCCTAGACCCTCCCCTTTTGATTTAGTAGTGGCGGTTAAGAGAGTCTGGGACAACCTGATTACAGAGAACAGGAAGTCAGACGAGGGAGAGGTCACAAGCTACAGACCCCCACACTCTGCAGCACATGATAAAGTCAGAGGGCGCAAACAACAACAAAAACAACACGACCACTTGCTTCCAGGAACAACAACTGCAAGACAGAGAAGGAAAAAGTCTCCAAAGGATGCAAAGCTTGCAGGGTAGGCTCTGAGATTTTCAAGCAAGCTCTGAAGACGTGTTGCCTCAATTGGAATCTGGGATAAATTCAGGTCTATGTGGACATGTCTGTTAAGGTGGTGTTGAGTTTGGTTCAGTACTTTTTATCTACTGTATAGTATTGATGATTCTTGTTTGCTGTGGTTGCCCATGTCAGGTAAAATGTTCATCTAACAACACTGGGAAATTTCCTCGCTGTGGGACAAGGTATGTCTTATCCATCCTAACTCAGCTAATTAGAGTACAGAGTGTTAACCTGAGATCAGGAACTGGTGGATAACATGCTGGTGGCCACCTTCAGGCTGGCACCTTTTTGCACAAACGTCTCCTGTCCCTTCAGCAGCCGGGCGTCTGATGACGTTGGCTGGACAGCGTCACCCAGCCAAAGGCCACACACTCTTGCTTGTACATTAACTACCATTTTGACCGCTGAAAGATTTAAAAATAGCTTTTTAGTAAGATCCCCAGTCATGTCTCAGAGACAAAGACTGATTTATACAAGTTGCCGCATGAAGCATAGAAGATCTTTTGTTTCTCCTCTCCTTCTGCTTCTGCAGACCTCGTCACCAATGCCATTAGCGCCAAACCTCTGACGTGCATGACTTTCCTTTTGTAGAACAGCCTTTGTTCAGCATAGTCCCATAGTCCTGCAAGTGAGGCTTTGGGAAGCACCCTGGTCAACAAGATGGTGTGTTCCTTTTCCTGCATTTGTCTGATTGCACTGTCATGGAATTATTATTTGACAGTTTTCCAGTGTAGTAGGTGCTACTAATTAGTAAAAAAGTCAATAATTCAAAATAGGGAGAACATTTGTATTATAGTGCTGAAGTGTGATTTTCACGTACTCATCTTTATCATTATTATCTATTGGTACTCAATCAAATTTATCAATTTATCATTCTTAAATGTTTGCAACTAAAGCCAAGTTAATATTATGGACCAGAGTTTTTTACAACTAACGAGAATACATAAAGTTGGTTTCGAGAAGGATTTCAACTTAACATTTTTCTCATCTCGCCCTAAGTGTCCTTATTCCACTAAGAGTCCTCAGATAGATCCTGACACACTACTTACTATTGTATATTCAGGTTCCTCTTTAAGAGAGAGATTGATTGCTATCAGTGTAAAAGCAGCAGGGAAGAGTTTTCTTTACATCAGTTGACCACAAAATGATTTTTTTTTCTTTCTTACAAGTAAATTGGAGAAAAGAATGACAGATGCTAATTTGTTCTGTTTTCACCAAAATCTTGACCTTCTCTTCCTCACCTTTTCTCAGTGCTAATCCTGCTCCCGTTTCCATCCCTCTATTGCTTTCTCTGTTATTTTTCTGATGACAGAGAAGCTGTCCTAGTCAGGATGAGTCAGTGCAGCTGGGGTGCAGGTCATTTACCCACAGCCCACTCAGACAGGGCAGATGGCGTGGATATGCTCATGCTGCTAAGTGCTAACTGCACATCCAGATTGTTAGCTTAACCAGAATATGAAGTGGAGTAGAGAAAGCTCCACCATCACGAACTCCCAGCGTCAGACGGAATCGAATCCAGTGTATGTACACATTTCTCTGTGTGTATCCGATAGACAACAACATCATCGAATGAAACTACACACCTGTCCATTTTAGCTGAAGGGACCCTCTGTGTAACGTTCTAACTGCTGCTACTGCAGAAACGATGAGGCCCACAGGCCCAGCATGAATTACCGTTCGATCTATGGAAGTTTAAGTATTGAGTTTAACGGCCTGTAATGACGGTACATTAGCAATTAGCGCACTTAAAGAATTTTAGGGGTGCATTTAAACATGAAGCACAATTATCTGTCTAAGCACAGCAAAAGTAGGATTTTCTACTGCTGGAGTGATGGCATGACTGTTCACTAGTAACTGGTTTCACATATTTAGCGAAACGAACACATTTACTCTGCAACCAGAGCTCTTTTAGACAGTTTTCTCTGTGCGTGATATTTTTCTGTTATCGCAGCGATTCCACGCCGTTTCTGTTACTCTCACTTGTCCTAGTGGAATTTTTGGCATTGTGTTTTTTTTTCTCAAAGTGAACCTTTCCCATGTCTTTTTAAAAAATTTTTATACATGACAACAGGAATAATGTTCCTTTTGGTGCCAGAAAGATTCTGAAAGGAATTATCGCTAGTTGTTCACACTTTCATGTTCCTTTCTTTCTTACTTACTTTCATTGTTAAGAATTACTCAAGAAAACAATGCAGTTGGCAACAGTCTTTTTATGAGGAGTTCTTTGCAGTTCTGTTTCTTGGCTGGTTGAAAGTGGTGCTGTTCTTTGTAGGGGCAATGTGAAAGTGTCTTGTTCTTGTTGGAATATTAAGAATATTAATGATTATAATAATCATGTAGTCTTTATATTTTCATTTACAATTGTAGACTAGTGGTGCTTTTTTGGAGTTAGCGTGTGTTCTGCAAATGATTCAGCTAATCTGTCTTCTCCAGCTTCTTTTCTTATTCCTATTATCAACCACGCCAGTGTTTTTTTCTCCATTGCTACACACTAACCCTAACCCTACTTCTGTCCACAACCTGTGTGTTTTCTACGCTCTGGTGATCTTGGGTCAGGAGACCTCTGATGGCTGCACTCAGTGGCTTCTACTCATCCAGCCCTCCCTTCCTCTCTCATCGTCTTAGTCAGCTCCTCAATACTCTCTCTGTCTGACCCCCATATGCCATAGGATCTGAGTGGATGAATGGAGGGTGTCTTCCTGTGTCTCACCCTATCAGAAGACACCAGGGTACATGGAACAAAGTGGGAGGGGAGAGGCTGGTAGGGACAGCTGCCCTACTAGGGTCGTCCCCTCTTTCCCATTCCACAACTGTCCCATGCCATCCCGACCCCAACACTGTGGCTGTGAAAATGATTTTCCTAGTGGCTGGAGTCGTTTTGGTGAAGGTAGAGTAAGCTGGGTGATTGAGAATAGATAGATAGATAGATAGATAGATAGATACTTTATTAATCCCGGAGGAATGTTTTTGACCCTGAGACCAGATGTGTTAGGTATTGTGTAGCCATTATTGGGATATAGCCATTCATTCAACACTATGTGGACTATCCAAAAGGAAAAGCAGGACTTGACATCTCATCAGGTTCTTCATTATTCTTGATAGCAGGTACGTAATGATAATGTAGACATGTATTAAATTGATAATATTTGACATATAATGTACAGTCTCCTCTGTTTCCCACTTCTGCTGAAGGGACATAGTTCATCTGGTGTTGTGGTTCTTTTGAGGGAAGAGTGCTTGGATATTATCAAAACCACCATGAAGCACACGCTAGTGAATTCGGACTCCATGTAAATATTCAGATGACTGCAGATTGCTGCAGAGGAAGTGACGTTCTGTTGATGAGACATCGTTCATCACCTGTGGTTTTATGAAGGCCAAACCAGTGGACCATTACATGGAGGTACACTGACATCATCGGTGAATGAAGTTACTTTGCCAGAGGTTTGCACTCTAACTGCTGGTGTAGCTGCTCGTGTGTGGTGGTACAATTCAGTGGTTTAGGACAATGTGTAAAAGTCCACAGATTGAGTGATTGTCAAGCTACGGATTATTGTCAATTGCTTTTTGTAACTATGTTAATAAGGCAGTGCAGACTGTGTGACGATTCTCCTCGAAACTCCTCTTTGATTTCTTAAACAGCTTCTTTTAACTAAAATCTACGGTTGCAGCGGTTGCTAGTTTCACAGTATACCATTGTAAAAAATGTGATGATTATCATACTATGAACATTTGATTATTACCAGCTTAATTAGAACACCAAACAGAGATTCTCTGCCTGTCAGACAGTACAATGGGAGCCACTAACACCAATGCAGCACACACAGCATGCGTTACTTACCCTTTGTCATCACTCTCACCCTGGGCGGGCCAGGCTTCACTGTAACTTAAGCCTTCAGTCCTTCTGTTCCCCACAGGGTAACTCGACCCAAGACTGCTTTGTCATGTATCAGAGAGAGAGAGAGGTTTCCTCTCCACACCCACATCTTTGCCTGACCAGAATTACAAACATCACTTTTGTTTTTGCACCGTCACTTTGTGTACAATATGGATTTTTCCCCCCAGTTCAGATAGTCAACTGATAATGACCAGCATCTCATGCAAGACACACAAGATACGAACTACAGTGAATGTGATTATATAATCGAGACCTTCTGTGATAAAGTGCGTGAAAACTATTTGTATGTGGGAGTATGGTAGAGTAGAATGTTAATAGGGTTTTATCTCGTATGCAGCAGCAGCTTGTGTTGCTGAAGGTTTCTGTTCATTTTTTCATTCTGTCTGTGGATGTAAAGGTCCGAGGTTCTTCATTGCTCGCCCACGAGCAAAGGATACCCAACATATGGATATACAGCTAAGGATGATAAAACAAGAGCATTATGAATAAGGCTAAGATTGTACCCACAACGAAGACATTTGGTTTGGAATGGGGTGAAAACCCGCTATTTTCTGACCTATAACAGCTCCATGTCGAAGACGCATTGATAAACATGCTAGACAGTTGAATATTTCCTCGTCTGTTTCTTTCTTTGAGTCATAAAGCTTCTATATTCATTCATTCATTCATTCACGTGCCTCGCCAAAGATGCCAACACCAGTACTTGGTCAGACCGGGACGTGCTGTTTTCTGGTGGGAGAACTCTGTGATGGTGGTCGTCCTCCCTGAGGAACGGCGTGGATTTCCACACGTCCCGGTCTTCTCTCCTGTCGTTCTCGGAGTTGTTCTGCTTATAAACGTGTTGATCAGCGCACTGATACGGATATGTGTGGACGGAGATATTTTCTAAAACGCTGTCGTGTGGACGCAAATTTTTTTCTTGGCGTGGTGAAAAAAGTTGCGCTTTCGAAAGGATACGGCTATGTGTGGACAGGGTTTCAGTTCAACATAAGCTTAGGGTGAGTTTCAAATCAAGGACTGAGAGAACATTTAAATAGCAGTAACCAAGATTCTGATGTGGTATTTTCAGACACATTCGTCCCTTCCTAAAAAAACTTATTTTTAGACAAAGTCTTCATGTTTTGGTGGAATTCACCAAATTACTTGTTTGTCTTGCCAGTGTTTTTCAGAGAGCTCATTCTGAGCCCTGAAATAAACAGCTACTGACTCATGACTCAGCAAAATGAAACAGTTCATGACCTCCTTGAAAAGGCCTCCTTTCACCGGTTACCTTTGGTCTGTTGAATGTGGCTCAAAAACTCTTTGATATGTCTCCATGAGGCTTTCTACACACAGCAACAAGTTCTGAAGTTGTCTACTTGATGTTTGACAGATTTTTGTTGTTTTTATTTATTTTTTGTTCCCGTGGTTACAATTGACTCTAATGGTCATTCTAATGGTTCTGTTTGTATACTGGTCATAACCCAAAGCCTTAAATATTTTTTGTCGTAAACTTTCTACACACAACAGAAAGTACTTAAGTGGGGCCTTTTTAGGGCTTTTATTTGGGCTTCAGATGAGGTGTCTCATTGTCTTGTACTCAATGTACTTTAGGAGCAGTATTTTATTCCTAAATCATCCATACTTAATGGACACTGAGGTCACACATTTCATCTGGATCATCTCTTTTTTTTTTCTTGAACTCTTCTACTTGCTTTGTGGTGTTTTTTCTCTATAGATTTGATTATTCATCCCAATCAGATTGCTAGACCAAACTAAGTGGCTTTTGTTCTGGTTTCTATCAATGCATTTCTGGTGTCAGGCCTCTTCCCTTTGGCTCTGACTGTCCCACTGCAGCTGGAGGGGAGACAGTGGAGACACATGTGAAGACGCGTTGGCTAAACTGGAAAAATAAAGCATTTGGTCAGCTTGTGGCCTGTTGGGAATGGAACCGCCATTGTTGAATCCAAATAATAACCTTTGGCTTCATTTCTGTGCTCACCCTGCAGGCATGGAAGAAGCGGTGGTTTGTTCTTCGCAGCGGCCGTCTGACAGGCGACCCAGATGTGTTGGAGTACTACAAGAATGACCACGCCAAGAAGCCCATCCGCGTGATTGATCTCAACTTGTGTGAACAGGTATGGTTTTACATTACCGGCATCCTGTTCCTAGTTTCTGCATGTGTAATGAATTCTTTATAGATGCTGGCTTGTAATCATGTTTTCACATCAGTGATCATTCCATCTTATAAATATGTAAATTCAACCTAATCTTTCCTCAAAAAAAACCTCAATTCTCAACCTGCAGAATATTTGACTTAAAATACCAATCCCAACCCTATTTTTTGTCTTGAAAACCCGGTAACCCTTCTTTTTAACTGATGACACATTAATGGAAGACATGTTTTGTCCCTCTAGGTGGACGCTGGGCTTACGTTTAACAAGAAGGACTTGGAGCACAGCTTCATATTTGACATCAAGACCATCGACCGTATATTCTACCTGGTGGCGGACACTGAAGACGAGATGAATAAGTGGGTTCGCTGCATTTGCGACATTTGTGGGTTTAACCCCACTGATGACGGTAAGGACCAGCATTTGACTGTTACACACACATCATGGCTGCCACACACCAGTGCTGCACACAGCATTGTTGCTCAAATTGCTATTTATGTGGATATACTTCACCAGTATTGTGTGCATCGCCAGCTGTAAGTCAGATGTATCATTAATTATTTAGTATTAATTCTAATTAGTGTACATTTAATTGGTTTCTCCTCTGGTGCTCCAGCTGACTGTAGCAGAAGGCCTCTATTCAGCCTCTATTAGTACACAGCTGAGGGCTAGCCATCCATGTGTTGATCTGTGTTGCGTTGAGGCTCACATTACTTACTTGTTCTCAGTCCTGGATAATCAAAGCATTGTGTTCCATTCAGTCTCACCCATCTTTTGTTCTGCAGCTCATATCTCATTCTCTTTCTCTCTAATATCATTTTTGTTTCTCTCTGTGGAGTGTGACTTCATGCACTTGCACCCATGTATTCAATATTTTATATATACTATATATATATTAAATATATTATACACTAAATATTTTAGTGTGATAAGAATTTGCTTTAAACTTAAACTAATGTGCATGGGTGTTGTACTTAATGGTTGTATTGTGATGTATTGTGATACATATTGCAATTTATTGCAAAGTTTTACTTTGGTGTAACATGTACACATAATGGAGGAAATGCATATGACATAGGAATTTATTTACAGTAATAGGGGTCAGCCGTGAGTTTGATTTCTATTTTCCATCAGAGTATTCCATCAGCATACATAGGTTCAACCCTCAACTGGAGACTGCATTTACTTGAAGATGGCTGATATAAAAAAAACCCTTTTTAGACATAATTTTCATCACCAGCCTGTGTTAACTGAATTTATACCCTCTGACATGTCGAAACAGGAAGATGCTATTGATGTGAATAATGTACTTTTTAAACCTGGCGATTGATACACTGGTTTAGTAACTCCAAGGTCGTCATCCCCTCCGTGTCGTGACTTTGCCTCCACCTCTCATATTGCTAGTCTTGTAGGGTAACCCTGATAACAAAGGCACCTTGTCAACTGGATTCTTATTATTCAGACAGCCCTGGTGAGCAAACAGTCTATTCAAGGTTCTGTATGTAAAGATAAATGCCCTTACAGATAGCCTTCCTTACAGTTTAAGGCCCTAAGCTCTCTTTTTTTTGTGCTTGCTTGCACTTCTCTGCATGCGAGATCAAACTTCCACTCATTGTGTGCGGCCGAACTAGAGTGCTTCACGGCTGGGCAAATATTAATGGAGGAAACATTAGGCGGGGCAGAGGAGGGACGGCTCTGAGAAGGCGGTGTGGGAGGTGGAGATGAGCAGAGGGGATTTTCTCTTTCCCTGTTTGAATCATTTCTTGCAGCTTTTCAATAAACAAATGGGAAAAGGAAAAGGAGGGAGGAGAGTGAAGGATCTCCTGTCAAGATAGAACTTCACTTTCAAAGTAAGGAGAGAAGGCCTTGATATAAAACCATGTCAGTTATTGAAGTGAGTGGGAGGAGAATATACAAACACCTGGAATGAAAACAGATATTTTACTAAGCGTACTCACGGTGGCGGCTCTCTGTGGAGAACGCAAATCAGCTCAAGCAGAAGTCGTTGAAAAGGTCTCTGATATTTGAAAACTCGGCGTGACAAAGCGGTGACCTTGAGGAAATGCTGTCTGAGGAGCAGCGTGTGGGTGCTGCTTTCAGAGTCATACAAACAAATTAAGCCTTTAAGTGGGTGTCTGTGTGTTTGTGTGTGTCGGATATGAAGGGAAGGATGAAAATTTACGGCATTAACGGCGGTGAGCTATGACTTGATATTAGCCATTGGTGCCAGCGTAATTTAGAGAATCTTGTTACACACACTGTATATCATATCCTCCCACTTGAGCTGGGCAGTGTGCTGTATTTGAAAAGGTTTACTTAGGAAATCCATCAGACGGAGAGGTGAAGGTGTGTATGTGTACTCTCATAGTCTGTTGGATCTATTTAGAAGAGGTATTATAAATGGGATTGAGTTTAATAAACAGTGAGTGGTGAGCTATGACAACGGGATATCTGAGAGGAGCCGTCAGATTTTCAGTTTGTCTGAGGGAACACACACGCACACTAGTGTCTTATTTTAGGATGTTCTGGCCCAATCCCAATTCTTATTTTTAGCTCGACTTCTTGTTTTCTAGTGCCCCTCACTTTTTGACTTGCTCCTCAAAACAGTCACGAGGAAGAGAAATCTTTATGTTGGAAACGGGACACCCATGTCACGCCATCAGGAGATTTGTCACTTTACTGTTAAGATAATTATCATATACAGTACATTTATACTTGTGTGGCAACCGATTTCTGTTCTGCTATGAAGATAAGATACCAGATTTGTTCAGGCAACCCATGAAAATATGAAAGTATAAATAGTTCTGTTTGAGCCTGTTGCTGCCGCCGTTATCAACTCGTGACAAATATGGCCTCATTTACAGGACACAGCTGAAGAATAGGCAAAAATAATATGAACTGCATGAAAAAAACTACTTAATATTGTTCAAAACTGGGTAAATAGGGGTAAGTGGAGATGCTTCTTTTGCTAAGGCCCTGGTTGGGTTTGATTTGACATTGTTAAAGATAGTTTATTGAGATGCAGTCATCTTTTCTCTCCTCCAGAGGCTGCAAAAGCTGCTCACCAGTCAGCCATCGGTGGGCTGGTGGTGGACACCCCCCCGCACCCAGGATTGGGTAACATAGTCGGTCCAGCAGCGGTGCTGTCTCACCTCCCACCTCCATACCAGCCGGTCAGCGTGCGACACCTGGACTCTCAGTCCAGTTCGGAGGAGCCTCAGGATTACCTGTGGTTGGTCAACTGTGAGAGCAAGAAGCCTGAACCCAACAGGTATGTCGTACGTCTGTGGTCGGCGCGTTTGGAGTGCAGTTCTGTTTCTATACATTTCACCTGTACTGTCAATCTTGTGTCCTTTCTGCCGTGCGATGCTCAGCTCAGTGCAGCCTCTCTCTTCACTGGAGGGAGACCGGGACTATTTACTCCTGGAGGAGTGTGAGAGCAAGACTCTTCCTCCCCAGGGTTTTGTGTGAGTGGCCAGCCATCCATCTGGAACTGCCTGCTTGTGTGGAGTGCTGCACTCTTCTATTAAAAAAAAAGGGGAAAAAAAGACAGATCAGGCACTTCTTACACTCTGTTGTAGATGTACACGGCTTCTGTAAAGCAGAACCGACTCGTACTTTATCTAACAACAGTGTTCAATCTGTCAGTGCTTGCATGTTTTAGAGGTGACAGTATTAATTATTAATACCTCTGTCATAATGGGAAAAAACGGCTCCTACAGCTAACTGCTGTGGTGTCGTGTGGCAGGGATATTATTATTTTTAGCCCCTGCTCCAATCAGCTGTGATGTAAACTCGACAACACGGCGAGGATTAAATACTCATTTAACATTTATTTGGTCATTAGTGTGGAAAAAAAACGAATGACGGTAACCCAGCGGCCCATGTCAGCCCCCAATCCTTATCACAAATATGAAACTAGATGGTAGGAGGGACACCAGGCAGCTCACTCGTTATTCCATCATCAGATCTTGGGGGTGGAGGGTGTTATTGATTTTCAAGTATTTTTGGATGCAGTCTGTTGATTTCTACTACTCCTTGCGTTCCAGCATGGTTGTGGCATTGAACATGACACCAAAAGAGACAAGTCTGTTTGCACTGGGCGAGGATTGACTGACTAAATCACTGACCTGTAGTTTAATAAACCTGTATCCAGACTAGTTTTGGTGTAAAGATGGTCTAATGTACCTGTAGGTGGTCAGACTTCGATTGACTGAGTTTCCAGGTTTGTCATTCTCTGTTGTATGTCGTTGTCTTCTTAGAGCCCATGCTGAATGTTCCAAGTCTACCTCTTCAGAGACGGACCTGAATGACAACCTGCCCTCCCACCGCACGCCCACCTCCTCCACCTCCTCAGCAAAACACACCTCGCACAACGGCTTCTTCCCCCAGAATCCAGCCCCTGTCTCAGCCTCGTCCATCTATGACTCGCCTCCATCACGCGGTGCCTCGATTTCAACCGATAGCGGCTTTTACCACCTCCCCCGCAGCTACTCGCAGGACACTGTGCTGCTTCCAAAGTCTGCCTCCTCCCCCTCAGCCTATCCGGACGGTGGGGATGGCTCTGAGCTCTACGTCTTCAACACGCCATCGCGGAAAGCCTCCATGGAGGCACAGATGCGCAACCTTTCCATAAGTTATGATATCCCACCCACACCTGGTGCGAACTGTACTTACCAGGTGCCGCGCACTTTGTCTTCATCGACAGGGGTAGGAGAGGGCGGAGGAGACGTAGTACCCCCTCCCCGACCGCCCAAACCTTTGTCAAATTCCAGCTCAGGACCCCCGCCGGCCCCCGCTGAGCGGTCACCTACGGACACCTATCACGTGCCCCGCTCAGCCTCAGAGACAGATGGAAACTACTGTGTGCCCACTGGTGCCGGAGTTAAGGCTTTACGCAGCAATACCATCGGCACTGTGGACTGTTCACGCCTCCGCAAAGGTTGGTGTTGAGGATGGTTTAGTGTTGTTTTCTTCATCATTTAAAGGAGACAGATTTCGTAGTTGATGGAACACTCCTGCAAAATTAGAAAATATGCTTGGTGATCTTGAAAAATATCCAAATGTGGTGTTACATATGATGCACACATTGGCACAGACCGAAAGGCTTTTGAGCAGCTTTTATCTTTTGGCTTTTCTCTTTTTTTAGTTTTTTAATGGATGGTAAGAGATGATTGTCAATTTTAATCTTACTCAAACCAGGGATTCGTTTTTGTAGTAATGAGCAGTTGTACATATTCAGAACTACAGTGTCATTAAACTCACAAGACATATTTACTCAAATCAGACAGCAGAACCTTGGAAGGTCCTCTAGAATTGGCAAGAAGTCTTTTAGTAAAGATTCCGTATGTAATAAAAAAATGTGACAGTAGTATCTTTAGAACGTCTGACCACGTGCATCTGGAAAAAAAACCTTCAATCAAACCTACCAGGCTGCAGCATGCAGAATATTCCTCCACTACTCCCCCCTCTAGTGGTGACAGATGTCATTGCAGAAGTATCAGCAGCAAGATAAGAAAAACAAAACAAAACAGGAACTTAATCCTTTGGTGAAACTCGAGCGGTCAGTCTCACCTGAGTTAAAGAGTGGTAAAAGAAACCAGACTTGGTCACTGAACAAAAATGTAATTCTTCTGATGTGATCAGACCGGATTATATCATTTCGTTCTGCTTTGCATCCTGAGGTTTCACGGAGCTTGCATGTGACCCTCTTAAAATGGCATTCCTGCCGATGTGGAGCTGTTACTGTATTCCAAACGAGTGACGTGTGGGATTGTTTTACCCGTCATGATCTTTATCCACCACTTCCTCAGCTATCATTTGCTAAACAAGCACTATGGTGGTTTTTGTGGCAAGAAGTGAAGAGCATTAGTGACTACATCAGTGCCTGATGAAGAAGCAAAAAATAGATAAATTAGAACCATGGAATATAAAGTGCTGATAATAACATGCCACAAATTTGAATTCTTCCAAAGTTGCTGAGCGCTAACTGATATCATATTTATAGATTCATGAAAACACACAGCATTCTAGGCTCAAAAAGTTAGTCGTGGCGCTGATATAGGAGGTGTAGCTAATGTTTTCTTCTCAGTTTTTGTCCAATAAAAATACTTACGTGCACATTTAGTAATTGTATTTTCCTCTTTTGTAGATTTTGGATCGCAGGACTGCTACGACATTCCCAGATCATTCCCATCTGACAAAAGCTGCTCATTTGAGTTCAGTGAAAACTTCAACAGTTACTTTGTAAGTATCTGCTGTCTGTTTGTGTTATTTATACTAGTTTCTGTATATTTAGATGTTTGTAATTTTGTCTTTGTAAGTGTTGTTCCTTTGTCACAGCCCATGTTTTGTCTGCTAATGAACAGCTTGTCAGCCACTCAACACTTTGTAAAGACGACTTAATTACTGGTCGCTATTACCCAGGTTTAGTGGCAGCTGCATTCCAGCTATTTCTGTCCTTTGTTGATGAAAAAATTTGTTTGAATTGTCACTCAGAAAAACAAAGGGATGATGCCAGTGGGCAGCCAGTCTGCAGAGGAGATAGACCAGAACTATGTACCCATGAGTGCCAACTCCCCATCGCACCATCACTCAGGCTGCTTGCCAGAACCCATACACGAAGCAAACTATGTGCCCATGACCCCAAGCACCATGGAGTTCTCCTCCCTGGGGAAGCAGGTGCCCCCACCTGCCCATATGGGCTTTCGTTCCAGTCCTAAGACCCCTCCCCGTAGACCCCCTGTAGACTGCCAGCCGCCTCCGGTGGACCGAAATCTCAAACCCGATCGTAAAGGTGAGAGGACGTAGTCGTGCATGCAGGTGTATCTGTAATGGGGTTGAGACGTATCCTGTGGGTTTATTGGAGGGGTTGCTGCGGAGGTGGTGTGTGTTGTAATTTACTGTCGCGCTGAATGTCCTTCAGTATGCTCTGTGTCCACTAATGCAACACTGACCGTGCTCTGTCTCACATTCAGCTGCTATTCTCACAGTGCTGGCTCATGGCCATAAAGCCATCTGCACAAAATTGTGTCATTTTTTAATATCATTTAGATGCTGTTTTAAATTGTAAAATTATTTCTGTCTCATTTTGCCCCCTCCTTGATTGTCCGGTGTATTAAATTGAGCCCTTTACCTCAGTGTCTGTGCTTGACTGCGTATTTCACCTCTCGATGAATTTGTTCAGTGCCTGCTACATCCTCTTACACCCCACCCAACACAATAAGCTCCTTGTCAAAAGCACTTTTGTCCTGAGCTCAAGAGGCCCTGTAGACCGTTTTGGAGGGGGCTGGCCTCTGTGCCACAGAGTGGCCAAAGCCGGAGTAGTCACCTCCATCCCCTTTGTTTCCTTCATGTGAATGGAGCTCTTTGATGAAAGACCTAATATCCAGGGGAATTACAATCTGGGCTGATTGGAAAGCTGAGCAGTGGGCAAAGACATTTGAAATTTGAAGAGACAGAGAGTCATTATGTAAGAAAAACAAAATCCAGAGCCGGTTGTCACTAAGGAAAGACCATTACCCACTGCAGAACCATTTATTTCAGGAATTCTGATATGTTTTTATTTCATAATTTGGCAAACAGTGGATCTGGACTTCAACGAATATAAGTTATCAAAGAGAGAACGATCCAAATGCTAAACTTCACGTCAGCCGGTTTCAGGGCATTACTTACATTTTAAGAAGGAGAAAAAAATCTTTTTTTTTCAGTGTCACATTCCAAGTCGTGTTTGACCAGTCAGTTTCCAGCAGCTCATCATCACTGCTGTTTTCCCAGGCCCTTGAAACTCTAGTGTTATCGGTCCCGCACCATAGCTTTTGGTCCCCGGAGCGTGAAGTAAAGTTTACCCAACGTTATTTTCAGGGATATATGATAGTTTGAACCTTTTCTCCATCCCTTCTGACACTTCATGGCTTTTCTATCACTATTTATAAAGCACAAACAAAAAGCCTGTTGCCAAATGTTGTTATATTATGATGCACAGGCTGAAACTGGAGAGAAGTAAACAGTCTTGAGTAACATCGTTGTTGAAATGCACTGACATGAGATATTTTTAAACTCTACTATTATAGTAGAGTGTGGGAATACCATGAGCCATGCAAAATTCCTCTGTACTGAGGACTAATTCAACACACTACCAGCCGTCTTCATCTTGTGTGCACTTCTGTCTGCTTCAGTTTCCTCAGCCGTGTCTTATGAAGAGTTTAACATCTGTGCTTAAGGCCAACAAACCGCTTCTACTTCTTTAACACTATTATATGTGATTCTGCTGAAATTAAGCATCTTACTTTTTTGACATTGTGGTGCATTTCATTTCCGTTCTTGTCAGCACTGCTGGAAAAAAAAAAGTTGTGATAAGTGTGTTAATGTCAAAGGAGCTGCTAAATAGATGTGCATTAGCAGTAAATTGTGCATTAGCAGTAAATTGTGCATTTTTGTACGTGTCCTCCTAAACATGACATGATTTCTCACTCTCAGTGCTTTTACACAGCTCATCCTGCATGCACAGCTGTGATGTCAGTCTTTGTGTGGGAAGCCGTGGTTGCATGGAGCGAGGTGCATGTTGGGCAGTATGGGTCCGCTGTTGTCATGACGATCATCCTCTTGATAACTGTGCTGCAACTAAAAAGATGATTGGGTGTATGCGACGGTGTAGTTTTCCAACAAAGTCTCGTCTTTTTGCTTTGCATGGCAAGGGAGGTTGTTAAAATAGGGTTTAACTGTTGTGATCAACAAAAGTTTGTAATAAGTAAAGTCTTCTTTCACCAATCAGGTCAGAGTCCTAAAATAATAAGAGCAAAAGGTGTCGGTTTAGAGCGAACCGACTCTCAAACCGTAGGTGAATTCCCACGGGGACGACGTAAGGGTAGGTACTGAATCTGAACTGCCACTGTGTGTCTGAAACCTTTCCATTCTCTGACCTGTCCAAACTCTTCTTCATCTTTTTGCATGTTGTCACTAGTGGGATTTGTTGAGAATCTCATGCCTGCTGCTTCTATAGAGATTAATTTTATGTGAAGCGCAATCAATAAAAATATACTGTTATACTTCCAGAACCACTCATGTAGGTATAAAAATATAACACATGAGCATAAGAGCTGTTGTGCCGTGTGTTATTTCTTAAGTGTGCACTTAATGCATGTGGGATTGAGTGGTTTTTTGAGCTCCTAAACAGTCTTTAACTTTCCCCATCACCCCACGTACTTCCTGATCATTACTTCTACATAGTCAGCCGAGGAACATTTCTCTGAACAAACATTCAGCATGTTTTTAAAAAAAAAATTATCTCACATAATTTGCTTTCCAAAACACACATTCAGATTTAACTGCAACAGCAGAAGCATCGTCACAAAAAACACACACAGGTCTGGAAAGCGGACGGCTCCTCAGAAGGAAATTGAACCACGATATCATCTATGAAAGAAAATGACAAAACCCACTCTCGTGCACATGAGCACACATGAGCATGCAGTCAGAGCATCTCTAGTGAGTTAGGTTGTTTGCTGTTACATTAGACAATTTCTCAATCTGTGTACGGCCATTCTGTTTAGCTTTTGTTATTTTCACACATGCAAACATTTCCTGTCACAAAGGACTCATTACACTTTGCAGTAGTATTATTATGTAAGGAGAACACAACTCAGGTGATAGAGATTGAAGTGATTTTCGGGTGGGATGTAAATGAGCAGCTGCACATTCATTCATTCATTCATTCATTTGTAAAGGACTAAATAATGAAGTTGCATTATGAATATTCAATCTGCATCGTGTGCAACGTCTTAGCAGCATCTTAAGTGTGTGTCCTCAGTGGAGATTGACTGCTATGTGTACCTTGCTTCAGGAAGACCTGCTCCTCTAGAGATCAAACCAGTGCCGGAATGGGAGGAGCCCTGCACGCCGGTCCGCTCACCCGTCACACGCTCATTCGCTCGGGAGTAAGTATCCGAGAAGTACTTGTTCTACACCATGCTACCACGTAAGGGGTTGTTCACACGATGCTGCAGCCCTGATTCTATTTGCCTTTTAATTTGAGGTTCAGGTGGGGCAGGCCATCCCAGGGGAGGCACTTTGCTTCTTGTTGGGCATAATGGAGTGCTTTTTAAGTAGGAGGATAAAAAAAAAGGATAAAAAAATAAACAGCTGCAATTCATCTCTATGTGATATGAACACATAGTTGTTATATTATCATCACAACTCTGTTTTAGGAAAAGGGTTAGTTGGTGTGAACATTCCCTTTTCTAGTACTTGTAGTGTAGGATTCACTGAAGCATTAGGCACTAACCCGTCATGCATTACTGTAGTGGTTTTGTGTCTGAACTAGCACTTCTTTGACAAGCCTGTCTAGGACCTGGCTCCAGGCTTCATTTATACTGAATGTCATTCGTTGGGATCTGGGGATGAGGTCTATGTCTGCTGTAGTTTGTCTGTGATGTGATGTGTCTGTATACGTGATATGTTGTGCTCACCAGAGACTGTTTCTACCTGGAAGTGGGTGTGTAAACATTGTGAATGCTACTCAGTTTCTCTAGGTTTCCAATGCCAACAAGACCCCCATCAGTGCATAGTACGGCCTCCAGCACTGACTCCGAGGACTGTGAGGAAAATTATGTACCCATGGAATCTAATATGTCCACAGATGACCCAGTATGTAGCACACAACTGTCCTGTGATTATAAGAAGCTGCATGATCCCTTTTTTCTGTACTACATGAGATGCAACATAAAAGCAGTGGAGTTTGAGGCAGACACAGACGTTCCTGCAAAGAATGCCAAGCTGTTGTAGTAGTAGAAATTCCTTTGCCTAAGGCATACATCAGAATCGACCAATCACTAGTCGCTGCAGACGGACTCCTCGCCATTTCAATCCTGTTCTTTACAGTTTCCTCTTGTTCTGCTGCTTTGCTTCCTTTGTTCTCTTCTTTGTTTTTTGCTTTTCAGGTATTGTTTTAAGAAACATTATTTTGTCAGCTCATTACAATGCTGTTGAAACGCAGTGGATTTGACGCTCAGTAAAATAGGCTAAAATGGCTGATTGACCACAATAATTGGAAAAGTCATCCATCCATTTATTGAACATCGTTTCTTCCAGCAGGGATGCTTTCTTTCAGTTTGGGTAAAAGGATTAGGAGTTTCCGTTTTTCCCCGACATTTTCTTTAATATTGTCTACTGACTGCTTGTTCTTTCATCACTCATGCTCCTCATTTCTTTGGCTTCTCCAGACTCTGGCTTCATCCATTTCAGTTTTTCCCGCATTCTGTTCTTGACCACCTGCTGTTCTCTCTTTTTTTCTTTGTCACCACTTCCTTCTCACTCTTTGTAGAGAGGAGTCCTTCTACTGCACAGTCCCCATCACCCCTGTAAAGAGGGAGGTGGAGGAACTTGACACCATAGAGGAGGTGAGCAGGGTTGCCAGGTTAGATATGCATGGCCTACCCTGTCAGAATGCCAGCAGTGACTGTACCAGTTTGAGTAATCATTAGATCAGAGTTCATAGTTTGTTATGTACTAGTATCCCTACCCAACACTTGCAAGAGGACTGGCTTGAAAAATAATTTGCAGGGATTTATAATTTATTTTTCCATCACTTATTACAATCACTACACCCTAATTTTGTCACCATCCTAGTTCTAATAACTCCACTTCATACGTTAGAAATTAACACTCTTTATACCATTGTCACAATATAAGAAATTTAGCTGATAAAATTTAATGGCAACTTGTAATGAGTAAAAAAAAACCAGAGCATTGTCAGTAAAAAAATAAATAAATAAAAAACATTCTGCAGAAAATTGTGAAAAACCACAGAATAAGCCAGAAAGAAGAGGTCAGAGAGTTCATGCCTCTGCCAAGGCCTGGAATTCCTGAATCCGCCCCTTCATTTGGGTCCAGTCCCAAATTGAATGGGTTCTTATTAATACATGCTCAACTGTAGCAAGAGAAGTCATATTCATCAGGTAGATATGAGAAATAGATGGAAATTCTTACAATGATTCTGCTAACAAAAAAATATTTTTGTATGTAGAATGACCAAAAACCTTCAAAAAAATTTTCATAAAAACACATCCTGGAATAGAAATACATCATTTATATTTTGATAGAACAGCTCTGAAGCCTGTAGTTGACCAACTGGGTTACAAAAAACCTGTTCATACAATGACGTAATGATCAAATCATCTTGTGCTGCTAAAGGCATTTTTCCAGGGTTGGCAGCTCTAATCAACATTAACCGTTACTGTGTTGCCTGGACTCCAATTCTTTTTCATTGCAACATCTTCTACTGCAGAAGCTGTCTCCAGCTACATGCTCATCTTCTGAAGTTGAGGTTTTACTGTAACATGCTTTGTGAAAGAACCCACAGTCAATAAAATATCCATTAGATCTTTACATATTAGAAATCAGATGTTGGATATTGTGATAATGCTATATTGAAATATGGGCATTGTTTCACTGTAATGTGGCGCCAGCATTTGTCCCATGTGAGTAAAACAAATCTCTTCTGGCTTGTGTAGAACAACAAGCTTGGGCCACCCATGACTGCAGACGGTGGGAGCAGCCCTGTGGTGAAGCCCAAGGGAGACAAACAGGTGGAGTACCTAGATTTGGATCTTGACTCCGGCAAGTCTACCCCACCTAGGAAGGTAGGAATGTCAGCCCCCACATCCTAAGCCACGTGCTCTCAGTTACAAGAAGCCCATTTAAAAAGAATTTCAAGATTAATCTTGTTTTGTTTTTGTTTTTTTTGCTCCTCAGATGAAAAGCAACGGAACCGGCATGGCAGCATCAGATGAGCGTGTCGACTACGTGGTTGTGGATCAGCAACGGACACAGGCCCTCAAGAGCACCAGGGAAGCCTGGAACGATGGCCGCCAATCCACAGAGACGGACACCCCTTCCAAAGGAACCAAGTGACCCCATTCCCAAAGGCCAAACCGCCCTCCTACCCCTCAAATCGTTGGCCTGTTCAGACTAGTGCAGGCTGTTTGTGCTTTGGGACGTTCCGACCATCACGTTCCGCCTCAGCGCCACCATTACTGTATAGGGGCCACGGAGGTTCATAGCCACTCAACTGTCTTTAGTTTACACTACTGCACAGTATAGAACAGCACTGTGTGTACAGATCTAGGAAGGGCTATTGAGCCAGAAATAAGCTGTATACAGAATAAAGCAGGTGGAATGACTGGACTTGTCTTTGGAGTTTGACTTATGCAGACTCACAAAGTTTGACCATTCACTGCCGCCTATTTTTTTTGTTTTTGGTTCACTTTTCAATGTGTGGTGAGCTGATCCAGAATTAACATTTCCTTAAATTATAATGCATTATGATGTATAAATGAAAAATCACTTGATAACAGAATCACAGTAGTACTTGTTAATGCGGCACTCTACTAGTTTCATAGCTGGTAAATGGTGTTGATTTTTCAGTTTCTTCTGTTTCAGTGGAGCACAGTCTCCATCGGCACTGATCACAGGTCAATTAGGTAGTATGTCGTCACTAAGTTGTGGTGAATAGCTAAAACTGACCCCCCCCCATCTCTGGAGTTAATGTACAGCTACATTTAAACATAACCTGTTTTATGAATGCACCAAAATTCTTTTGACTGTGGATTTTACGAATACCAAACGCCATTAAAAAGTAATCCGTTATGTGGAGGAAACGACACATGCCAGTCAAAAAAGTGGTTTATCCTGTGGTTCAGAAATATATGAAGGCCCCTTTTAAAAATACAAAAACAATAACTTTGCAAGGTCCTCACTTCATGCATCATGACCCTGAAGTTCCGCACTGGATTAAAAGTTGTTGAGAACCGGTTCAGGTGGCACGTTTGTTTTTGTGTTTGACTGGCAGGGGATCCCCAACCTCCTGTTTAAACTGCATCACAGCACCCCCTGATGTTGTGGAAGACGAAGTACTCTGGTCATTTGTGAGGTAATTCTGACAAATGTGTTGAAGAGATGGTCTGTTGGTGACATATTGAGGCTGAAAGAGGATTACCTTGTTGGAAGTGCTTTATATTTTTGAAACGCAATTAAAGAATTGTTGGCCATTTATAAAACATGTTTGTTTTTTTCCCGTTAAGTTTTTGGTTGTACATTTGCTCCAGTGAGAACCGTTGCGAAGGCAAATTTCAAAACTCATCACTAAAATAATCCAGGACGACATAATTTTAGATGTTTACTTTTTTCTTTCAATGGCAGTGATTTTTACATCTAGCCAAGTGCTCAATTAAAGCTTTGGATTCATTCAAGGTTTAATCCACTGAACATGATTTGATTTCCATTTTAGTTTGTTTGTGGAGATTCTTCAATCTCTGATCGTGGAAGTACAAAGACTGTATAAAAGTGTTATGTATATAAACAGGAAAAAGTGTCCTTTATTTGTTTGGAATATCCAGTGTGTTTGACCCTAAGGTGTGTGGATTCTGCAGGGTAGAATCCTGTGCCTATTGTCGGTGGTATCAAGACTTGTGATTATTGAATGACTTACTGTGAGTTTTTAAATGAACGTGATGGCTTTTCTGTAAATTATGCAAAAGTATCGAACCTAGGCTAGAGCGAGAAAATCAGGTACTTTATAAATGCATACTAACACAACTATCCATTTCTAATTTATTTCTCTATTTCATCAGGTGGATGTCCACTTTTAGCTCAGTGTTTTCTATTCATACAGAGAAATGTTTGCTAAAAGGCTGTTTAAAATGCTTAGTTTGACAAGTACCGGTCAGTTAGTTTCACAAATGCAGCATTGCTCTCTTTAATTTATTTCAAAAGTGAATTGGCATGCAGGTTTTGAAATGAACTGCCTCATGTAATCAACTTGATAGTCAGTGAAAGCCTTTATCTCTGCATCACATTGTGCTCTACTAACCTGTGAACGCTCACCCAGACGTCCCAAGCATGTGCTACCACAAGGAAAAACCATTGCTGTACATATTTTGCCATCAGTCCGATTAACATCAGTCATTTGAAAAATGTGCCTACTAAGTCGTCTTCATACTTCACTCTTTCCTTATTGCAGTCTCTGTGATATGATCTGCAAAGCCGATGATGCTTTATCTTTTTTAATGAATCTTGACCGAAATGTAAACTGTAATAAATAAATCAAACCTCTTATGCGTGTGCCGTCTGTTGTCAATGGGTTGTGATTTGGAAATGAAAGAAAAGATGAGAAGAAATAAAATGGAAAATAAAACCTGTTGGAGGTCAGATTTTGACCTGTGCGCAGCAATAATTTGTGAGGTCTGATTTCTCTTTTAAATCATATTTATGTTGAAAATTTTCTGAAACCTTTCCACAAACAAATGTTCTGAGCGCCTTATCTCTGTAAGTATGATTTTTATTGGAGTAGCCTACATAAGGATCAAGTAATCTTGCAATACCACTGTTGGGTAGCAAGAACCACATCATCAATCTTGACACTGAAAAGCAAGGAGGTCCTATGTCACTTGCAGCTGTCGTCTTGTTTAATAAGGTCTTCAGTCTTACAGGGTGTGTCACAATGTATAAAACTCAAGACCCCCCATTACTCAAGGCACTTTTGTGTGAGTTGAGTTATGGGGGAAGTGCATGAAATCCGTTATACAAATGACCCCAGTGTGTGCTGCCATGCTGCTGAAATAGATCAATATTCCCAGCCACTTTGGGATTGTCTCTAACAGCATTTATGAATGAAGTTAAAACACTATAATGCTTTTTAATATTACCCACATCATTAGACAATATGTCTGCACAAAATGTCACACAGTGCTACCTTTTTTGAGAATCCTTGGTTGTTTGAGCATGCGCCACATTTCTACTCAAATGCCACTGAAAATTCTTTTTTGATAGTCATTTTCATGCTGCCCACAAAATTTCATCCTCATGCACTTAAATTTGACAGAACGTGTTCAACCTTTTCCAGTATCTAACCCATTTTTATGGTAGGAATAGAAAAAAAATAAAATTGCAGTATTAAGATTTTTTTTAAATTTCAACAAAGTTTATCAGCATTCTCATTATGTTTTTATAGTTTGACATAAAGCAACCAAAAATTATTAAACTAGCACGAATATATGTTTATTTCACAGTCTAATATGTGAGATTAGGCCACGTGACCCCCGAGTTGTCCGAATGTAGCCCCGCCCACCTGCATCGTGACGTCATGGAATTTAATTACATAATGCATTGAAAGATTTACAGTATTTCATGTCCTGCATTAAGAGAAGAGTCAGTTCTCAATACAGGTAAGAGTTCGCACATTTTTATGTAGAAATATAACAATAAATAGATAAAAAGCCCCATTTTTCAGTAACGCTATGTTGTCATACAGTCTTGCGCCAAACTTTTGCTTTTTGAGTTTATTAAGGCTTCTTATTGTCTAATTAACGTTAACATATTACTATCCACCTCGGAAATACGTCTCGGAACAAAATGCGTATTGACATACGCATCTTTTATTTTTGTCAGATGCGAAAATAGAACTTTCATAGAACTTTGAAGGCCTTAATATCGACGTAATTAAATCGCTTCCGTCACTTGTGACGCCAAATTAGATCCCTTCAGTGCTGCATTAAAGACTTTTTGTTATCTACAGATAACAATGTTCTGACTTTATCAACACACGATTTTTTTTTTAATGAAAAGCAATGAGGGAGTCCTGCCGTGTCTGACCTTTCTAATTGGGCTGAGAGAGTGGGTAGTGATAGTGTGACTCATTATGTGCGTGTGTGTGTGTGTGTGTGTGTGTGTGTGTGTGTGTGTGCGTGTGTGTGTGTGTGTGTTTGTGTGTGTTTAATTTAGAGAACAGCATCTTGACAAAAAAAAAAAAAAAACTGTCTGGATTTTCATGTTCCCATGACAACTAAAACCATAACATGTCAATTAGGCAACAGCATCTAAAGCGGAAGTCCAGACAAAAGAGTTGAAAGCCTCAGAAATACAAACTGCGTTGGTTCTTAAGATGCGTACTTCTGTCATTTATCTCAAAGGATTTGAAAAACACACCGTTGTTTTTGTAGTTGCCATGACAGTAAGTGTGGGAATAAAAAACTATACTTTCTTCCTTATAAACTTTTAATGATTATCTTGATTTAATCATAAACCAAATGCATTACTTATATCTCATTTGACATAATTAGTAATTATTATGGTCCTCATTAACTTTAGACAATCTTTGGATGTTATTTTGGAGAAGGATAGGGCCACAGTTTTCAGTCTGAACACCAGGAATTGCTGCTGAGTGTGTGGAGGATGTTTGTGCTGTTGCCCTCGCTCACATCCAATCTCACAAGGTATGGGATTAAGGTCAAGGCTCAATGCTATGATATTATTCACCTTAATCACCTGGTCACACAAGGCCAAAATAATGGAATCCTGTCTGGACAGAACCAGTGTAATATCCTGTATCTTGTGATGTCTCAGATTATTTATGTTCATTTTGGCATGCACAGGTAAATTTTGGATCAGAAGGATTTTGTACCAAGTTGTATCCTAAATTTATTGCTGTTTACTTTACTTCACATCTTTTTTTTTTTTTTTTGTGTGTGTATCGTTCACTGGTGAAATATGGCCAAACTCTTAAGTCTGATTCACCTGGTACGTACTCCCATCCTGGTTGTCATTTTAACAGAGACCACTAGATGGAGCTGTTGTGTGAGTAACTACATGCCTTCAATGGCCTTTATATGCTCGCCCACACCCCTTGCATTGCAGTCGCTTCTAAACCTTCTCCTGTCTGACGCTCTGCAGTGCTGATCCAGCCTAAATTACAAATGCAAGTTTGTCAGCATGAACTTCACAACCCAAGGTGCAGTTTTCCTTGGGTGCTGTATAGTGTGGCTTTGGCCTTCAAAATCAATCAGTCTGGAATTTAGAAGAGATTCCGCTCGATGGATCCTTTCCTGGATGTGTTCGAACAGCTAATTTGGGGTTAAATATGACATCACCTTATCTTTTACACAGTTTATTTCAATATACAGTACATTGATCAGACCACTGCAGTCACCCAAGATGCCCATTAAAGTCACTCATACACATCTGTGTAACAGTGTATTGTAATGTCTGATGTCTTTTCCGGTAAACTTTTGGGGTTGTTTTTCCTCCTGTTATCCTTATTGTGGGCTACATATACCTCTTGGAGATTCCTCAGTGTATTTCTGATGTTATCATCTTTGTGTGGAGATAAATATGGTGAGCAATAATTGTAAATATATACCTGAGTGACTATGTAATTTCCCTGCGGGGATTAATAAAGTGTACTTCTTCTTCTAAATAGAATAATTAACGGAATCAATATCAGTTTTAATACTTCTACACTGAAAACAATAACACTAGGATTGATGTCTGCATCTTGCTGTGTTATTTGTGTATAGATATATTCCATTTTAAATGATATTTGCAGCGTGCGTCGGCTTCCGCTTTTAGAAGATATGAAGCAGCGCTGATGTATAACTCCCTCAGCTAGCTAATTATCATAGATTTATGGATTCAGCTCAGACCTCTAGTTTTCTCAAATGAAACATCCAGGCTGACTGATTTCACAGTCACATTTAATCCCATAAATATTTAGTGCTACACACAGTGAGACATGCTCCATCCTGCATTTAAGGCTTTGGCTGTATGGAACCTTTTAATATCTGTTCATATAACCTGACTAATGCTCATATTGAGACAGGATTATTGTTACTAAAACATACAGTGGATGAAACGTTATCATCTGGCTTTGTTTAAATTGGGGGTTTTTTTAAATGCCACTTTGTGAGATGTGGCTAATGAGAAGAGAGGTTAACCACAAAAATTAATGTCCAGATCAATAAAAACAGTAAATCCATTAGAAAACTAAAACTGTACAGGAATTGATTTTAGTTTTTGACGTTACTCACATGATAACAAATGCATGCACAAAAAGACAATGCGTTCAGTAAAACCTTAAAGCTGTTTAAATTAATGTGTCATAACTGTAGAATGCTTGACATTGAACTGATCCTGATGTGTCACATGTGGGCCGTTTGTATGCAGCCCCTGGATGCAGCCTATGGAGCCTCTGTGTAGCATCTTTTGGCGGTGTGTGAGTAATGGGGCAGAGAAAGCATCTCAGCCAGGGCAGAGGAATAATTATGAGGTGAGCTTAGAGGCTGTTTTCAGGCAGCAGTGAGCCTGTTAGCCTTTATTTGGCCTAGCCGGTACTCTTGGACCACTGCCTGGACTGATGGGAGCAGTCTGCATGCTGGCCGGAGGTGATGTCTTGCAGGGCCAGTTACAGCATTCTTCATGTCTGGGGACAACTGCTGTGTGTTTTAGCTAAATGCAGGTGGGAACAACGACAATGATGGTTGACCACGTTGTTTATTTGATGTGGGAAAACAACTTAAGGACTTTGATGCTAAAAATAATAAATCATGCTTGCTTTAATTAACACCATTAGTATGAGTGGAAAAAGTCAGCACTACATAGACCTCAGCAAATTATGAAGATGTGTGTCAGAGTAATGGGGAAAACACTGTAGGTGTTGCAAATGAGCGTCCCTCCAGAGGCATGTATGCCCTACTAGGTATCATTGGGCTGGCAATGCGTTTAATGGATGGGGTGTAGGCAGCTGCTTTTGTCCTCTGCTAGATGCATTTATAAACGGAGCTCTGCGCTACTTTGCATTTTTATTTTAGAAAGTGTTGCAAATCAGGTAATTAGTATTTGTAGGTTTAATACAACAGCATCTAAGGTCGAATTGACACTTTTTGTTATAGCCGTGCATTTAAAATGCTGTTTTAGCTTCATTAATAGCAGTCACTGTTATCTTTTATTGGCATGCTTTTCTTGTGGGTTGCATTTCTTTTTGGGGGGTTGTTACACAGTGCTAGTGTATATTTTGCTGACTCTGCCTTTTATTTAGCTGATATTTCTGTCCCACTGTCGATTGAACTCCCCTCCGCCATGCCGGTCCCTCTGAACGAACATCCTGTACTTCTGATCAAATGCATCTCATCACAGTATTTCCTGGCAAGCTTGCATTGAGTCATCTATGGTTTTGTTTACCGCATCTGTCACAATCCTTTTTCTTTCAAATCTGGCAGCCCCCCACCCCTCCGTCTTTCTCATTATCCTGGACTCACCCCGTCAACGTCGCGCCACGCCCACGTCATTTAATAAAGCTAATAAGGCTGAGCCAATGCTGAACTGAATCTAAAACAACTCACAGCATAATGCAAAGTGCCCGGCGAGGGCCAGATGCAGTTATTTCCCTTGTCTAACTCTTTCCATCAGCTCTATTCTCGACACCTCGCTTCCCTTCCCAAAGGATTTTCACAGAATTGCTAGAAGCATAAAGACTTAAAATACCTGTAAGTGAGAGCAACATGGAGAACACGATTCAATGAGAAACTTGATGTCACATAGAAAATTATTATGCAGTTCATTAAAGTGATAACAACACAGGAGTGGTCTGGTGCAATGGTGGGCCAATCACATGCTGCATTAAGCTGAAGGGCGCTTGCTCTGCCTGACTAAAAAGGTACAAAAACTAAGTAGTTTATAGACCTGGGTATAAAAAGCATCATATGCATCATAAGGGACGGCGGCGGCGGTCATCTACCAATCAGAAGGTTAGTGGTTCCACTGGGGGCAAACAGGTTGGTGTATCCTTGGTTCCAAAGCCCGGACAAACAGGGATGGTTGTTTCAGACTTTAAAAATAAGTGTGCCGAGTTTAAAATCTAGACTGCAGAGACAAAATGACATCAAAATATGTAGGCCTACACATAGTGAAAGTAAGGAGTGAGTTGTGTGCAGCATGTCTGATTTAATAGACTGAATCTGGAGAATTTGGAACAAATTCCCTCTCCTTTGTCAAGTCAAACCTGCTTCCCCGCCTGTCTTTGACATTATACTATGGATTCCGCTTCCTGGCAGCGGTCCAATGGAGAAAGAAGTGAACGGTTTCAAAAACGCTCTCTCTTTTACTCCTTGCCGCTCGCACTCTCACCAATCCGGCTCTAATCAGATTTAGTAAGGGCTTGAAGATTGACTTTTTGTGTGCGATTGCAATGTCATCAGCGGAGATTTAGAGCAGTAAAACTATTACTGTATTAGAGAGAATTGTAATTGTATTTAGAAAGCAGGGTTCATCCCGTGATTTGCATCTTTTTTCTCCGCCTTAGTTTCACTAAAATTTACTGCACACTTACACAGCTCCATTAACTAAGCTGATGATTATTATATTACCAAAGATATAACTGCACATTTCTATTGCTTCAGATACTAACTTTGCACTGCATAATGAGTTACTATTAATTTTTAATAGCTCAAAGAATTAGCTCGAAGATAATACAAATTTTATCCCTCTCGATGATGCACTATAATGTTGTGGCTAACGTCAATCACCATGTGCACAATAGGACTAAATGTTGCCCAGCTCAGTGAATATGAATACGTTTTTGCTAGTAGTCAGTGTTGTAGATCATCTGCTTCTTAAAGATGATTCAGACAAGAAGGGGACCCCAGTTATACCATCTAAGATATCCATCTTTTGATTATGCAGCTGCCTGAAGATGATTTTCTGCCTTCACAACGCCCCACGGAAGGACTCGTCTGGATTCAAATATAGATGGATCCATGAGTCTGGTCTCAGATGTTTCTGGATACGTTCCTGTCTGTCTCTACTCTTTGTTTTGTAGCCTGTCAGCTGTGGATCCCCGGAGCTGGTTGTCTTACACAGCATCACGGAGCGTCAGCACGATTTCTGTCACACCATTTTGATAAAAATATAACTCAGGCAAAATATAAAGTTAACAAAAAGTCTGCGTGTGTGTGTTTGTGTGTGTGTGTGTGTGTGTGTGTGTGTGTGTGTGTGTGTGTGTGTGTGTGTGTGTGTATGTGAGGGAGAGAGCCATTTTAATCTTGAATCAACTTCCTATCAGTAACATTCTGAGATGTATCCTCACACGTCTCATGTGTTGAGAATTTCGAAGCAACTTTAACACATTACTGAAAATCCAAGTGAACTGAGCTGGTATTAAGGCCAACTATTTGGAACTCTGCTTGCTCATGTAAGCTTCTATATTTTTCTACAGCATATACCCCCTGTATATTTGTGAATCTCATAAATCATTAGAGCTGTGACTGGTAATACGACGCTTATTCTCATTATTCCACATCAGTTTAGACAAAGTTATTCCAATAAAAACAATCAAATAAGATAAGCAGGCTAAAAATATAATGCGGGGAAATTCAGGAAAAAGAAAAAAATATGAAAAGAAACTCCAGACATGATAGAAGCAATACTTATGGAATAAAACACTCCATCCTGTAGTTCAGAACAATGGCAATCCTTATTTAGGATCCCATTGAAAAACAAGACACCTGATCTGATGCGAGTCGCCTGAAATGTTATTAACAGGATCTTGCTGGTCCAGTGAAAACAGCTATCCATCTGTGTAATAGGCCTTGTCAAAAGTTTACTTGGATCCAGCAATTCACTTGAGACGGGCCTGAGTTTTCCATCCAAAGGAACTGATAAGCTGCAAGAGCCCATTGAGGCGGAGAGCAGGCTTTGATACATGGCGATATCTTCACAGTTGGTGTCCTCTTCTCATTCACTTTCCATTGTCAAGACCAAACAATATATTCTACTTTATCTGTTGCATTTTTCCTCCTCGGTGCCGTTTTTGATATGTACAAATAAGAACTAAGAACAAAGAGAACATAATTATCATCTACTTTCTACTCAAATTCTTGGAATATTTAAAACGATTGAGAAAAAATGTTGGTAAAAAATTAAGATGTTAACAAAAAATGTTTTGGACGTTCTAAAAAAAACAAAAAAACAATCAAAGTGCTGTCAGTCTTTGCTGAACAACGGTAAACAATGCAAATCTCTTCTACCACCAGAAACATTACCGTTCCAGCATTGTTGTTTGAAATTACAAAACAAGCTAGCTCTTTCTGATTTGTTCTGATGCATAAAGAAGCCAAAAGAAAACAGGGTTAGGTTTAGTTAGTTATAAAATACTGTTGTTTGTTTCCAGGTTTGGACAGGAAGTGAGACGTGACTGAACTTTCCTGCATCTAAGTGCTGTACTCACATGAGCAAAACCTCAGCTCCTGGTTTTCAACACAACATCTTGAAGCAAGCCAGGTAAGACAAACAATAATAAATAAATATAATTGCTATGAAGATTAGCTTGTTTGTGCAGTTCATTTTGCAGGCATAGCACCTATGAACAAATGAAAAGGCCGTAACGTGGCCTGTTGTGTACTTATAGTGATTCACCAGTAGTTGACAAGAATATCCAGCTGAAATGAATAACATGATGCTTTGAACTGCAGTCAGGGATGGACATAAAGTGGACTCAAAGATATAGCACTATTGATTGTGTCTAGCCTTGCAAAAAAGTAATAAAAATGAACAATAGTGTGCACAATATATTTAAGAAATAGGATCGCTTCTTTAACACTATGAACCTCTTCTGCTGTTGTTTGTTGGAAAAATAGACAATGCATGGACATCCAATGGGAGATTAGCTTATTCATTACAATCCTCTGTCCAGGAGGAAAGCGGGCCTTTGTATCCGGATACATTTTGAGTCCAGTCTTGCAGAGTTCAGGAGATGAAGAGGACGCTTATTACAGTGAGTGATGTTAAACTTTCTCTGCGCTAAATAAAGGTCTTGCTGGCATACTTTGCCCATAATGAAGGAGCTGTGAACCTTCTGAGACTCCTTACTAAAAGTATATGGCCGTCTCTGACCCTAACCCAGCACTACCTCACACAACATTTAAAAAGATTGTGTAGCGTTGATTTTTTATTATTTTTTTTGCTGAGAACATTTCAACATGTATCAAATGTAAATTCACAGATTGAAATGATAGAATTGACAATAGCTAAATTACTCTTAGCTGCTTATCTGCATAAAGAGTTAATATTGTCAGAATCAAGCAACAGCCTCCGCTGTGAATAATGAAAGTACGAACTAATGCCGTGAATTTAGGGATCAGAATTGGTGTCTCTAGTTGATCGGATACCATTTGGTGACTCATTTCCATGTCAATCTCCAACTGTTTGCTCAAGTAAGTAGATTGAATGGTTTTCTTTTCTTATTTTATAATAACAGTCTGAGTTTTTAACAGCCGGTTTGACTAATAATCAAGTAATTTGAAGACCCACCAACTCCACCCCCCTAGAGAATGGTGTTTGCGTGTAAAGAAAATGCGGCACTGAGACCATTTCATGTGATCAGTAATGAAATCAAATCATGTAAGGAAAAAAAAAAAAACAACCCAGCGTGAAACACACACTTGAGTCTGTGTTAAATCTGTGTTAAATCCTATAGCGCTTCGCCTACTTTGTGATGCAGCCTGAAAAACGTCTCAACAGCGATTCACTTCCTTGAGATGGAGGTGCTGCATCCACAATGACTGGGTATCCAGCCCTTTGTGTGGAGCTCTGACAGAAGAGCCCTTCTGTCGCCACATTGATGTTTGATGTGGCAGACAAGAGTTTAGCATTAGAAAAAGACATTACACAATGTCACATTCAATATTTCTAACAGAAATATTGAATGTCGGCTTGACTATAATAATAGCAGTAGGGGCTTAGACATACACAAAGAGCTCTCTGGAATCTAACATTAATGTAGTTTCATACATGAGTTAAATGCTCTCAAGCACTTGATCCAAGAATGACAGTGTAAACATTTAATGATGAATGAGTTGATTAATTAATAATGGAGTTAAAAGTTATAATTATTGTCATTATTTGGTTATTAAGTTGTCGATCATTAACATTCAGTCAAGTGTGAAAGTCAAATTGGTTATTGTGCCCATTAACAGAATATTTAAGGTAGACCTCTATTCAGTTTCCAGCCATTATCGGAATAAGAGAGAGTCATCTGACGCAAAGACGTTTAGTATCATACATAAATGGATGCACTCTGAATTTAAAAGTCCCACAAGGAAAGCAGCTAAACATTCAGCCAAAATTTATACAGTGGAACATCAGGATAGAGGGTATTTTAAGGAAACCTTATACATCTCTCTAGTTTGGCATCGTGAAATGTCTTTGTAAAATTGGAGTCCGTCCAGTTGTTATTGAAAATGACAGAAATTTATTGGAGCGGAGAACAGAACAGGACAGACGCTATGTTTCTCTCCAAAGCGTTCCATTTGATAAACGATGCTTGGATGTTTCCTTCCCATGTAGACATGTTCCTCATGGATGGCTTCATTTGCTTGAAGAAAGAGTTGGTAAAAACAAACAGTCTTTGCTCTTAATGAATAATCACGCACCTCTTCACAAACAGCTGGTAAAATGGTGCTTACAATGACTATGTAGCAAAAATGAACACAATGAGCACTTGGAGCAATCAGTCTATGAGAGGTTAATATTCTTGTCTTTATAGGCTCACATACAGATAGTTTTTTATTTTACTGTTTTTCATCAGCAGAGGATTCACCTGAGTCATCAGAGAGCATTTCAGTGTATTGCACTTAGCATTTAAATGCAGTTTTAATAAATGCCTCAGGAAAAGTGTTTTAATATGTTTTTTTAGGAATTAAGACACATTAATTAATTAATTTGCTATTGCGATATTTGTCGAGGAAAGCTTTTATGAGGAAAACGTGAAACTCCAAATCATACTAATTGTAAAGGCGGAGCAGATGATTCAACAGCACAAAAGACATTATTGTAATTACTTTTGTCTGTATTTTATACACAGTAAATATCACCACAATAAGATATGTGCAAATGTATTTCAGCATAGCAAGATTATAATTTTAACAGCCTTTATTTGCTTGTTTCATATAAATCTCTAGTGGTTAAAACTCATGTGGAGCAGCAAGTTGAATGATTGCTTATTCAGCCTCCTTGACTTGGATGTCTTTGAGGAAATTCCTTGTTGCTGGTAGTACATAACCTACATTACACATACATACATAACATAACAACTTTTTTTTTTTAAATTTAAAAAAACAAAAAAACATCCATGCCTCCATCCAGTCCTCTTAGGAGACTGTTTTTTAGTCACCTTTTCTGGTTTTTGATGACATCTTTCAGACTTGTTGAGGCTTGTTTGTCTTGCTTTAGCGGAACATGTGGATGTATGTAGCGACATACTGTATATTAACAGCCTATCAGAGCATCCTAACAGCTGAAAAACCCATCAAGCCTCCCATTAGGGCCAAGGCAGTTCTGCAAAGCTGGCTGTGTTGTGCCTTTTCAAAATTCCTTTGTTGACAAAAACTGAAATTAGACTGTTATTTGCTGTGATGTCCAGAGAGAAGGCTACAGACCCACGGGCCTGTTTCCTCTTTACAACAGTGATCAATCGATCTGAGTGACACGAAAAGCTGCAAAGTAACAGGAAGTTTTGTAACTTTGATGGAATGTCAGAAAAAGTACGGATTCAGAAAAATTCATGCAAACATATGGCAAAGAAATCAAAATCTTTCTGAGTTGGGGATTTAACTGATTGAATTTTTTTTTTTCATTTCTGTAAATGCGTGTGAGACTCTGAGGGAAGATGTTCTGATGATGGCCGTCATCTCTGCTGATTGGTGATAAAACAGAGGCAAAGGAGAAACCACAGATGAGGAGTAACTTAAATAATAGTTTGTTAGCTAATCATAAACCCTGGTACACAATACCAGGCTGCACAGTGCAAGCATATTTGATGCAATCTGCTGTAGTTTCAAAGCTTCTTGTCTATGAACATATGTACAGAATTTGTTTTGCGTTCCAATTTTCGAACATTTTCTAACTGCCAATCGTTTTTTCAACCGAACATCTGAAAGCAATCTAGTAGAAAAGAGAAACATTTAGTCAACGTTATAAAACAACACAGGTTTACACACACACACACACACACACACACACACACACACACACACACACACACACACACACACACACACACACACACACACACACACACACACACACACACACACACACACACACACTTGCATATACACATGCACACAATTTCCTCTCAGCCGTTTGCACAAATCAGCAGTTACATTTGTTGAGGTAAATGGGGTCGTGTGACCTCAACTGTAGCCCGGCAGCTTGCAGCTCAGGTTGAGGTCATTGACATACATGCTGTAGGTGCAGAGGTGGCTATTTAGAATGAGAAATCCTGAACATTTGTACAGGTGCAGAATTGTCATCCAATCTGGAGCCCCTGCTTTAAAAGTCTAGTGCATCCGAACTGCTGTCTCGCTGAGATGAACGGCTCCCTCTAGATGAGATAAAGCACACTCAGTGTTCTCCAGGAAGATAGATGGGCACATTTGCATACTGGGCTGTCAGTTTCACCACTGCCAAGCCTCTTTCTTCCTTAATTTCTTTTTAGGCTGTCTTTCTTTCTGCATTTTTCAATGTACGGGGCTCAGAAGTGAGTGCTACATAAATTACTCGTAGTTAGGGGATGCCATGATGTCTAATGTATTATTCACCGTTGACTGACAGTGGTACTTTTTCCACTTTAAATGTGACTCTTGTGGGTTGAAGTAAAAGGAGATAATGCAAATAACACAATGAATTGTGGCTAATGAATAGGGCATGATATTATTTTCCAGAAGGCACACAGGACAAGATAAACGTGGTAGATATGCAGGACAGATACAAATATCTAGAAGTAACTGGCCTCTGACCAGGCCTGAGAAATACCATCCTCAAGCTGCTGCTGTATACTCTGGAGGTTTTCAGCTGTAGTTAACCTCCTTTTGTCCTCATCATGATTCCCATTTGCTTGTGGGATACCTGGGCTCTTGCCGATGTCTGCCAGATTTAAGTTTTTAATCTTTAAAAAGAATTACATCAACAGGACTCCAATGTCAAGATTCTAAATGCCTCGCTCACTTATTTTTAACCACATTCTGTCATCTGATCTGTTTTTTCCAAATATTTTACTAAATTTTTTAAATTCGTACTACATTTTTTACCTACCTGTAAGGTACTTACACCTGGACAACAGAGAAACAGTAATTACAGTTTAATGAAGTCATAATGTTTTCTATAGCTTTACGTCTCAATACTTGTGCTTTGATTTTACTGGACAGTAGTTTGACTTGATTGACTTGAAATATCTTTGGATGAGAGGACATTCATGAACTGTTATTGTTACATCAAATTGAAATATTTGTACAGTTGCTCTAAATGATTCATTTTGTTAAAGGGGTCAACATTATGAAAAACACATTTTTCAGGTCTTTACATACTATATGCATAATGGCCCTCCCTAACAACTCCTAGAATCTGGAAAACAAACGGGTCCTGTATCAACTTTAATGCCTAGAAAAACATCCAGGACTCTAAATATGTCCCAATTAATTTCTCATCCATCGTGACGTAAAGATGGGAGTGATTGACAGGAATGATTGACATATCCCCAACCCCATCTGCTGAAGAACACACCCCTGTCCCCTGATAAAGTCGTGTTCATCCCCAAAGTGATGTTCATGTTCAGGCTAAAGTAGGAGTGTGTGGCAATGTCCTGGCGCATAAGTGTGTGTGCCCGTTGTGCATCTCCACCACGTCAACAGGGCGTGTGGCGTTGACAGGAGGGACCTTATTCACATTTAATGGCCAGCCCAGACAAATAAAGCATTTATATTGGAGCTCATGAAAGCAATTTTTTAATAAAATACATTATAACCACAGATCAGTTAGAGGCAATACATTTCAAATACAGCGTAGATGGACATTTGGCAGCTGTGTGAAATTAATTAAAAACAATTTAATAATGAGACCTTTTATATTTTCTTTGTGCATTACGTTTCCACTATAAAGTGGGACTGTGGTTTTGCTTTAGCCTCTTCTGTTTGTTCTCCCTACGCTTTGGCTCTTTGGAGATGAGTCATTGGAGGTTGAGAGAATTCAAGGCTGGTGTTATAAAATAAACTTAACAATATCCCCCGAGCACTCGCCTCACATTGACAATAACAAACACACATTTTCTGTTGATCACAAGTCCCATCAGAGAGCGTCTTCTCATGCTCATGAATACTCATTGTTCGAGTTTTTTTTTTTTTTCTAAATTTTTTTTTTTTAATATAAAGAACTTCAAGCTGCTCCCTAGCCCATAAAGCCCAGGTGTACCTTGGATGAACGGTTAAAAATAGCTCAGGTAGGAGGCAGAAATGTCTTCAGATCCGTATCTATATCTATTGTCAATTAGTGGTCATATAGTAGCTGTATATTATATCCTTTTTGCAATATTAACAGAAGAGAGTCTGAAAGGTGTTGTGAGTTGTGATGGATGTAAATGTAATTTGAGTTTGTGGTCTTGCGTGTAAGTCACACTACCCCTCCAGGGAGAGGTGGTAACTGGGAAAATGTTGAGAGATTAGCCTTACATTGAAACAGCCACCAAACCATTCATTATTCATTTTTTCCTCCTGTCACTGTGACATATTACTGTCTCTTCCATTCTTGACGTGCTCTTACCAAATCCACAAGGGGCCTTCCGTTTAACTGCTGTTCCCTTCGTAGCGCTGTTAAATGGCTCATTAGAAAGGCTGAGGTGTCATGTACTGAAGGACAACCGTGTTGGCTCTGCAGTGTTACCTGTTCTGTCATATCTAAAAAAGAATGGAGAGTGGCTGACTATTGGCTCTGAAACCAAGGAGGCAATGTGAGATTTTAATTCCTTTATGATGTTTACTGAACAGTTGAGTCTGAGGATGTCAAAACAGATTCGCTGGATTGGTCCTGCTGGATTCCTGCATAAACAGTGAGTGTTTATGCATAATTTTTACAGATCTGTGCTCCTAATGACTCTATGGTCAGCACAATTATATGTGAAATGATCTGACTGACAGAGAAACCAATAAGCAGGAAGGTATTTATGTGAAGGAACAAAGTCGATACTTTTACACTGCATATCTATTGCAGGGGTATTCACTAAAGATTGCATGATGTCCACATGTCAATCCTCCACTGCTTTACATTCTAAACATCAGTTCATAAAATCAGAATATCCTCAAAGAAGAACTAAACTATAACATTTTCAACTACAGACACTGACGCCCCGTTACTGGAAAAAAATGAACCAGGAATATGACAGATATAACATGAAAATCTCCTTTCAAATTTCATTAAAAATGTAAGCATGATCAATAATTACAAAAAAATATGGGATTAATACCTTTAGAGCTGTAACACATTTGTGAAACTTGAGACCCTGCATGTATGTAGTCAGAGAAGCAGGTGCTAGCAATTTGGGCCTTGTGAGGAATGAGGTCATTGCCATTATCAAACGTATGTAAATGTCCATTGCCTGTTGTTGAATAGTATTTGATTATAATAACTGCAGAGAATGTTCATTCACAGCTAGATGTAACAGGATCATCTGTCACCAGGAGGAGGCGGGGTCCCCTCCCAATCCCTTCTTAGAGACGCACATTTCTGCAGATCAATAAGTTCCATATATGCAGACCAAGATCTGCTAAATAAATAGATAAATAGATAGATTTACTTTATTGATTCCAAAGTCCTGAGAGAGAACTGTGAGGAAATGACTCTGTCACGCTGAATTGCTGCGATTCTTCTTTTAAAATGTCCAACTTCCTACAGAAACTCCAGAATTGGTCGGCTGCTACCAAATCACACAAACAATTGTTTTTGTTTTGCTATTTTAACATGAGGTCAATTTAGGTGTGACATCGTGTCAAAACTGGAAATGCACAATATTAATTTCCCTGCCAGCTGTTTTCACAAAAAACCTCTCCTTTCAGCTAAATTGAATCATTTCTAAGAATCTTTGAGCGTTTTCCAAATATTCTATTTGTGGTGTATCGTTACCAAGCGTGTTTTGGAGCTGTGCACTCTTTCTCTCTCTCTCTTACACACACACACACAAACACACACACACACACGTATGCACGCACACACACACACACACACACACACACACACACACACACACCACCCACAACAAGTTTGCTAAGGTGCCGTGTCTTGGTATTTTATCAACAGCCCTCAAAGTCAATTTTGTGAACCGTTTAAACATTTTTAAATTTAGCCATCCACTTTGAATTAGGTAGTGAACCCCCCCCCCCGAACACCCACAGACACGCACCCACACACACACACCCCACCCCCCTCCCTCTTCCATCCTCTCTACTGTACTGCCAGTCTCACATTCTCTGTAGAGAAACTGGTTGAAATACCTTATAAGACCCACTGGGAATGCATTGATGGTGATTTCATTCCTATCATAGCACTGCATCACAAATAGTAAGAATAATACAATATTAGCAAAAACAAAAAACAAACAAACTCCAGAACCTGCTTGGTGCCTGCAGTTCTATGAAGAGCAGCATGTGAGAATGTGATTGAAATGCTGTCAGGTATTTTCAATCACTGTCAGGTATTTGCAGATCCACTATAACCGAGTGGATCTGCAATGCAGAGCACAGTTTCATTATCGTGTTTGTCTTTGAAAATGGAAAGTTATAAAAAAAACTGTTTTTCTCTCTCTCTTGCTCCATCTCTCTTCTTTGCTATCACTTTAGAGAGGAACTAGATTGTCTTTTTGCTCCTGTAATCAGTTTGTGTCGGTGCAGCAGGTTTTTTGTGTGGATGCGCCAAAACAGGGAACATTTGGTGCATTTGGTATTCATAAAAGGAAATAATGGGCTTCCATAAGTCCTTAAAGAAGCTTGTTTTGCTTCATTTATGTCTGGGGAGATCTCCACATGATACCGCTTGATAGCATTTTCTACCGGAGCTCCTGTGTGACTCTCCTGCTGTATGTTCCTGGAGGGCCTGTCATTGGTAAAAAAAACTGTTTCCAGCAGGTCACTTCCCAATTCACAATCCAGCCTGTTTCTATATATTATACTATTACCAGATTAAACCCTTTGATTATATGCAATTGTAGAATTTTCATTTCTTTAGGTAGCTTTAAAACAACCTCAGTGTGTCGTTATATCTTTACCTTCTCTCATTTTACACAAACGAGCTCATGCTGGAAAAAATTCTGAGCTCTCTAAATCTAATGATTCTTTTTTTGTTTTTTTTACTCCAAGGAAAAAACATAAAACAGGCATAAAACAGCATCTAGGCAGATACACTGACATACGTTCAGTTTCGTTCATTGAAATTTATGAGCAGAGACTTAAAAAAAAAAGGCCAATGTTTCAAGAGCAGGTTCACAAGCCCCGGGTCATTTGCAAAACCTGTTCAGATAAATACACATGAAACAAATGTTAAGTGTGCCGACAGACTATTAATAAAAGGCCTTACGGTTTGACTTACAAGCAAGGCGTTTGTATCTACTGCTGTAGTGGTGGTGCTGCAGGTGGCACAGGTAGAGATGAAACTGGAGGCTGAAAGCTAAATATCAAGCTGATCTCAAACAGGACATTGAGGTGTTATTGATGCTTGAAACTGTTTGTTTGCTAAGCAGGTGAAAAGGCTAATATTTACCGGTTGCTTCTTTGAAAAGCCAGCTGTGATCTGCTGTTCAAACTGTTTCTCCACCAATATGAAGTGCCTGTTGTGCAGAACTGCTGATGTGGTGGTCGGTTGTTCTGAAGTGCAGCCCACTGAGTTAGATTAGGCGGTCAAGGCAGTGCACCTTGGCTACAAGCTAAGTTTGTGCACATCCTCAGTTTGTGCAAGGTCACTATTGAAATGTTCAATAATCCACCGTGAAATCCTTGAGAGCAAATATAAGAAATAAATGAGGGACTTAAAATGAAACACATCCTTAATGAGCATTTTGCTGCAATTGATATTATGGCGATCTTGTTTTAGCGCGTTATTTCCAGATAGACATTGAGTTCATTAATAGCAATGATAGCAAAGCATACACTGAAGCAATAAGAAATGGAAGTGATTTAATGCACTCTACCACATTTCCTTACAGAGGAAGAGGGAGACAACCTGGGATTTAGTTTGGGAGAGAGGTGAAGATAAGTTCAGAGCCATGAGGAATTCGAGTCCCTTACATCATGTCATGGCAAAAGAGTTTGTAGGCTCATTCTTACTGGTAGAATGAACCCATAATTGAATGTTTGTAATGGATTAAAGCTTTGCACGGGTCAAGATGCCCTCCAAATGAACATGGTTTGATTTGCATAGTTTTCCAGCCACCCGCATGACAATTTAGTTTGATCAGGAATGAGGCTGTTACATGTATACACGCTGTTTCCAGAAGTATTTGCCCCTGTTTAGCCAGTACACAACATTAGCTTCAGAGGCAAACTAATCAGGCCGGTAGATAACTTTACTCTGTTATAATAATGGATGAGAACAAATTCAGATTTTTTTTAGAGAGGAACTTCAGTTAATGAATGAGTCATCATTTGATCTGGGATTTAAAGTATAACATCAAATTATAGCAGAGCAGATATCAGGAGACACAAGGTTAGTCCATGATATTCAGCAAACCGACCACCTTACTCCTTCATCACACTCGGGAACCTGTTTTGAATACTTCAGAAATTCAACAAGATTTTATGGTTTGATTGCTTATGTTTGAGATTGAGGCTGAAGTGCGACTTGGATAAAACAACCGAGACAAACGGTTTGCTTGCATGCTTCTGAGTACACTGGTTATTGTTGGTCACATGTAACATGGTGGTCACCTTGATAACGAGCTTATTGACACCTTTGACAATGATATTACCAGACTTCTTTAAAAATTTCATTTTGTTAAATGATGTGAATAATCATTTTCGTCGAACATACTCATCATCAGCTCCAAAGAAGAGTGATTTACACATCTTCTTTAATAGCCTCTATGATAAAAATCGTGGTACTTTAATTTTGGCTTGAAGGTAATTAGTCTCCTGGGAGACAATTTATCATGATGGGTACTAAATGGTGACCATAATGATAATATGTCACAAGTCTTTGAAAGAAATATCAAACACTTTCAGTGTTGTCAAGATTTTACTTTGTTTAGAATTAGATTCTTTCTGGAACATTCATGAATATTATTTAGTAATGATAATATTTTATTGCAGGATCACTTATTACATCCCGCAAAGCGGTGATGTTTTGTGATTGTCAGTGTTTGTGTGTCCGTCCATCAGTCTTGTCCGTCCATCCGTCCGTCTGTCAGCTCGTCCACGAAATATCTTCGCGACCGTTGCAGATAGAAAGATGAAACAAAAAGCACATTACTCGGGCAGCAAAGGGGATGAAAATGAGATGATGACCTTGACTTTGAGAAAACTAGGTCAAGGTCAAATTTCGACTTTTTTACACTCAGGAACCGGATAAGATAGAAAGACGAGGGAGAAGGCCAGTGTAAGACCATAAATCAAAGCACCCCTGTGATATTTTTGCACATGTATTAGTAATCGGATAAGATAGAAAGACGAAACAAAAGTCTTTATATTCAGGGAGGTAACTGCATGAAAATTAGATCACAACCTTGACCTTGAAAAACTAGGTCAAGGTCACACTTTCACTTTTATACCTTTTTACGTACACATCTCTGAAACATCATGACAAATAGAATGTACCAGTTACATGTTGGATCATGGGTCTTTTATGAAATGACCTTGACCTATGAAAGTAGTTCAGGGTACTATTTTGAGTTCAGGGGTGTTGCAGAATGTTGCAGCG
Organism: Antennarius striatus; assembly: GCF_040054535.1. Taxonomy (NCBI): domain Eukaryota; kingdom Metazoa; phylum Chordata; class Actinopteri; order Lophiiformes; family Antennariidae; genus Antennarius; species Antennarius striatus. Next base: position 5,317,266 of record NC_090783.1, read on the forward strand.
TTAGGTGCTAGTTTTACTTTGTAGGAGCCATTTTTTGAGATGACTTCAAACTGAATGTCAGATTCTTGGTTGTCGTGGTGATTTGACCTGCTTGTTTTCAGTATATATACTTGCTAATGGTTTGTTAGCCATAATTGAGCTTTCTAACTGTGTTTTATCAAAGTAAAGACATAATGAAGTCAAAGCTGCTTACGTCATGGCACAGGCTGGCCAAAAGTAAATTGTGCTTGGAGAATTAATTTTATAAGTTGGTAAACCCGCGACATTTAAATATGATGTTCTTAAGCTAACTTGAACTTAAACTAACCATCAGCCAGCAGATTTATGCCAGTACCCTGACTAAAATTGGATTAGCAATCAGACATGTCATTTCTAGACAAGATGATTGTAATCGTCTCGTCAGTCGCTTATCTGCCTTACAGTACATGGTTCTGCTGGAGCCAATCCCAGTTAGCTACGGGCGAGATTTGCGTTACACCCCGGGCAAGGCGCCACCTCGGCCAATGGCTGCAGACAAAACAGACAACCACACATGCACACACTCACGCCTATGGACAATTTGGTGTTACCAGTTCAACTAAGCTGCATGCTTTTAGAAGTAGGAGGAAGGCATACTAACTTCATATAGAAAGTACTCAAACCCAGAACATTCTTGTTGCATGGAACCACACAGTACACCATCTACAGATGCATAGATTTGATCTACCTCTAATCTATAGAATGTACAATTAACAGTCTGACAGAAAACGGTGTTCTCCCAGTACATGGTTGAAGCTTTGCAGCATTCTATTAGTGTTTAAAACAGACCTTCTGAACAGTGAAAGGTACTGTCTGCATGAGTCCTGAATAGACACCAATACTGTATATTCAGAAGGAAGTAAACACCAACATGGGCGTCCGGGATGATACATATACCCAAGCTTGCTTGAATATGTGTAAATAATTTAGCACATATTCAGAACTGAACCGCTGTCTGGAATAGGTCTCCTTAGATTTGCTGAATGAACTCATCAAGCCTGCTGAGCCTGTGTCACCCCGCTGAATTTAAATTAGGTAAGATGATGAAACACCAGCAACACAATACACTACAAATACACCGCTGAATGTGTCTCACCTGTAGAGCAACAAATTTAAAAGAAGCTCAGTTGAATAATTGAGCATTGTTTTCTGCTGTCAGATGTCTACAGTGCATACGCTGTGATCAGCAGTAATCTAAATTAACTATACATTCAGTAGGACACACTGTGCTCCGCGAAACCAGGATAGCCTGTTTGCAAACATGATAAACTAATGCCTTTAATCGAGGTGACAGCCAGCAGCATGTCAGCATCTTATAGCAGCCCCCAAGTATGACCATACAGCAAGAATAAACAAATGCACTCCACATCCACAGGAGCAGATGTTCAGGAATATGTCAGGCCAAGCAATTCTTCAGCATTTCATTGAACTATATCGAATTCTATTGTTTTTGCTTGTTGAGGCACATTCATTTTGTTCAGCTGAGAATTCTTTACCATCGTATTATTTTCTGTCAATTTCAGGCCAATCAACGAATGAGAATTTTAGATTTCTTATGTAGGTGACGGCAAGGTGGGTGTAGCTAGAGCAACAAGAGTGTTAAAAAACATTTATTTGTGTGTTCATTTATTTATCTTGAAGAGAGAACAAACAATCATCATTTCCAGTTGCTTTTCCGAATCCGGGTCACATTTTTACGTTGGAGACTATCCCAGCTGACATCAGGCGGGAGGCGATGCAAAACCTGGACAAGCTGTCCCTTCATCACAGGCTTACATAGACAGACAAATATTCTTTCACACTCACATTCACTTAATTTGCATGTTTTTGGGGGTTGGAGGACACCAGAGAACCTGGAGAAAACCCACTCAGACACGGACAGAACAAGCAAGCTTGGTACAGAAAGGTTCCAGGTGGAATAAAACCAAGGACTTTCTTGCTGTGAGGCAACAGTGCTACTCACTGCATCATTATGCTCCCTGTTAAAGAACATGTCAAGATTTATCATCTGGGGAATGAGTTCCACTTCAAATATGCTGGGCATCTGGTAGTTTGTTTTTTGAGCTATCTTGATATAATGATCTGGTAATCTTCAATGTAAACACGACATGTGAAATGTCATCAGGCGTCTGTGTCTGCACCAGCTGAATACACATGAATGTGTTGCACAGCATGGATTTGCGGTAGATGCTCATCAGTAAGAAAAAAAATAAATCAATACATATAGATGGATGTGAAACAATCCAACTTTTTCTTTCTGAACACTTTTTTTTTAATGGTCGCAGTTGTGTTGCTATTCTAATCTAACAAACAGTACTGTACAAAATTGCAGATGAACACGTATGCACATAACAGAGTTTGTGTCTATGAGAAGGCCCCTGCAATTGCTGCAATTACAACTGTTATTTCACCCATTAAATATGATTCACAGCTTGTCCCCAGTAGCCACTTCATTATTTTTGAACACTCATAATATATTGCAGTTCCTGCCACATGGCAATTGAGATAATGAAGAAAAGGCTCAAGCTGTGGAGAGAAAGCTGGGACGGTAGAAAGAGAACTGTCCACGGACTGCAAGAGTACACGGAGTATCTGATAGAGACATTTGACTGGACAGAGCTGAGCATCTCTTCTCTCAACCAGACCAGTCGGGCAGCAGGGGACCACCAAATGCTTCCGTTAAATTACCAAGCTCGGCGATACCGTCTAAAATAGTCATGCAAAACTCTCGTGGTTTAACATAAATGATGAATTTAAATAAATTATTCATTATTTCATTGAATCATTTAATTGCAATGATGCACAGCGTAAATGAGAATCAGCTCCAGTCTAGCCTGCTAATTACAGCATAAGGGACTTAATGTTCTTGGTCTCCTCGGTCAGGCAGCATTAAAAGGAAGGGGAGTTGTTTTACGTCATGAAACTGATTCGAACTGTAATTCCGTTGTCATCCAATATAACCTCTTGTCAATAAGTCTCTGGTATTCTGTTTATTTGTTTGTTTTTGAGGACACTTTCTTGATTATTCGATAGAAATCCAATAACCTTTTGCTACATCATTAGCATTCACAATATTACCATTAAATAATTAAATACGAAGGTATTAGAATTTGTCTCAGTTACAAAAAGCCTGAGATTAATCGATTTAATCATGAATGACATATATTATTTAAGATATTGTTCATGGAATTATTGCCTAGCGTTACCTTCTTGTTGTGTGGCACTGAAAACCAGTAATGAGCTTGATACACTTGGGGAAATGTCAGCCTTGACAGGTTTTATGCTTGTTATTCTATTGCACAGTGGTGTCAACAAATATTACTGTAATGTTATTTCATATCTGATACTACTCTGGGCTATTTTTGTGTTCTCACTCAAAATATGCATGGTTTGCCTGTGTGTATCCTCACGTGCACAGAAGCACATGCACCTTCCCCTGGCTGCTCTTAAAAAGCATGCGGAACATGATTGTTTTCATCCAGATAGCCTGTTGATGCCACTGCTTTGCGTCTTCATTCTACGTTTTCTCCAATAGCGATGTAACGCTCGTTTCCTGAAGTTAAATAGCCTCTAAGAAGAATCACGGTTGCTCTGAGGGCTTATCTTCCATAACATTCACTTGGAACCGTAACCCATATAATGTGCACTCAGATGGAAGCACATGTGTATAGATAGTGCACTATCAAAGCGCGACTTCAGCTGTCTCTGATATGTGGTTATTTTTTACACACATGAGATGCAGTCTGGTCTCAATCTGTCCAACACATAAACCATGGGTTTCATATAGTTTAACATCATCATCATACATTTACACTTGTAGAGGTATTTGTGGCTGCAGCCTTGGTTCAGACACTTTTATGGGGGCTCATATATTGGGGATTTGAGATTGGATGAAAAAGCTTTGCTGTTATAACCTGACAATGGCAAAAGAAATCTACAAATCAATAGTTCATAACCACAAGAATAAGAAAACCTGCTTTTTATCTTTTATCCATCCATCCAGTCGGGTCGCGGGGGCAGCAGCTTCAACAGGGAGCCCCAAACTTCCCTTTCAAGGCAAAAATAACAGTGGGTGGAATGAAGTTGGGAAGTGTAGAAAAACTGATGGTGATAAAATATTTTATGTCTCATTTTGAAACTTTCAAACAGAATGCCATCCAGATTTCTACTTTGTTCTGAATCTGTAAAAGTTTGTGTGTGATGTCTGGGCTTCAACTACAGCCCAGCCAAGAAGACATTCCTTTTGCCACCCACCCAAAAACGAGTCTGTGGCTGATGCTGTCATTCAACTTGCAGTGAAGAAACTCAAAGGAGAGAATCATTGCTTCAAAACCTTGAACTCTTTAATGTCAGTCATCATTTTAAATTGTATGGGACTTTAATCTGTTAAAAAGAAATGTGAAAATATCACAAACTTGGCAGCAAGACTAGTCAAGTATTGTTCAAGATTCTTTTAATGAAATTCTTATAATCTAATGGGAACAGATGATTGAAGGAGACCTTAATTAATCTGCAAAAAAAAGGCATTATCAAAATTGAAAAATGGCCCTATTATTACTTTGTCCCATAAAATACCCCAAATCTCCATAAATGCGACAGAGAAGCACATGATGAGAATAGCCCTATTGTTTGTGTGTGACATCGTGGTTGAGTCTGCGAGGGGGGGTATCCATACTGGAGCTGCATTCTGGAAATTGAGACCTAACTTTTATATTGCTGCACATCTTGGCATCTGTTTTTCTATACTCCAGTGCATTGAATCCACATCACTGTCAGCACCAATCACAATGTGTTGTGTGAGTACTATGAAATGCATGGAGCCATGGCATTTATTGCTGCTGTTTATGCATCATGCAGCTGTCAGCGGGGATGTTCTGTCTGAGTCGAGATGTTTAAAGGTCCCTGTCTGATTGGGTCTCCAATAAAAAAACCCAAATCCGTCCACATAAGATTTGAGTAGTGTGTAGTTTCAGCGTATGGTTCTAAAGCTATTCCAGACTTCTGAGTTCTGACATCTGACAACACCACTTTTTAAAATGCTGTCAAGGTCACATCCATTAATAGATTTTGCATAGTTACATCATAAATAACTACAGCTCTCTCTTTTCTTCAAGCCACAATGCTGCTCTATTGTCCTCTGGGGTGTCTGGGACACAGACTCTAGATTTAAGCACAAACTGTCCCATCTGTCATCACAAACAGGTTGTCTGCAGCAGCTCCCACATTTGACTTTCAAGCAATATTTAATTTCTTTTCCCCTGATATGACTCTAGGCAGCCTCCTGACTCCCCTCTTGCTCACAATGGACCCCTCGTGGGTTTTTATAGCCCCAATGTTAAGTCTTTGTTTTCCACAACAGCCTCAGGCTCACATTGCATGTTAGAGACCTGTTTCCGGGGTATTTTGCATGCTTCGTTGCACTTGCCTCACCCCATATTTGTCCCTGCCCTTGCCTCTATGAATGGCAACCAATAGGCTTTTACCTTCCTTTTCAACTCACCAGGTGGTCCATGGCAGCAACATGTCCAACTCAGTGGAAATGACTCTACAATGGCTCAGAGAGCCCTTAGAGATGAGGACATTTTCTTTCATGAAGAATCCTCCTGTCGTCAGAGCCGGAGAGCAAAACAGCTCAGCGTTAAAACACACAGAGCTGTCACCTCCAAAAAAGGATGTCAGGGAGCACTGGAGGGTTCAGACAAACCCCTAATGACCACCCAGGCATGAAAGGAAGGGTGGAGATGATCTCTGGGCTTTATCCAGTTTTGATTTGTTGTTTGAGTACAAAGTAGGAGAATTCTCTCTCACTGCTCTCTAAGAGAATTAACAACAAATTCAATAACTTCATTTGGCAAGAAAACCATATCAGACTGTTTTCATTACCAAATGATGAGGTGGCCATAAGCATCCGGAGGCATTACTGGCCAGCTCAACCGCATCATGGTCCATTTGTCATCTGAAAGCCTACTGATAGGAGGAACGGGGTATCTGTCTTTCAGTATGTCCGTCCATCTTCCGTTGTGTTTTGTAACCATACTTTCCCGTCTATAGAATTAAAAATGGCTTCATTTGACTCATCTCTTGTGTGTAAAGAATTAACTCACAGACATTGTAATGTGATATGAAGTTAATCTCAGAAGCTGTCAAGCATCTGGTTTGACGGCAGGCACTCTCATTTATTAAAGCTGCCGTCTGAGGGTTGGATTGAAGAGGCTCTGTGTTTTAGCGACATTGGAACAGTAATGTGTGCAGCCCTTTTTGGCATAAGTCCTGTCAGTGTTGTTTATTTATTTATTTGTTTATTGCTACCACTGCAGTCTGTCAAGTCCCATTTAATTGAAGCAGGTGGTCACAAACTAACCCATGAAAAAATATGGCTAGCAGAGTGCCACAGGAAACTAGCTATCCATTTCAAGGAGGAAAATAATCAGTGAACTTTGAATGAAAAAAGCCTATTATTCTTCCTACACAGTCCAATCCCTTCTTATTACTATAGAATGTTCATATCTTCAAGTGCCGTCACAATAATAGTTTCGCAAATCTCACCAATATTGTTTTCCATCTGCTGCACTATTTTCCATTGAATGAAGTGTAATTTGAGCATAATACACCAGACATTTCCTTGTGATCTATAATCATATTGGCCTGGCATTGCAGCATGTGGCGCACATTTTGTTGTAGGCTAGTGGTGAAAGAACGTGTGGGCAGATTCCCACTCCTATCTGCCTTTTTTGCAATTATCAATTAGGGTTTATTTCCCACATGAACAATAACTGACTCCTACAATGTGGTGGAAGAGTCCAACCCCGTTGCCTGGTAGCACCACTTTATGTAAATAAAATTGTATTAATAGCTCATGTGTTACATATCATGGATATAAAAGTTGTATCTTATCAATTAGTTCCTGGAAATTGGATCGATGCTGTACACATGGTGCAGATTTATGATTGAAAAGCTTGTACAAGTGAGATCAGACAGTGAAGGTTAATTACATGATGTGATTTATAGTTTGATCTGACCTCTGTCCCATTAAGATGACAGAGAGCCTCTTCTCTTCTCAGGAGAGGTCCTTAAGGTAACCTGAATGAAGCCCATATCATCCTCTTCTTTTTGAGTGAAAAAATATAGATGCTTTATCTTTCTCAGATTTCAACATTGGGTTTTTTGTTTAGTGAAAGTTTTTTTTTTAATGATGCAGCTAAAACACAGTATTTCTTCAGGTCCAGAGAGGCACCAATCTAATTGACGTACTCGAAATCACAATTTTCTTGTCCTCAACATGCATTTCATATCTGATTTCATTCCTGATTGAACCCCTCTGGTACCACACACATTTCTTCTTGTGTGCTGTCAGCTGTGTTCAATTTAGAGAAAAGAGGAGCCCTGCTTGGTGTGGAGACTGGAGAGAATATGACACACCGAATGGAACAAAAATCCAAATGGACATTGGTAGAACAGAACTCCCTCACAAAATCTGCCACAAATATGTATGTTAGGTTTAAAAATAGAAAAAAGGTTATTTCCAGGATGTTATGAAACAATATCAGCAATGGTGGAGTTTGTCATATATAGTGATGACTGTACAGATATTCAGTATCTACTGCCTAGAAATTCACGCTAGTCCTGAGCAGTCATCACTCAAGACTGATTGAGGCTCAGCAGAGAAATGTTTATGACCGACTTCTGAAGTTATTTTAGCATTTAGTCTTTTTAATTAAATGCTTCACCTTTCGCATTACTGAGTAGGAAAAATACAAGCATACAATTCAAAAGTAATACAACAGAAATTAATGTAATCAATACATGTATGATAACTCATCATAAAATACCTTTTTCAAAGATAGCATAAAAAAATACCACCTCTGGTAATTCAATATCCTTCATTCACTTAACAAGATGTGAAAATATTCCAGGTCTATATTCATCTTTCCTCCACTAATATACGACTTTCGCTCTCTCTCCTGTCCCATATTTTCATCCCCGGAGTCTCGCTCATCATCAGAGCTGCTGTAAATCAATTTCAAACTATTCCCTGACTTTGAGTGTCTTCGAGGTCGTCACCGAAGACACTCAAAGTCAGTAGCACTGGGTAGCACTGTAGCCTCACATCAAGAAGGTTTCGGGTTCCAGTCCTTCACACATGGAGTTTATAAGTTCTTCCCGTGTCTGCATGGGTTATTTTAGGTTCTTCAGCTTCCTTACATCCCTAGACACATGCATTTGAGGTGATTTGATCATTCATAATTCCCCGTAGGTGTGTGTGTGCGAGTGGTTGTTTGTCTTTCGTGTGGCTCCGCAGTGCAAAGGCGTCACCCTCTGAGTGTCCCCTAACCTGTAAAAGCAGATAAGAAGATGAATGACTAAAAGAGTGTCTTTGAGATCATCTTTTAGTTCACAGCATTAATGTTGTTCAAAGTATTAGACAAATTGTCATCAACAATAAAGATCATATTTTGGGTAGCTAATTGTCTTTATAAAATTCAAGCTATTTTGTTTGAAGTTGAAAATAGCTGCATGTATCCTTTTAAAAGAAATATGGCAGTCTTTGCCTGAATTATTGCAAAAATGACATATTATGCAGCTGCTTCTGAATAACTCCATAGAGCAAATCTCAAGTAAATGTGTTAGACTGTGTGACTTTCGTCTAGTAGTGACAGGAAGTCCTTTCTGGCTACGACCAACCAGTATGTATTAGTTTGACAAAATATGTTCCAGGGTAAAATGAAAATGAGTCTGACATCCAAAAATGACGAACATGTTACAAAAGTGGTCAGGAAGAAATCCTTCAGTTTTATTACACTTGTACACAGGTTCACTCAATAGACCAAACTCATCACTGAAATGTATTTTGTACTCTCTTACAGACCAAGAGGACATATTTAAAGTGAGGAAAATAAGAATTATAGAAGCTGGCAGGATCAGAGTTGTTACCTTATATCTGGGGTGTCCAAACTTTTTGGAAGGTGGGCTACATTTGATCATGTGAACATGTACGAGAGCCGACAGTCCTTTTTGGCAATTTTTACATACATACAATTTTTGACATACATATTCTGTTATTTGATATTCACATTTATATGCAACGGACAATGAAATCACCAATTCACATGAACACATTAGGGTACATTGAATACTCTGTAAAATACAACTCTGTGATAACAGACCTATTGCTCTGATACAACAAACCACTGACAATGATGTGAAGATAGAAGCTGAGCTCTGGATCTCGGTATGTATGACAGGTTTGGTTGGACAGCAGTGGTAGATGTGTGCAAAATGTAACGTCGGTGGGAGTCAGTCTTGATTTCAAACAGTTCAAGTTCACAACATAGTCTGCTCACACACATGGACTCAAACAAGCTTAACAAACTTGCTCTCATCCAGCTGCTGGTAAAAAGAATATGAGAGAGATCTGCAGGTGTTGCTGCGTCACTCGCTGTCACACTGAAGCTCTGTCAGCTCCGTCAGGTGTGGTGGTTTCTCATCAGAGTACACGGCGAAGGGAGAAGAGAGTAACAACACGTCCTTTATGATAACGGCAAAATCCGTGAAGAGGTCATTGAACTCACCAGTGAAGGACATGATGTCCGCTGCACACTGCTTCAGTTGCACACACACGTATGGCCACCGTGACGTCCCACAGAGCTGGAAATGTGTATCTCAGACCTCCGTTAATGACAGATATCTCTGGAAAAGTTGTAGCTTCATCCCAAAGGTCTTGATGTGTGCAACTAGCTGCCTTACTACTGCATCTGGCATTAAGTCCATTCAGCAAAATGCAAGTCTGTCATCCATTTGGTGATTGACAGATTTTGCATCGGTTGTCCCTTTACAGACAAGAGTGTCCAATTTCCACATTAAGAGCCACCTCACATTATTGTATAGATTAAATCTCCATACTCTATACTTGAGTTCCTTTAAAGGATTGTGCGAAATGACAAACATGTTGCCCGACGCTGCCTTCATGAGTTGAGTAAAGGAGCTGAATGCTCAATTTGTGTTCTGTCTGGGAAGCCAAATATAACACATTTTTAGACATAAGGCACAAGCCGTATAAAATCCAACCCCGGGCCGTGATTGGCCCGCGGACTGGACTTTGGACACGCGCATTTTGATGAGTATTATTCCTAACTCTGTATACCACATATATGTCCAGGACCTGGGGTGACATTCATTATGTCATTAAGATGATAAGTCATGTTATATTTCTTCTGCCCGGCGGTGTCTCAGTGTGTAGACGCCTCACTTTTCAAACCCTCTGCTGAATGAGGAGCAAAAATTATGACAGAACTCCCTTACTGCTGTCAATCAGGTCGTCAGTGCTGCCTTCATAATGAGTGATTTTCACATGTATTGACGTTCAGTGACACACAGCCTGATAGACTATAATGTAGAACGTGTGTGTGTGTGTGTGTGTGTTTGGGTAGTGGATGATTTCTAGTTAAAAATACAGATTGGATACAAAATTCTAAACTGATAAAGGCTGCACATGCAAATTTTCTGCTCTATTCCAGCAGGAAGAAGGCAGACGTGATTTTAAATCGTTCCTAAATTGATTGTTCACGGTTCATTGATAACTGATTGAGAATGCAGTCTAATCTGTTCAAGAAAATGTGCTAACCTTATTTGTTTAATGGCTACTAACAGTGTAGAAACACATATCTTTGGCACTTTGCATGACCTGGTTTGTCTAAAAAAGCACAGAGTGTAATCAATCATCATCTCTCTGAGACTCGTTTGTTACCATTTCTTTTTGAAGTTAGGAAGTTTTACCCTCCCCCGTTCGACCGAAGATGCATCGCAAACCTGCCTCCCCTACCGTTCCTCCCTCTACATTGGTAGCTCTGAACCTTTGGCTCTCCGTGATAAAATATTTAAGATCTACCATGATTAAAGTGCATCCTTCTCACCTTGGCAGCAAATCCATTAACCCCGGGAGAATCAATTTCATTGATTTCAATGATAGAGGCACAAAATGTAAGTGTGAAGGGCTGAGCATGAGGTGAAGGTAGAGGGTGTGCGGAGGTGAAAGACAGTATGGTGTTGAGAGAGAGAGAGATGGGAGATGGGAGGGGAAAAAAACTTTGTACTCATACACAGTCAAGCTCCGGTATGAAAAATGCATGGGACATCAATCAGGAACACAATTATTTGCATGGCTCAGAGGATTCAAGCAATGCGTGCAAGCCTCCTTGACGCGAGCACTCAAGATACTCCAGCAGTACAATGCAGCTCAACATAGCATAGCTCAATGCAGCAGCAAGACAGCAAGGCAAAGAGGGCCTAGACAAGACAAGGACATACAGACTCCCAGGCCAGATGTTAACCTGCTATCTTCCTCGACCATAACCTTACAGCTCCCTGGTGAACCTGCAGAATCTCCACTGCAGCTAATAATCTTCCTTTTAAGATAATTAATAGCATGCAGGAAGGAAGACAGATCTGTAGTGAGTGGTCATAATTAGTCTGTTCAGCAATGACAGTTGAGAACAGCAAGTCTTATTAGCGATGAAACAGCCCACATGTTTCTGGTAAATTATTATTCTACACTTAGAAGCATGGGTCAAAACTTGTGAAATATGTTTCAATCCAGAGCTGTCATACCAAATAATGAAAGCCCGTTGCTCCTGTTTAATTGACCCACAAGAAACGGTGCAAGCATAATTAGGCTGGAGTCAGTCTTACAGACAACTGACAGAGACACAGTTATGAGATATAACTGTTCAATTACATGTAGTGGAGCAGAATCCATTTCATTTCTCTTGCAACACTAACAAAGTCAGAGGAATTGTTAATATGGCAGTGCAGAAAGAGACCAAGCGCCAATACATAAACTCGTAGAAAGAAGTATGACATGCAGGATTAATTTTGTAGAATTATTTCCAGAGGTAGTTACTGTCAGCATGAGAGGGTGGGAGGGATCAGGGGTGGATAAACTTTTTCACTGGTGGGCCACACAGAGTTCTATAATTTGACAGGTGGGCCAGCTGAGGAGCTGATAGATGGATTGTTTTTGTTGTAATACAAATGACATGTAAAAAACATATGAAAGGGTTTACCCTTTAACATACAGCAATGTAAATATTAGCCAGGCATATTGTAAAAAAACATTGTACAACTGCCTTTATTTCGTAAAATTAATTATATACTTTAAACAAGTTTGGCAGGCCAACAGGCGACACATCGTCTGTTACCATAGTTTGCCAATGTCTGGTGTGTACAGTCATTTACTGCATCTACCAGACAATCTTTTGCTCCTAATTAGAAGCTCAGTGTGTGAAATGAATGTGAATGTAAGACTGTGGGAGCAAAGAATTTACAAAATGAGAACAGGATTCAGGGTGTCTGACACCCTTTTTTAGGTATTGTATATATGTTTTTCAATTGATAAAGCTTTTTAGCTGGGCATTGCAACGCTGGAGAAAACAGCGAAAGTAATCAAATTTGAAAGTTCATCATCTGCATACGTATTGTTATAGAAAAAGGGATATGGTGTCAGTCAACATTTAATGATAAAATACTTTTCAATGCATAACAGCAGGCCGATTAGCCACGTCATGGTTTTTCTGTTTACTGGCTGTTTTAAATGAAGCACAGCGACTCAGTCTACTCAGCTAACTGGAAAGTAAATTCATCCAACCGTGAATAACCTTAGCCTTGGCCCGCCAGACCTCAATCTCAGCCTTAACAGGAGATGTCTGGTGAAGAGCAGTGCAGCAAAAGACAAAGGTGGATAAAGGACAGCTCTCTCTTTCTCTAAAATCTATTATCATTAGGTCTTTAAATTGTCCTCTTACAAATCTTTATTTATTTGTCCTCAAATACTTGAAAATAGTTGGTATATAAAGCACAATTAATTGTCATTTTGATAATATCTTAACATTTGATGTCAGAAGTAATAAAAAACGACCCAATTCCTTCCTCTGACCTCAAAGAAAGTTATAACAGTTTATATGCCAAAGCATGAGTTGATAGCTTTGGTAACTTTAAATTACCAAAAAAAGAAAAGAAAAAACAAAACTTTTATGTATGTATGACTCATCTGTCAGTATGACCTTAAGAATCCACCCTGTGTCTTTAATAATCATTAGTCATTTCCACCACACACCCTACTTGAACAGGTTTCATCAAGAAAAGGCACACTTTAGATGAAAGACTTCAGATTCTCTTTGACAACAAATTTGCATCAAGACAACAGTCTCAATCCCAGACTCAATCGTTTACAAAAGAAAAAAAATGACATTATTATTTTATAAAAAATACATAAATTTGACAATTTTTATGCACTGGATAAAAATAAAGAAACTATCACAAATAAAATAGTTTCAGTAAAGCAGAGAAGGCTGTTCACTCTCCCTCATTATCTGAGGACTTCATAAAGACACTTAGCAGCCATACTGTTGGTCACAATATGTTGAAAGGCAATTCAAACCAAGCTCTAACAAAATTAAGCTCTAATGAGTATCACTTATATTTCCTTATACGTATAAGAGCCCTTACCTTCATTGAAGAAGACCTTTAATCTCAATCAACACATTCAATAACCTCATCACTACGTTTTTTAGATATGTGAGGATGAACAATTCCAGCTGGGAAGCACAACCATTAAATAAATTAAATCACATGTCTGTCAAATTAAGAACATCAGCTTCCATATTTTTATTTTTCAAGACATATAGTATATACAATGCGCCCTCGCGCATCCGCGCATCAATGCTTGCAACTTGATCGCGGATTTTTGGAGGCAGACACATGATACCATACAGACATTCTATTGGCTGACAGCATCCGGAAGTGCGCTTGGTTCCGTGAGTCTTGGACTTACGTGAGACAGAAAAGTGCTTTAAATAATCAATAAGAGTGTGGTTTAATATCATTGTAGAGAGGTCATACAGGCACGGGGAGGCCATGCATACTACTGAGCCTCATTTTGACTTGTTTGAATGACTTTACATCAAAGCCGGATCAGCCTGTAGTGTGATTTTCCACTTTAATTTAGAGTATAACTCTAAATCTAGACCTCCATGGGTTGAAACATTTGATTTTCATTGATAATTTTTGTGTGATTTTGTCGTCAGCACATTCAACTATGGAAAGAACAAAGTATTCATTAAAAATATTTCATTCATTCAGATCTACAACGTGTTGAAAACAAGTGTTTCCTTTATTTTTTTTGAGCAGTGGTATACAGTATATACATTATACACATATATATGTATGTATGTATATGTGTATGTGTATATATATATATATATATATATATATATATAATGCATATTATTACACATTGTATATTGAAATCTCAGAAAGAGATGTGTGTGTGTGTGTGTGTGTGTCTGTGTGTGTGTGTGTGTGTGTGTGTGTGTGTGTGTGTGTGTGTGTGTGTGTGTGTGTGTGTGTGTGTGTGTGTGTGTGTGCGTGTGCGTGTGTGTTTGTACACAATTTTATTTTCTAGGCTTGCTAACTAGTCAAGGAGCTCCTTTAATGAGGAGTTTTGACTGATGCTTTATTAACCCTAGTTTTGCTTTAATTAGTAAGCACTAAAAGCAGCAGCATTCATAGTAAGTTTTTCATTACTAAAAAGTAATTTTCTATCTAGAAAGTAAGCCAACATGTACCAGAAATAAACAAAATCACTTCTGTTCTGCACTCTGCATTTTTGAATCGAGGCTACGGTTCAGCAATGCACTTAAAAAAACACTCCCGGAAATCCATCACCAATAAGGCCTTTAGCCTTTAATTGTCTGCTAAGCAACAACAATGAGGGATCAAACCCTTTGAAGATAAAAAAGAAGCCATTAAGCTTACATTGCTGTACCAATCGTTATCAGCCAAATCCCAGCGACAAGGCTCATCACAGGGGCAACATAAAGAGTAGATAAGGTGGGAGCTAATGATGATTTTTCGCACAGCATCCACAATGAAAAGCAACAAATGGGTGATAAAAAGCCCAAAGAGGTGTCACAAAAAGACTTGAGGGAGCTGACAGAGGCTAATCACCGAGGTTAAAAGCTTTCTGAAAAGACACGAGTGAGGTAGCCCTATCATTTTTACGACTTGTTCAGAGAGCTGGTATGAGGATTAGAATTTTTCTCATGGTTGAAAATGTGAAGAGAAATATCTGGCAACTTCTGTTTCATGGCAGCAAATCCAACTGGGTGAATTTTTTGGAGCCATTTTTCTGAAGGAGAGACACAACTGACTGAAAATTGTTCTTGGATCATTTTTGTCTTCCATTTTCATTTAATAACTTGACAGCAGTAGCCCCCCACCCTCAGTCAGTTCAAGTAAGGGCATTTATGTGATTTCATTTAACACCATCACTCAAACCTTGATTTAATGAGCCATATTTATGAATCTGTCAGACTCATCAACAACAGAGGTAATTTTGTGATGTACACATTTCTCATAAAGCATGCCTACAGCTCTTTTTAATTAGTTTGCCTGTCTATTGTTTTTATTTGTGTTATAATTCAATCAGATGCCTCAAAGTAAATTCAATATAAAGCTCTGGGACTCCCTCAAAAGGGGGCAACGTGTACAAAACAGCCTCATGTTCTAACAAAGGTTCAGTCAAACATTTACAGTATAACAAAAACCTGCAAAGGGAAGAGACTGAGTTCAAGCAACTTAAAAAGATGTGTTTTATTATTATCTCCAACGTATTCATGTTGTGTTAATGCGTGCACTGTGTCGCCTACTAATTTTGTGTTGCTCTGCTGAAGTCATCGATTCAATATTCAAGCTGGAAAACACCTGAACAACTCCCCTCTATGGGGCCAGAAAGTGCAAATGCGATATATTCGGATAGATTGTCTTTTTGCATGTGGATGGTGGCTCATATATTTCAATCTCTGACCACATTTTTCAGTCACATTAAGTGTACAATAACTACGGAAAGATACTGTGTTGCCAAGCAACAAAACACATGCGCTACAGAGTGTGTAAAGACTGTGGAGATGTGTGCAACTGTCATTGTGTTTTTGCAGCTCTTGAAGAGTTTATAATATTTCTTCATTACCGTGTTTTATGCTTTGGTGATGTTTTATTCTGCGGTTAAAGTGGAAGTTATTAAATTTCTCTATCATCACAGAAGAGCAGCTACTGGCCTGGGCTAAAGCATGCACCGTCTTGTTTGTCCTTTAAACTGTGGAAAAAGAATCGGTCTCTGCTGCGCTGAACCCAACTATGTGAAGGTAGACAGGCAACAGACTCTGTATCATTTCACAAAGAGAATGACTTCAGTGCTCGCTCAGAGGTTGTATGTTCAAGAAAAGACTTTAATAGTCTTTTAAACTAAAGAATAATACACAGCATTGAGTGCTTTTATTCTCCATGTTATTTCATGAAAGCAATGTAAATTTTTAGTGCAATCACACATGGAACCAGAATACAAACCTCCCTTTGTTATGTTACATATATAGCAAACTGAGTCACATGCTGACATTTGAATTACAATGCTCTGTTTCAATCAATGCAACTGATCGGAGGCTACGTCGCTGTCACCACACGTCTGTTGCTTTTATTGCATTGATTGAGAGAACTTGATTATGTTTAACATAAGCCACATGAGTGCTTGTAGATGAAGGGGATTGCTCCCCAGCATAATTACGTTTCATAGCGTCCCACAGTGTGGGTGTCTCTCAGTGGTGCTTGTCAAGTGTACCTACCTGAGTGCTGGTGGACAAAATAAGCAAACCTCTGAAATATCTATCAGTGGAAAATGCAGCTGCTAAAGAACAAGATATTTCCCTCAGGGGTTGGTAGAGAAAGTACTGTACTTACATCTGTAATGGGTGGTGATCTTTCCTTCCTTCAAGTTATCACCCTGAACAGGAGGTAAATGAGTTTCACCTATTCCCAATTTAGCATTCTCAAAGGCTGCAGGCAGCTAGATGGAAAAAGACGACATTCTTGCTGGATCTTTGTCCTGCAAGTTTCTCTGTACCCTCTCCCCTATACTCTGGTTGTGATTACATGGCCGTGGCATAATTTAATCAAATGGATGATGTGAATGATAGCATTACTCTATATATCTACTGGACGTGTTGATTTTCTTGTTTTGAAAACTTAGTATACAGGATTTATTTTGTGTAGGAGTTCCAGATTGTCCTTGATGTCACTATATTTTTTTCAGTAGTCCCCACAGAACAGGAAACATTTGAAGCATCCCCTTTAGACACAGTATTTCATTTGTTTATGTCCTTCAAGGCTACCGCAGAATCATTGCAAAAACCAGATTGATTCTGTAGAATCTAAGACAAACACTACATTCAACAAGCAACTGGCAGCAGATTGAATTTATTGAATGATAATGGCCTGTGCTGCTGCTCTACTGTTGTTAACTTTCATGGTTGCAGATGAGCAGTGGGTTGTGTGACAGTGGGAAAAGCTGTCTTCTATTGTTCTTGCTGCTTCACTGCATGCTGTACCTCAAGCTGCACCTACCTCCATAATAGATGAAGCACTTGATGGAAGGTGAGGCTGCTCTCTAGGATGTTTCTATTGTTATTTCTGATTTTATTTTTGCTGTCAACATCTCCCTGTACATAAAAGTATGATGTATTTGATGGATGATGAATGGCGTAAATCCGTCCTGAACTTCAACAACAGAAATCACTTGAATAAACACTCGTTTTAAAGCAAACCTCACATTATGTTGGTGATTTCGTGCCAGGAGGTCAAGTTACTTTAACACATAAACCCAAATGTTAACTCCAGCCAACAGACACGAAACATTTCTATGAGAGGCCTGCTGACATTTCTATAATCTTGAGCTATAGTAAAAAGCGGATTTAATGTGAAACCTCTATACACAGTTTCTTCCTTGATGTTCTATGATCAGATTATTACTGTAATTGACTCTACTTCTGTCTTGATATCTAGGGGCAATGCAAGTGTGGGCCTTTGCAAATGCATATCCGTAGATAATATCTGCATCACTACTGAGTCTATACTACACATACTGTGAGCAGAACTGTGCTAGGGAGCTGTCTTTTTATTATTACTTGCCAGCCTAGCAATAGGAAGAGTAGATGAAAGTGGATGGGGAGAGAATATCTGCCTGAAGGCATCAGATCATTTTTAAAGGAACCGGAGGTGCAAGTGAAAACCAAGTCAATCCATAGCTATCACAGCCACTGGAATTCATGGAGTTTAAGGAGATGATCATGTTAAGGATAATCCACAATACCGATCATGTGTTCTCAAAGGTACCAACTATTCTGTAATCAAGTAAACACAAATGAAATTCATATGATAAGAACATGTATTTGCCCATGCTTTACTGATCACCTCAAAGCTGTGACTCATTCTGATTGAACCTTGTGTGTTCTCGTACTTAAAGAGAGAGCATTTTAAATCACACTGTCAAACGTAACACCTACAAAGTTCAAACTGAGGCCAATGGGCAAAAAAGAAACAAACCAACATTTGTGGTCAATCCCCTACAGCAGTAAAACCACTGTAAAGTTGGTGAATCATCTTTAACTGTTTTTATAGGCCTTGTAAACCATTGCCCAAGTGGCAGAGAGA
The DNA here is from genome assembly GCF_040054535.1 of Antennarius striatus. Classification (NCBI taxonomy): domain Eukaryota; kingdom Metazoa; phylum Chordata; class Actinopteri; order Lophiiformes; family Antennariidae; genus Antennarius; species Antennarius striatus. Next base: position 5,335,818 of record NC_090783.1, read on the forward strand.
GAACAAAGAAACCAGAGAAGGTTTTATTTTTAGACAACACCACACCAACAAACAGCTGAGTCTGATTTGTGTGTGGGTGATAGAATATACACACACCAAAAAAAAAAAAAAAAAAAGTAAGATGCACGAATAACTCTTTGTTCAGACCAACTTTAAGTAGTATTTGGGGACTTGCTAACACTTTTATATGAGTACTTAATAACATCACAGTTCTAACAGTGATTTGAAAAACATGTGTTAAGAGTCCCTGAGGTTCCTGGGCATGAATTTAAAGGTTCTAAGAGATGCCATGTGGAAATGTTTGTACTAAATTAGTCACCTACAATGCAGCTCAGTAATATGTAACATAAATTAAGCATACAAGAGTGTATGGTATACATATGTTTGTGTAAAAATTTCAGCATGGCTGTGATTTAGACAGGAGGATTTCCCTGTAATGGCTATAAATGGCTGCCAGTTTTTATTCAGTGCTTCTATGTCATGTCCACATGCTGTCCTCTACAGTCGTATAATTTTTATGTGGAGAGGACTGACTGCAGGTCATTATGGGTAAAGCTAAAACTGTTGGGTCGACACCTCATCTCTCCCTCTCCCTCAAGCCTCCTGTTATGAACACAGCTATCCTAAAAACTAGACAACTGCAGCACAACAGCTTAAATAATAATGTTTCACTTGCTATTCTTAGCGCCGTCTGTGGAGACTACACTTTTGTCAAAAAAGTGAGGAGGCAGGCTGATTACGTGACGCCTCCCTTGCATCATCTGTGAACTTGTTTCTCTTTTCATGTGACGCTCGACTTATTTATTGTCCACACGATCCTGAGGAGTATCTGTGTGACATTTGAGCCACAGTGGGAAATGGCACTTTGTTAACAGCCCAGTGCAGCTGATAGACACTCTGAGAAGCTGCTGTCTCTCCAAGGTACGCCTCTAACTGGTGCGATCTTCAGTGATGTTGACGCTTCCTCATCAGCTGTCTCATCCAACACACTGTCCAGACTCCTGGGCCTCAGCCTTTCCATGCATTCTGGCAGGTGGTTCCCTAGATTCTTCGACTTGTCTGCTGAATGTTTAAAATGTCCAACAAGAATCCGACAGTCACCTCATGAAGAGCACTTCACACTAAAAGACCCTTGTTAAAAGCAAGCTGGAGGGTGTGAAGAGAAGAGAGTAGGCTAGGTAGGGAGTCTAGCATTGCATGTTGCTTGAACAACCTGAACGACCATAATGTCCCACATCAGCAGGATATCTTCTAACATTCTTGCTATGGTAAGAATAGTGTAAACCCCACACTGGTAGCACGTCAGTAACTTCCTGGGGAGTAAAATCCTGATCAAGCTGATGCATAGTTTAATTTGAAACAGGATTGTTAAAGTAATGCTAAATAAATAAGACAACATATCTTCCAATAGGCTATTTATGTGGGGGGTTTTTTCACAAAGTCATGCAGCATATAGTTTCTGTGATGCAGAGACAGCTGGGAATCTCATACATCAGCTCTAATACATTGAGTACACATCAAATCCTGAGTTTCTTTTAACTGACGATGACTGGCATGGAGAATGATGGACCAGGTAAGAGTTTTCTTTGGAAACAACCAGAAAGAAAAGCTGCTAACTGCTAGCATCAATAACCTTGGCTTCTGTATTTTGCTGGTTCTTATTATGGTTTATAATGATAAGTTGTTGAATTGACTAAAGAAAAGTTAACTATACATTCGATGGTATTGTGAAGATGTAAAGTAGTTTTATGATTGCAGAATAAATGAGCAGTGCCAGATCTGATTCTAATAATTTTCAATAGGAATCCACCAACAATTCAGGTCTAACATTGTACATCCAATACATCAATGAATTGACAAATTAATACTGCTTATTTTATTAATCATCTAAAGGGGAACAAAATGCAAACTTGAAATTAACCATAAATAAGATTTGTTAGCACATTAGCCTGCTAGACCAGCCACAAAGGGCTGCAAGATGGAATTAATAATAGATCTGCAGAGACGTAGATTGTATCACACAGCATTGGTTAAATGTAACTAAAAAGAAGGCTTTTAAGCACGGTTTTTATTAACCTTTTATTTTGCTTATGCACTAATTTAGTTGAATAATGTTTTACTACAACAACACAACTTCTATTCTGCTGCCTTGAAGGCTTTTTGGTTTTCATAGTTCTCTGCTGCCCAGCCTTTTACTGCTGTTCTGTATAGTTTAGGCTATAAAACACTTTGTAGATCATTTTTAGAAACTCCATTAAAAGCACATGTATTTTCATTACATGCTAACAAGGGAATGCCACACTTTCAGTCAAGCATGAACAGCAGTCCTACAGTGTATTTTTACCCTAACATTCTGTTTTCTCAATAAACATGAGCCACAGTGTGATTCTTGTTCCAGTTTTTTTTTTTTTGGGTGTCAGAACTTTCAGGATAATGAAATAAGACAGGGAGCAAATGTTTGTTGTTATATTTAGAAAACACAAACTACACTGTACCTCAAAAAATATATGTAAAATTACTTGAGAGTGTATGACATGAATAACCTGTACTTGCTATTAAATAAGTGTGTTTATAAATGCTTCTTAAACTCCCATGCATTTTTTCTCTCGACATAGGCCTTCTGATAGAGCTGAACTAACCCAAGTTGGATTCATTTGATGCGCTTAAAAAGTTCAGTGTACAACATTAGTGATCTGAATTTAAATGAAGAAGCAAACGCGTTAAGTGGGGAGGAATTGAACTCCAATTGAAAGCTTGAAGGCAACAGTTTAAGCTTCATTAAGAATGGCTGGCTCCTCAAAAACAACCATTAAAATCAGCATATAACTATCAGGCAAGTGAGACGAATCCCTAATCTGAGAAGTTGCAGGACTTCCAGTGCCTATGGTTAAACGTGTGCAGCATTTTAGATGTACAGTCTGGCTTTTTAAATATAATCTGAAGGCCTGCTCCACAGGGAGAGCCAGCATTCTGCAGATGTTAGTCTGTAGAAAGAAAGTCTGCTGTCATCATCAGCTGCTGCATGTGTGAACACCACGCTGTGGAAATTTTTAAATGAATCAATTTATATGTGGAGGGTAAGTTCACAGGTGGTCCAGTACCAGGACTCCATAAAAACTTGCCGTTGTACCTGAAGCTCACCTTTGTTTGTTTGGTGGGTGATTACATTCTTCAGGAATGGTGAGAGACTAAAATGTATTGTTAATATTAAGATGTACAAATAATAAAATTAATTGAAATGAAATTAATGTATAAATATCACATATTTAACCATTTAATTTCTTGTATTAACATGGTCCAGTGGCTTGCATGTCTCTGGCAGGGAGGAGGAATGGTGTTTCAACAAGAAAGGTATAAGAATGTTTTGCAAAATTGCTTTTGTAAAGTTTCTTTTTTCTATTTTAATGTGCTTTCATTAATTTTATTTGAAGCAAAGACATTACCATTGGCTCAAATTGCTGTTTTTCTTATCACACTAATGAGGTTTTAAAAGTGCTATGGATGGCTAAAGCTTCTGTGATCTCTTTTGTTGTATGTCTATGTGCATGGGGCGTTTTGCTGCAGGGGGAATCTATTGGAGGGGTCATCTTACGTGCACTTTATTGAGTAGTTAGAGTCACCTTAGCGAGCTATGAATGGATGTACTGTGTTTGAGTACTTTGCGATTTGCTGCAACATATTGAGACCAGATTTTCTTTTTATGCATGACTCCCCATTGACTCCACAGTGTGGAGCGATTCATTTTCTTTGCCCATTCATTTATTGTTATACTTCGAAATTAATTGAAAACTTCACTTCTTCCTTCCCTATACACTGTTAATAAATATATATCAGGCAAGAGCAAATAGCTTAGGTGATTGTGGGGCTGTGCATTGATTACTTCATCATATAAAGAAATCAATAAAAAAGCAAGTTAAAATTAAAATTATGTCAGGCTGGTGAGCAAGGTTATGTGAATGTGTTTGAACATTCAGTCAACGTTGAACATCTGCGATTCTGAAATCTCAAATCCAGTTAGGAAATAAATACTGAATTAAAATGATCAATGTGATGCCTCCAGTGTTGAGTTGAATAGTTTACCAGCATGCCTTTAAGGCTGCCTCTAGGCTCTAGGTGAATCTTTAGTGATTCTGAATTTACCCAAACAATACTTAGAGACTACAAATGTAACACTAAAACACTAACTATGTGAGCTGGGGGAAATGTTTCAGCATCTGATTTCTCTCTTCTTCATTTACCAAATTGCCTCTTGGATTAAAATGAGATATTATCGAGACTCTGGGCAAGTCAATATATACTTGCATGTGTTTGAAGCTGATAGAGGCCATGAATAGATAGCCAGAGGTTCCAAAAGAATTCCAGTTCGAGCAGCTCAGACAGCAGCCCACTGGGTGAGGGCATTTTAAGGAATTGAAGAGCATCACATAAATCTCACCACTTCAACACATGAAGGCCGGAGCCAGCGGTAGAGAAAGACGAAGGTGTGTGCTTTGATCAAAAATACAAAAGGTCACTTTTGATTTGCACAGTTTCATGGCACACACAAACCCTGGTACAGGTGTTGAGGATTTCTGCATGTTATCAGAACAAACAATGCAATATTTATACAGTCAGGGTTTGTTGTCTTGCCATGTTTGAGTCCAGTAAACTATGAGAACTAATGCTTTCCCAATTATTTAAAAGGCTTATTACATATTGTAAGCACTCACTTGGAAAAGCATAAAAATGCATGCTCACACTGACACTCATTTGAACACTATCCTTTTGTGAACTATTAAACACAGCTGGGGACACCAGTCTTTGAAGAAAATCCTATCAGCAGAGCTCTGACACTTTTTTTCTCTTTTATACAGATGTTATTTATAAAATATTTGTTTCCGAGATAGACGGATAGATTTATGGATAGATGTGTAGTAGATGTAGACAGACAGATAAACAGATAAATGATATTGGGCTGATGTTGAGACCGAGTCTCTTAAAATGCCAGAGAAAAACATTAATGACTAAATACATGAAGTGACTAGTAATAAAGACTGTGCTTTGCTGCTCGAATTGGGGTGGGATTTGTGCATTTTTTAACTGTCTGTATGGTTCGATTTGTCGATACGTTCTTCCAGATGGTCCCGGTCACTCAGAGAAGTTGTCATGTTTTGAAATGAAAATGGGAAAACGCTGAATGAGAAAAAGATGGGGGCTTGTGTCTGATGAGAGCTCTTTGTATCGTCAATCTGGCAGCTGGGGGCCGTCGCTCGAACCATCTTGTGAGAGTTGCATCAGAGTATCCTTTCACAAGAAAGATAGCTTTGTTACTAGCTGGTTCCTTACCTGCAGGACAATGATTGATGGCCACCGTTGACTCTGATCTCAACCTGACCATCAATTACATTGCTCACAAAGAATAAAGAATTTGCTGCAGAGGACATGGGAGAAACGTGTTTTCTGGTAGCACCATACTGCTACCTAATCTTGCCCCATTTGTGACCTTCCCTGCAGATTACTTCAACAGAAGCAGTTTGATACTATCCCACCACACCCCTCTCAACTCCACATGAAGACCTACATTCTCTCTCTCTCTCTCCGAGGGGGAGAATCTTTAGTGGGTTGAGTGATTAGGCATATTCAAACGCAGCATCATGGAACACAGTTTCCCAAAGCACTTGCATTATTTCTCATCATGCCACAGCAGGGAGACAACATAGATTCTGTGTATCGTTGCTCCCATAAAGCAGAATCCCTATGAGGAACGGTGCCTGCTGGCAGCAATCTCGCTTGTTATTATCCCTCTTCAACCTGAAAATAGACAGGACCAGCTGCTGCGACGTCACCTGGTCCCGCCATTTTTACTGCTTTTTGTTCTCCTCTGACAAGAACATTGGAGTCCGGCAGGAAAAGTGAGGAGGTATTTCTACTTCATATAAAACAGACAACTAATTATCATTGTATAGCTTGTGCACTTCGGCTGCCAGCCTCCTTCTAAACTCCTTTACTTCCTTTGAAGATGGCATTTTGTCTCCTACGGTCCCAAAAACTAAATTTGTGTCCTCAAAAGATGAGGACACAAATGAATGTTTCAAACTGATATACATAAATGTGTCAACAACAAACCTTATGCACAATTTTTAGATGACATGAGTGTGATGTCAAATATATATGATATGAGTATGATTTACAACAAAATTGGATGGAGGGATTAGAGCTAACATGTAATTACATTATTATTCAAAAACATTTGAAATATATTTGTAAAATAGAGCATAAACAGACACAGTAAAACTTTAAACGTAACTTCAGTCTGCCTGAGTCGTGCCAAGGAAGACCCTGAAAGCTGTACTTAGTCAAATTTTCAAGCCAAGCTGTCTTCTGAGTCTCACCGACTGCAGCTTTGAATGTGCTGGAAATTTTTGGCACAAAAAGCAAGAAGACATTCCACAGTCAAAATGTACCTGCAGTTAAGACAGTCCATTCAGCAGTTTATGTGCTCCTTACATTGCCATTGCAATAGAAGAAAACTTTTCTTTATTGGGGGCACAGTGTGTAAGTTTCATTACGGTGATGAGACATCTCTGCCAGGAAATTATTCAAATATTTATGCTCACCCAGAAAGATGTTTCAGCAGTTCCTGTCTCTCATTTAAAGTTAATAACATAAAAGCAATGAGACAAATATACATATTAGCAGCAATTACTATAAATACACAACATGCTTTAATAAGACAAAGATGCTCTGAAGTATAGAGATGTTTCCTGTACACAAGCAGGATAAATCTGGATGAAGAAAGAGCACCTGCCTCGTCATCGTCACCGAGTGTTTTCAACAATGTTGTTTAAACACTGGCTACTGTTCAGATTAAATGGCCACTTCTATGTCACTCCATTATTCAGGCTGACACTGTCCTCTTAATAGCGTTGTTCTAATGTTAATTTCAGTCAATACAGAAGCAGTACAGTTACCATTAGTTATCTGTCAGAGTAGAGAACAGATATACAGGTACAAACAAACTAAAACACATTATTACTGAATGGTTAGATACCAGAGAAAACTACAGCCCATCATTTATGATTTGGTTGGATACACTGACATTTAAAGACTAGACCGTGCAGATATACTTGTTTTCCTTAAAAATGATTGTTGCTGTGTGGAAGAAACAGAGTCTGGCCTTCAGTGGGAGTTAAATGTCTGACAGAGGTGAGAAGTTAACACATGAGCTGCATTTCCACTGACAAAAAACATGGATGGTAAAAATAGATTCACTCCCAAATTGTTTCAAACAAGCTGTGCCAAAGGCAAAAGGTGGATCCAGAATGAAATTGAAGCCACCAGGGTTGATCCGCTGTTTTCCTCGAATATAGAACGCCATAAAAACCTCAAACACACAAAACATAACAGTCATTGTGCTCTAGTGTGTGTGTGTGTGTGTGTGTGTGTGTGTGTGTGTGTGTGTGTGTGTGTGTGTGTGTGTGTGTGTGTGTGTGTGTGTGTGTGTGTGTGTGTGTGTGTGTGTGTGTGTGTCAAATAAAACAGAGATAGAGAGAGTAGTAAAGTGAGTTATTAACCAGGCAGTAAATAAAAAGTAGAGTCTGCTGTCGATATTCGACTCGAGTCTCATCTTTTGTTTTCTAACTCCTGGAGAATTGAAGGATGTTCACAGCACATCAGCTGTAGAAATGCAAAACAGACCGGTTATGGTTGAAGCTCTCATGTAACCAAACTGCTTAGCTGTAACAAGGTTTTAAGCACCCGTGAAAAAACAGACACTAGGTCTGAAAATTTGAGGGATTTTTTTTCAGCAAAGAAAAGAATGTCAGAAAAATTAGATGGAGTATGTTATCTGTTTAAGAAAGAATGTTGAAATTCACTTCATGAATGCGGATATTAAATCACCTATCCAAAGTTAGCAGCCTCAGTATTGCTGCGGGCAAAGATGACATTTAAGAATAGACTGAATGGAGAATAAAACAAGAATAAGGAGCAGCAATAATGGAAGGAATCATGAGTCAAATCTTGGAACTAAGATGCACTCCAGGGTTTTTAATCCTGCAGTGACGGATGTTCCAACTTGGATGATTCACAAAAATGTGATATTAGATCATATTCTCTGGACATTGCTGCAATGACAGATTGCAGTAAGTGGCACAACAACTCAGGAAAGGTAAAAAAAAACTGACAGCAGAATGAAATAAATTAATATACATAACAGGACAGAACAGCTAGCAGGTCCACAGAATGAATAAAGAGAGCTGACTTGTGATTTCAAGGAGCGTCAACAGCGTGGGAAAGTGGAAATTAAAATTTACGAGCCTGGAAATTTATGAATGAATTTGCAAGTGCAAATAGATTCACCGTAACAGAAAAATGTGGGACAAAAACAAGTCTCTTAAAAAGGCGGACATAATTCAGCCTTTTAAAGAGGGTTGGAAGGTATAAATTAACAGAAACATGAAGGCAGGGTCAAGTACTGCAAGTTCACACTGCTCATATGTAACAGCTGGCACAGATCACACAAACACGCACACACGTGCGCACATACTGTCACGGATACACACACATTCAAGGGTGATTTATGAGGGTCTGAAGAACAATTGAAAATGATCCACTGAACCATGTACGACAGGTCTATGGGGATGTCTGTGGCCGCTGTGGAAGGCTACCATAACTCTGAGTGATGGAGAGTATGACCAGGGGGATGCTGCATGTGTGTGTGTGTGTGTGTGTCTTTTCTTGCATGGGTTTTTAAACATCAGTGCTGGAGCCCCCAAGTAAATACAACTACTTAACAACAGCAAATGCGTGACATACTATTAAACCACTGACAGACAGCTCGACTCAGCTGTGAGATTTTTTTTACAGCGAAACACTTACGGCTTCCTGTAGCCTTGATTGCCGATATAGGAAACTGTGAGCTCCTTTCTAAACAATCTGCCAGCTGCATCCAGTCATTAGCGTACCTTTAATCAGAGTGGAACTACTGAAATCAACAGCTATTGTGTTAGACTAGGAAAAAAAAAAGTATTTTTTGATTTCCACGATAAGGTTTGGAGTCACGGATACATGATTAATTAGCAAAATCATTATAGGTAGTTTTCATCAGAAAATGGAGCCAGCTGGTTAATTCTGTTAAATTAAGGAATCTCAAATGCATAGTGATCATCTCAGCGGTGTGTGGCATGTAGAATCAGCACCTAAGCAGCCTCAAGTCATCTACCAGAACCCATGACTGTGTTACTGTAGTGTGTGATATGTCGTGTCCCATCAGGCATCACATTGAGCACTGGTGCAGCAAAAAACAAAGAAGCAGATGAAGAAGAGCATCCTGGCACTGCTTGAATATCACAGACACTTTCACATGCTTGTTGTCTGTCTTGTTATGCTTTCATGGAGCAAAAATTCATCTCAAAATCATTGGTGTGCCAATTTTACAACTAGAGTAAAAGCAAATGTATGGTACAGAACCATGTGCAACTTTGGCAGACATAAGTAAGTCATCTTCAGTAATAAAATAAACATGAACAATTAAATAGTGGGATTAAAAATATAATTTTTTTTGTAAATGTCTTTCACTCAAGGCTGCTAAGACTCAGCAACGTGTTGAAATGTGATGAAGTGAACAGTCATCAGTTGAACGCTATAAAATTTCCTCCATGGATGCTTCCTTTTGCCTGAGGTGCAGAATCATGACAAATTAATATATGGCTCAGTAAATTAAATTAGCTTAGGAGAACACCTACACTTACAATGTTACTGCAGCCCTGAGAGAGCCATTGTCCCATGTAAGAAATGGTTCAGTGATATTAAGTGAACAGTCTAACACAACCAGAATAGTGGACCATTGGGACACTTCGGCAGCCAGTCCATGACATCTATAAATGATGTGGCTTGCCTTTTTCTTCTGCGCATTGCAGCGCATACTGATCACTGTGTGGCTGGCGATCACTAACACCTTTGGCATAGATTCATATAGTGCCCCAAAAAATCTAGCCATGAAAATATTTGTTTAAATGCAATCAAATAAATTGAAACGGCTTCCACAGAGTTTAGTATGTACGCTTGATTTTACACCACAAAGAGGGAAATGAAACCATTGTGCTTTTGACATTTTGTGTAGCTGCAAAACCCTCTTTGATACAACATGATTTCTTCTAGGTGACAGGATTCATGCTTTGATTGCTATCCTAAATGTTTTTTTTATATTTTTTATTCTTCTTCCGTTCATGAATACTTTAAAGGTAAAAATTTCACCCACCTGTCTTCTCACTCTGATTCTTTTCCCTTCTCTCCTTGTGAGGAAGAAATTCCACTTCAGGGATGCACAATGCTCTTAAGAGGCTCCAGCACATCTTGTTTTTTTTCATTTGTTTGTTTATTTATCTTTGTGCGTGTGTGTGTGTGTTTTGTTAGAAACACCCATGGCCTGTTGTCTTCTTTTTTTCAAGAAGAAATGAAAATTGCAAGATCACATATTTGCAGGATTTGTCAGAAATGGGACCAGGAAAGAGGGTTCAGCACATTACAGTATACACCTGTGGGACTGGAGGCACTTTGGAGACCCAGTTTCAGCCTGTGCTTTACATGATATGGGGGAGCATTTTCCTTCCCTGTAGACATATTTATGTCAAATGCACAGAATTCCCCATATTTAAGTTCTGTGTTTTATCAAAATCTCTCAAGAGCAATGAACTAGGCCAATCATTATTGGTCCTCTCAACTCCTTGGAGGACTGTATTCATATTCATTTTATCATCCTCTTTCACTCAGTACAGAAATTACAACACAGGCTATAGAGCATAAATTAATGTCCTTATGGGATTCATTAACTGTGACCCCATAGCAGCCTGAAAATGGGGACTGAAATGTAAAGAATGTGAAGAATAATGGGCTTTGATTAAGTGGGTAGTTGTTTTGTTTTGCTTCTTTTTTTTTTTTTTTGGTAAACATATAAAGTCAAACTAAATGTGAATGAGGTCTACTTCAGGTTAAATGGGTTTTCACACATGATAAATCTGTCTGGGTGTTCTGGTACATGGAAAACAAAGCAAGTACAGTGCTCCCTCGCGCATTCGCGCATCAAAGTTCGCAGCTTCTCCTCATCGCGGGTTTTTGGTAAGCAGTCACGTGGTACCGTACACGCATTCTATTGGCTGACGGCATCCGGAAGTGCGCACGGTTCCGTGAATCTCGGAATTCCATGAGATATAAAAGTGCTTTAAACAGTGGATAAGAGTGTGGGAAAAGGTAATACAGATAGAATGTGGTTTAATATCAATACACATTCAAGGGATGTGTGTGTATGTGAGGGGGGGTCAGCATCTGTGAAGGTGTTAGTACATCTTAACAATGAGCAGTGATGGGGGTGCAGAAGTGTACCGTCATTGTTTATGGTACACATTGTACCTCATCTCATGCAGATTGTTCATCCTCTGCTTTCTGTTCTTTGACAGAGCTGATGGACATCTCACACTTGAGATCATTAAGATGATGAATCAGACTTTGAATTCTTTCATCCTCTAAAATGATGCTATTGATTGAAGCAGTGAAACATATTTTAGAAGATCTAATAAATAAGTTGTGTGTTTTTGGCTTCAAAATCACATTGGGAAGCAAAAAAAAACATTATCTCGTATTATCATCCAGCCCTACGCACCTGCAAAGTCAATACATGGGTTAATTAATGCATAGAAAGCAAAAGTTTTTCCTGCCAAAAATGAGTCAGACCATTTCTTGTAAGCATTTCCATTTCATCTCATGTCGTTAGAACAAAGACTAATTTACTAAAAGGAGGTGGGTTTTTTTGCATTGTCCTCCCACAGGAAGTTGTGTACAAGCAAAGAAGTCACAACAGAAACTTAATGCTGACCTTGTATTTGCACATTTATAGTTCTCTATGTCTGGTGAGGTGTGTCACAAAGATGGTGAAGAGGATTACTGTTACACACATTTATGAATTAAATAGATTAACATTACAAATCAGGCTTTAAACCCATGACAGCACACTTCTCAAGTACCATGATTTAGTAGTTAGTTAATGACATGCAATACCTGTTCTCTTTCTGATGCCGCTTAAAAATGACTAATGGAACGCAAGTAGGTTGGACCGTAATAAATTAAAACATCCACAATGAAATCAGTCCATGTACTACATGAAGAAGACAACTCATTTCACTATGTGATATAACAATAGCAACAGTTGTCAACTTTCATAACCCACTTATTAATTGTTGTTTTTCAAAGGACAGATAAGCTGAGAAACCAAGGCAGCAGTACCATCTCTCTACAACTACAATGCAAAAATGAAACTAAGCAACAAAGGCAGTTGCCTGCAGAAGGAGCATCCTTTGGGGCATAAATATTCAACAATGGTGTGACCGTGGGGAACGTTGATGGAGGATGATTACAATTAAGATTTTGCAGTATTTCATGTGTCACCATTGTGAAGAAATAGTCATGTGATGATCAGTAACTTTTACCAAGTAACCCTGACCCAGAAGCAAAGAAAATCTATCATCTGGACTATAACCTGAATTTACAAACCGGAGCAGCACAGGAATAATATGAAAGTAAAAACCCTTACACCTCAACAAACTTCCCTTGTCTCTCAGGACAGCAGCTGTCAGTGCTGTTCACTGCTGGGCATGACAAGTTTATAATTAGGTCAGAGACTTTTCAACTCTTCAGTCCATTAATCTACTGTCATGTGTCAAGTTTTGAGCTAGAAGTCAAGGTACATTTTGACTTGCCTGATTTTTACTATCTGGCTTAAACTAATCAGTATTTTCATCATTGCAGAAACTCTTCATTATTTTTTTCAATTCACAAATAACTGATTCATAAAATGTCGAAAAAAGTACCGAAAACAACCAAAATCATTTTCAGAACCAAAGGTGATGTCAAATTCTCTTTTTTTGTGTGAGATTAAAGTCACAGTTATTAAATTTATAATAATTTAAAAACTGTCAGTACCACAATTCAAGAAACTTCCATTTCCAATTTCCATTAATATTTCCATCTGCTGCAATAAGGTTGAGAGAGATAAATGAGTCAAAGCAAAGGTTGAACCTTTCATTGAACATTGTTCAAAGCAAAGGTAATCTAAGCAGTCGCTAATCAATACCCTTGCCGTCAGACACTCTGATTTAAAATATTTCTACATTTGATGGACAAATTTCCAACATATTTACACGAGGCAAGAAGAAAATCATTTCATTGACGCTCTGGCTGTTCCCTTGTCTTTGTACATATACATCCAGCTTAGAATCCCAATACGCTCCATGATTGGCTAATGCAGCTCCCGACAGCATATCTCCCATTATACATCCCAGCATGGATCCTTGCTTTAATTTCTATCACTGCACACAGGAATTAGCTCAACCTTGTGTTACACATCTAGTTCAGAATCAATGAAATGCTTCATGGACATCTACAACCCAACAGGTACACTGAGTCATGCACATACGGGTTGTACATTTAACCTGCAGGCAATCCCCCTGTCCAGACATTCAACTACATATACAGTCAGGACAAAAGACTTACATTGAGTACACAAACCCTTGATCAACTTGTGAAAAATCCTCCTTGTATTCCCGCAGCATTTTTTAATGTCTGCATACTATCATGTCTGAAATTGAATTCGTCCCTGCTAAGAATATATGATGTTACTACACTTCCATGAAATTAAACCCAAGAGAAATGATCATGGAGGAAATCATGAGAAAATAAACTCCATGCATTAGATAGCGGTGCAACAATTTAAACTGTCACTTTCTGATGCAACTGAGTAAAAAGCATCAGAATGTATGTCTGACTCTGGGTAACACTGATTGATTGCTCGATTGCATTGTAAGCTTGCAGTGCAGAACTGAGAGCATTAATTCACACTGTCAGGAAACACAGCTTTCATTACAAAGGAACAAAAAAATGTAAACTGAGATTTCTGCAAAGCCTAAAGCTGATCGACTTTCTTGTATATCAAGTTCAGTCATATACTGTATATTGCTAAATTTTGCACTCTATATGTGAATTCATATCTAAATAAACCTAGAACAATAAGCAAACTTTCACCAAGGTGTTGTATATGAATGTGTATTGCCGGAGACCTGACATGTATTTCTTGTAATTCTCCATTATCTCTAATGTACTGTGGCTTAAAAAAAGAAAGAAAAAGAATGAAAATGGTATACAGTACATTGCACAAGGCTAAGTATCTAGTGGCCCACAATGAGCTTGAAGAGGATTGCTATGCTCTTAGAGTACAGGTCACATTGATCGTTAGATCACAATGTGATCTATATACAGTACTTGGCTTTATTCATGAATTTACAAGCCATCCACTGAAAAATATGGTGTTCTATAAATAGCAACTGATTAATGTACATATCTGTCAAACAATAAAATACTCCAGTTGAAAATTAAATGCCAAATGAAGTGGAGCTACCAAAGAATAAGTACAACCAAGAAGCACCTGTAATGCACACCGACTTTTTATCAGTGGATGTCAGAAGGACAAAAAAAGTTTAAACACAGATGAAAAAATAAGCCATTAAAAAATAACTGGAAGTAAAATTGCTTCCATTTGAGGGAAACAAATTTATGAGTTAGTCCGTTTTTTCTAAGAGCCATATCATCAAGCACTTTGCTTCCTCATGTCACTCCATTCCTCTTAGTAAAACATACAAAAGACTAGTCTGTTTCTAGAGGGCACAAAATCCTATTACTTTTACCATAGTGGCAACAAATGATATTCCAGCTGGATGCCTGATTGCTCTGACAACTGGCACTGATACAGATGCCGCCAGTCATTCTATTGTATGAGCTGTTGATACGTTTCCTTTGAGGTTAGAGACCATAATGCACTGCCTCATGCAGGTTCTGTCATACAATTATTTGCCCTCGCAAAATATTGTGGAACTACGAATTATCTGCCATCTGCATCATCTAATGATGTAGGCTCTTTATATTTATACTTAGAATCTCAACAAACTACAAGATAAAAGATTGATGAAATCAAATTTCTGCCTTCTTGAGACAGTTTCATGATGGTGTTCAACAGAGACAGACAGAGACAGAAAGACTGACTGACTAACTGGTTAGTTGATTGATTGATTGATTGATTGATTGATTGATTGATTGATTGATTGATTGATTGATTCTCTTTATTACAATGGTTGGACACAGAGATTTAGAATACTACACTTCTTCATGACTAGAGGCAACTTAAAAGTTTCAGGTCACATGTCATCAATTCCATCTTATTCTGTAACATTGATCAAGAATGAACATTGCCCCCAAGGAAGCCTTTCATGCTCAATAGCATGTGCACTTCCATCTGAGTCTGCCCAACATTTTGTCAATACTTGTCCAGAGTCCTACACTTTATGAGAAGCTTTCTGTGCAGGCAGTCTCTATGAGGATCAATTAGCTGTGATGCACAGAATGGTGACCGTCAAATATAGTGAACCCTGATGGGTCTGCGAGGGATTATGTAGTTGGTGGTCTTACCATGATGGAGGCCAGTAATAAGCAAAGTCCATTAAATTTCCCTTGGCTGTTTTTACGCAGTACTGAGTACTTTAAATGCATACACACATCCGTAGACACATTCCCAATTAAACGTATTTGCTGAATAAGCACTACCCAGTGCAGTAAAGCCAAAGAGTTCCTCCTCTGCAACGTTTGATATGCAAACCGGCCAATAATCTCCAATTTGCTTCCACTGTCTGAGGCAATGGTTCTCTGCTGGAAAAGCATGGATTGCTTCTCAACAGTTGGGGCTGAAATAATGCCTCAAGCAAAACAGTTTAAGTATCTTCACAAGTGGTGGGAAAAAAAGAATGTGCGATGGACAGGTAATTTGTTGTGGCATCAGCGGTAATTTTGGTGTAGCAATGAAGATTGTGATGAAAAAGTTGCTGAGCTTGAGTGTGAGGCTCTAGCTTCATATACTGTATAAGTTCCATAACTCAACTTTGACCATCAGTTCTTGATAGCAACAAAAGAATGACATGGTACACTGAGCTTTCTCTGCAGGATGGCTGGGCTCTGTATTATGGTTAGACTTAGGACTTTGGAGGATGTGGAACTTCACTGCATTGTTTTAAATGAAACCAGCTGAGGTGGATCACGCATCAGGTTCAGATGTACGCTGAGCACTTCCCTTTGACGGTTTCAGATATCGCCAATTGGAAAGTTTTAGGCAGTCAACCCAGAACTCACTTGAGGGAATACACTATTATCCATTAATGGACCAATCATAGCGCTTGCTGATGCTGGTACTCGTGCTTGGGAGGGGTTGTCACCAATGTTCCTTCAAATTTTTCATGTGTCTGCATCAGGGCTTTGAATTTCACGGAACGAAAACAAAAACCAGAAACTTTTGGTATTTTGTCAGGAATACCGGTTAGTACCGTTTTTTTTTCTTGTTGAAGAAAAATGCGTGAAGATAGTGGAAAGAAGTTGAGGCATATCACCAACAGTCAAGGAAAAGACAGTCTCTCAACCTTGATTATATTCATAACAGGTAAACACTGCAGTCTGTCGATCTTCAAAAATGTTTGATTTAGACATTAACTCATTGGCTGCCAGTCATTTTCATTACATTGTGTCCCCGTACCACCAGCGCTTTCTTTCTGTTCTTGATTGATCACCAGATCATCGAGCACACTTCCGGATGCTGTCAGCCAATAGAATGCGCGTACAGTATCACATGACTGCTTACCAAAAACCCGCGATGAGGTGAAGTTGTGAGCTTTAATGCGCAAATGTGCGAGGACGCACTGTACTCCTTTTTTATTAGCATTTCTACTACCCAAAATCATCCAGTAGTAACAGCATTTAATGATTAATATCCAAAAAGAAAAAATCTTAATAAATCTCATTAAAATATGCACAAATCTGACCTAGATGTTGCCTTATTTTTCACGTGGTTGTACACTTTGTCCAGGATAATGACGTTGTCTGCTTCTTGCTTTGAACTTTCTCTAAAGGAAAAAATCGCACCCAGTTTCACAGCTTGTTCTTGTATTTTCAGCTACACATATTCTCCGACAGCCATTCCATCTAAAAAGAACCGCATTTCTTTTTCAGTTTGGCTCGGTGAGTGGATGTGTCGCTGCCCGTTTGTTTCCAGTCATTTAACTAGCTAACCTGTACGGCGTGTATAGCAGGGCTCACATGCCGCACCGTCAACACTCTGATTGGCTGCATAGCGTCAGTGAATTTTATCGCATCATTGACCAGATACCTGTCACTCACTGAGTACAGAAAACGGTACAGGAAAAACTACTATTGGTCTAATTAATTAGATTACAGTAGATCTAATATTAGATATTTAATACTGTGAAACCCCCAGTGTCATGTAATGTGAGCAAGGATGGCAACCACAGACTTATTTTGGCGAGCTTCACTTCGGCATCCAGCCTTAATAAGCAGCAATCCAAAACTCCTCTCATCACTCACATTTTACACACACACGCCCCTCCCTCCAAGTCTTGCGAACTCATGCACAACTTACACATGCAGAACAACTCAGGGCAGTAACACACAACAGTAACAACACACGGAATATCACAATACGTACGTTGATATCGAATTTTATTTTATGGGCAGCATTGAATTTTTTGTGTGTTGAGACTATATGAGCAGTGCTCTGCAGGTGTTTTGCAGCCCACACTTCATTCAGATGTCTGAATGGAGTTTGTTCTGACCATTCAACTGAAAAGTTGACAATAAAGCTGCAGCTTCCAGACAAGGTGGAAATTACTATAATTTAACACTGAAAGCAGAAATAACTGCCTGCTTTATTTGCCATGAGAGTGTTCATACTTGTACATGCTAATACATGTAATAAACTATCTGAGAGCGACCATGTTGAAGACCAAATTAACTCAAATACGTATGGAGATTTAATTTATACAATAATGTGAGGTGGCTCTTAATGTGGGAATTGGACAGTATGGTCTGTAAAGGGACAACCGATGCAAAAACTGTCAAAAACCAAATGGATGGTAGAATTGGATTTTTTTTTTTGTCAGATACAGGAGGTCATAAACTAGCTGCATACATCAAGGCCGTCAGGACAAAGTTATAACTTTTCCAGAGAGTCACTAACAAACAAGTGTCTCTAGAAAAAAGATAGGTGTCCGTGCATCCTGATGACAAACCACCTCACCTGATGGAGCCAATGAACCTTCAGTGTGACAACGATTGACGCAGCAACACCTGCAGCTTTCATTCGTGTCTTTTTACCAGCAGCTGGATGAGAGCCAGTTTCTAGAGATGCAGGCATATGTGAATAAAGTGGCTTGTTTTGGTCCATATATTTGTGTGAGCAGAATTTGTTGTGAACTTGAACAACAACGGTTTGAAATCAAGACTGACTCCCATCTATGGGGAAATTTCCACACCTCTACTGCTGTCCAACCAAACTTGTCATAAGTACTGAGATCCAGAGCTCAGCTTCACTCTTCACATCATTGTCAGTGGTTTGCCTGTTTTTTTATGAGAGAAACAACTGTTATCACACAGTTGTATTTTACAGAGTATTCTGTGTGCCCTGACATATTCATTTGAATGCTTATATTTGGTAACTTCAATATATGTTGCATGTAAATATAAATATTGAAGAAGAGAATATGTATGTGCATCTTTGATTGTTTTAAATGTTGTCATCAGACACGTTCACATGATCAAATCTGGCCCACCTTCCCAAAAGTTTGGACACCCATGATGTAAGAAAAAAAAAAGCCTAAACAATGATTATAATGTAAGTTCAATGCCACTAAATCGTCTCTCAACTCATCAGTCTCATATTTTATAGTATTTAAATAACTCATTTTGCTGTAAATGCTTCACAGCTTTGTTAGAACTTCAATTTGTTCTCATGTAATCAGCAGCCAGCATGCTATTATATACTTCTGAGCCTGCTAATTGCTGCATTAACAGCAGCATCCTTATCCACCACCCAAAAACAGCTGAGACTCGACACCAATGAGGTGTAGATCTGAATTTTGTTGCTTTGTACCTGTGACATGCGATGACAATAAAGTTTCATCTATTCTGTTGTAATCTGAATGATTTACTCCATTTTCTGATGTCCGGTATTAACGCGGTTTCTCTTTCAATAAGAACATGAAGCGTTGTGTTGGTTAGATGTCTTACTATCTGGCTGCCAGCGTATAGTGTACCCCTAGTGTCTCATTTGGCATGGAGCAGCATCGGAAGCTTTGACCTACCTTCACTCTTAATTAGGAGTTGTGTGAAGCAACATAGATGGAGTTTAAAAATGATGTATGTTGTTCTGAATCCCCAAGGTTTTACCGTCACACTTCATAAGATATCAAGAGTTTGCTGGTCATTAAATCAATTCCACCTAACACGAGAGTCAATCTAACTCATTTCCTGCCCAGCCACAGGAATCATATGCAAATTAATGTTATTTGACACTCTGTTAAAAGGTGATATTAATAGAATTCTTTTTTGAATCAAGACAAAAAGCCAGGTGGAAGAAAACTTCATCTTTTGAAACTGGCTGGTCATATCCTTAAAATAGCAGTCATTTTGATGTTTATGCATATTTTTTTTTGGCTACTTATGATGCCCAAGTAAGAAGAACAGCGATGGCAAAGTGCCAGCCCGAATATTTCAGCAATATTACAGGCCTTCACCATCCCAGACCTCTAATCATCCTATCTCCCCCTCCCTCCTGCTGGAAATGATAGAAAGTCACACTGGGAAGGAGTCCTTTCATCGGCAGAAGACCGCTCGTCATTGCCTCAGGATTACCTAGGAAACATAGGATCACATGGTTTCTCTGCATGGCACTCTGCAGCGATTTTCGAATTATTTCTTCAAGTAGAATTCCATTTACATGTGCTCCAGTCTTATCCCGGCTTTGATCATTCTATGGACATGACGTTTACAGCAGGGAAAATAAAGAGAACCTGACCCAGAAAACCAGAAATCAAAGAATGTCATTCTGTACCAACTTAGTTACCTCAGTATTTGATGATGAGCAGTCTTGCTCTGCTTTCATCTCAGCATCAGATTGTTAGAATTATATTTTTATTATGCCCCCGTTTCACAAATTATTTTCTAAATAGTATAGACTGGACACATTTTTAGAAATTTTTCATTCAAATTGAGTGTTTTTCTGTCTGTGCAACTATGCTTCATTTGATATTCCGATCTCTTAAATATATTCTACAAGGATTTGTCTAAATAAAGTCACTGATTTAAAAATTAGCTGCAGCCTTGGTGAATTGGATGCTAATTACATGCAAATTATGAGTGCAAATTAAATGAAAGGCAAAGCACAAAAGCCTGTTTGGCCAGTGTTAGCTAAGGGACCTTAAGGTTAATTATGGCATCTCACGAGTAACATCTTGTACTCGCTGTTTTATCACAAGCTTGTTTAGTAAAATGGGCTGAAATGACCCTTATAAACAAATGTCACCACCGGCCAAAGTCTGCAGCCTGTTTGCCATCGGTACCATTAGCGTTTACAATCCAGTCGAATGGCATGCAGTGGCTCTGTAATTATCAATCAGTGGCTCCTCTCATGAGGATTGTATTGTGTACTGTAATACCTCTTCGAGCCAGCTGCAGTGAAAGATATGGCCCACTCTGACTCTGGTCTGTCCAACATCAGTAGCTCAGTCCACTAGGTTTTTGGCTGGGGACCAGAAGGCAGCCAGTTCAAGACCCATGTGGACCAAAATGTTTGGAGTGTGACCTGGCAGTAGAGAGGTGCCAGTTCACCTCCTGAGCACTATCACAATGCCGTTACAAGTTGCTCATGGGGCGTACCATGGAGGAGCATGTTTGCACCGCTACCTTTCCCCATATACCTATGGGCTCCTTGTGTGTGTGCTTCAGGGCCTATACCTATATATACACATGTGTGTGAAAATAGACTGTAGTGGACAAATAATTTCCCCAAGGGGACAATAAATCTATGTTTGTTCTTCTTTCTTCTTCTTCAGAGGAGCATGCAGGCATGCTGGGCCAACATGCTGAAGGAGGTTTGTCCTCTCAGCTGACTGCTTTCCATTCCCTGCTGTCAGCACCATGTATTCAGGTAAGAGCAGATTTGTGAATGTGAACGTAGTAAAATAAAAGAAAACATTCTGTTTTAATACCACAATGAACTGGCATCTCACTCAGAGTGCACCCAGCCTATACCAGCCCCCAGTCGGCTGGGATAGCCTCCATCACCAAGCTATCTGCGACACCGGAAGAACCGGGTATGAAAAATGGATAAATGAATGAATGAATTTTGTTTTTATATTTCATTTGAAGGGATTTTGTCAGCTTTGCATTCATTTAGAATTCTTTGTTTAGAAGGCATTCTGACCCAGTCTGAGGCTCTGACTCTGCAGCTTCGCTGGTGCCTCAGAATTCAGACGGACAGCTATGAATAAAAAACAAGCCCTGATTCCAGCCATAATATCTTTATTCCACCTTATCTGAACCTCTCTCCCCATCCCGCATGTGGCCTGACCTTTTCAAATAAAACTCATCCCTCTGCTTATGCCTTCTTGCAAAGCTCTTACATGTGGAACTGCCTCTTGGTTGTTTTTTCACACAAGTGAAAGCTTTTTTTTAAAAAAGTCCACTGTCAGAGCAATGTAGGAATTCATTTACATCTAAATGTTTTGATCATAGGCCCATCCTGTGTTTTGACAGTTATAGCTAGACAGCTCCAAATGACTGTTTGAATGGAACTGAGACCTTGACTATTTGACCATACATCAGGTTCTTTGAGTTTGCTGACACACTAGAGGAGGCACGAGATTATAGGGGTCAGGTGTCAGATTTATCCTTTGTTGCTGACTTAATACTACTACCACATACCAGTGTTTACATTTCATGATACACGATTATATAGATTAAGCTACAACGATCTGGTGGGAGGTTTTGTAACGACCTGGCTTTTGAGATTTGATAATCTGGTTCTTTATCCTGTTTCTTTCTCTCAGCTACCTGAACCTCAAAATGTAGTTTATTAGTGTTATTAGTACGGACAGACAATTTGGATAAACTTGTTTTCCATGAAGTGGTATTTAGTTAGCATGTAGCATACTCAATTAAACAAACATTTTATTATTTGGGACCCAATGATATGTAGATACAAGTGTGTGGTGGTATCTGCATAGACTGTGTATGCCTGTATATCCATTTTCTTACATCAGCTTTTGAGTTTTGGCTTTGTAATCCCAAACATATAGCAGTGCATATGGGATGAATTTGATAAAAGACACACAAAAAAGTAGCCTGCAGGTAACATTACTACTCTTCTGTGGAGTTTCAAGTGAGTTAATGTGTTTTTCATGTGCATTCAGTCAAAACCCTACCGTGTGACACTTAAGGGCTTATGGATTGATTTATGCTTTAGTACGTAACCAGTGTAAAAACAATCAGAAAATCTTATTATTTCTCTGATTCACTGCTTTGTTGTTTCCAAGCATTGTGGAAATCATCCAAATAAATCTTTGATACCCTGTCGACAAATAAACTAACAAACATAGACGTAAGACAGGAGAGAGGTGTTTATTTCCTCTGTTCCGGTTGCTGTGATGTCAAAGCATGGTGAGTGATCCTCTGGCCTGCTCTTCAGCATGTCGCTGCTGCACATCATAATCCAGAATTAAATGTTTGGCTGTGGCTTCAATAATATATTTTAAACACAATCATTATGCTGCTAATATTAACAGAGCAACGCTGGAAATATTACCAGAGTGACATAAACAGTAATTAGCACATTTGAAGTTGACACTGCAGATTAGACTGATCGACCATGAACCAAATCTTAAGAATTGTTCCATAGGTAGTAAAAATAAACAAATTAATCATTTGGTTTCAAGTAGAGATTTAAAGTTACATTAATTTATTTTATTTTATTTTATCCAGAACACTGGGTTTGGGTATTTGAGGTTTGATGGTATGATTTGCAGTGTTGGTTTGCAATGTATGGAGGATAGTTCATGCTTAAAGCATATTCCTCAGTCTCAGTTTTCAAATTTTGAAAGCAGTTTCTCTTTGTGAGTAGAAGAGATTTTTAGACAGGTGTACAGATCACATGTGGTATTGAACGTCTTAAGTAGCATTGTATTGAATGAGTAGAGTGCAAAGGGGTTATTTTATCACCTTCTCAGTGAAAACTGTGAAGTGGGAGACAAAAAAGGAATTGCGAAAAGTGTTTGATTGTACCTGACATTTCATTTGGGGAGCAGTCCTGTTGTAGAATTATCAGCCTTGGGTAATGGAAATACTCTTTGCTGCTTCAGTAAGAGTGATGCAAAAAGGTTGGTCCAGTGGTGTCCTTGTGTCTCTGGCTGCCAAGTAATTCAGAAGCGTAGTAGAAACAGCTAATCCATATCTATTCTGCACTTCCAGCAGGGCTTTGAACAAGAATGTTTTGCCAGTTGGTTCGTTCTGAACAGAATTAGTATTATAACATTTCCAGCTTTACATTCCACCCATGAATTGACGTTCCTGAACCTATTACAACAACAAAATATAGCTCCCGAGTCGGTTAAAAATGTTCATTGTAAATATGAATAAGTAGGTAGATTTAGGACTTTCAAATTGGCAATTAGTATACATACTGTAGATTTGTCCCTACAGTAAACAGAACAACAGCACTGATGCAGTTACGGAACAGGGATGGAGAATCAGAGGGAGATGGAGAAGCTGCGGCAGCTTATGATGGAACAGAGTTTGTGCATGTCAGAGGTCACCAGGGAGCAAACACCTGAAGCTCTGAATGAAGCATCTCGTGATCGGTCAAGAACAGAAAGAAAACACAGAAATGTCCGGAGCTTCGGAGTAAGCGTTGGCAATATGGGAAACTCTGCTCTATAAATGGCTGCAGCCAATGAGTTAATGTCTAAATCAAACATTTTTTCAGACTGCAGTGTTTACCTGTTATGAATATAATATATTATGAATATTATCCAGATTCCTTGACTGCTGGTGATATGCCTCAACTTGTCTCCATGATTTTAACCTGTTAGAATTATTGTGAATAACTGATTCTTTTCCGCGACATTAAAAAATATAAATTTTTTGGTTTAGTTTTCGTTCCTGGCGAAATACAAAAAGTTTCTGCTTTTTGTTCCATGAACTGGTTCAAAGCCCTGACTTCCAGCACCGCTGGTCCTCTTTGGGAGATTGAGTGCCAAAGCCATTTCATTTGCAATGTGTCAGGGCCAGCGCTACCACAGCGTGAGTCTTTCTCTGTCATCTTGGTCAGAGAGACTATTGTAAGTAAAATAAAAGTATAACTCCACTATTTCTCTTCAGGCGTGACTGGCGTGTCCCAATTGTCATACCCAGATGAGCAGGTTCCACAAGTCTAAATTCCAAATTGGCATCAAATTTACGTATTTGTGCTCCCGTACACCTCAATACACTTTGTTCTCCTCTAGATAGACAGATAGATATACTTTATCCATCCCAAACTGGGATAAATACTTTTACTTCTCTTCTTCAACTTTTATATCGCATGGCTGCAGACACCTCCCAGTCCTGCTGCCTCAGCTGTGCACATTTTGATGACATGACCGTGGTTTTGGGAAGATGAACGCCAGCCTTTCCAGTTTATGGACACATAATTTACGTGTAAGCACATACAGTCTGCTTACTGTATGTATGACTGGGCGTGTGTGCAGATGTTTGTGCGTGTATTGTTGTATGTTTCATTATTTTATCACGTTTTATCTTGTGAAGCACTTTGAGTTGCATTTTTTATGTATGAAAAGTGCTATATAAATAAAGTTTGATTTGATTTGATGTGATAATTTTGAGCTAAACTGACAAAATCAGTGTCCCAGGGTTTGGAGTCTACACTCTCCTTGTTCTGCTGCTGAGTCTGCCCGTTAGTCATTAGCTGATGACTACTGGTTCCAGCCTGGAGCTGGACCTAAAGACCTGGTCAGATCCACGCAGCCCACCATGACTTCTTGCCACTGTTCGGTACTTGCAGGAAGGTAGAGAAGCACTCCTCTTTTACACCTCCCCTCTTTGACAGATGGCTAATAGATTCAACATCTTCAGTGTGAATGATTTCACCTCGTCCTCTTAACCTCCACCACTACAAAGTCTTTTCTCTCATGTGTTCATCAGCCAAATCCCAACCTTTTTATCCATGGTGGGACTGCTAAATAGACCTACGGTAAACATACTATTTAGGGGGGTATTATGCTGACAACACTGATTTCTATTTCTGTTGTTGCAGAGAATCCCAGAAAAGATTCCATCAAACAATTAACTATATGGTGTTAATTAGTATAAACATATTTTCATTTGACATATATTGAAAGGAACTGAAGGAAATACTTTGGTGCTGATTTTGCATGCTCTTTCTTGGGATTGGTTTTACATTAGATATTTTTTTCATCATGAAAGGCAAGGAAACAAATTTGGTAACTTAGGGGCTTACCATAGGAGATTTTTTTCATATTTTAACTAAAGGACTCCCTTTAAGCCACCCTATCACACAATATACTGTATGTACTGTGTTTTTATGTTTGTCAGAGAGAGCACATTACTTCAATATTAAAAAAACAGGAAACATTAAAAGAAGGAAACAATAAATAAAAGTCTGCCTATGCTCTTAAAGAGTTCATTTATTATATGTTGATGACCTGAGGACCCTTTCCAACACTTATCCAGATTAAATAATGCATTTACAACAAGGCAGTCACAGACTGCAACATCCTGTGACTTACCCTGACCTACTTCCAGGGTAGATTAGGGTACCCTGAAAGTTGTACCTGACATGTGCATAGCTTTGACCTTTCAGGGTAGGTCAAAGCTATGCAATAGCTTTGACCATAGATCAAAGCTAGTGCATAGATAGATCAAAGCACTAGCATTGATCTATGGTCTTACACACGCTGGCCTTCTCCTTCATCTTTCGATCTTATCCTGTTCCTGAGCATACAAAAGTTGAAATTTGACCTTAACCTAGTTTTCTCAAGGTCAAGGATATCATCTCATTTTCATCCCCTTTGTCGCCCAAGTAATCTGCTTTTCGTTTCATCTTTCTATCTTCAACGGTTGTGAAGGTATTTGATAGACATACTAATGAACAAATGAATGAACAATATTATAATACATCACCGCTTTGAAGCGGGATGTAATGAGCTTACCCAGCATCAAAATGTTCTCTGCTTTTACTGGTTTGCTTGCTATCATGTCCATACAAACCAAAGCAAAACTAAACATTGTTTGACTATATACCGTATAGATATTCTACAATATGATTGTTATTCTTTCCAATGCAGAGATATATTATTGTTGTATGCCCTGAGAAACATGTAGATGGGCTCTCTGAAATCTCTAAAGGAAAAGCCATTTGTCAGGGGTAGATCTTTTGTCATAAAATGCTGTGATGTAGCTGTTATTGTTCCTGTAGCCACATTCAGCAAAGCTGATAATATCCGTACCTGTCACGCCGACGGAAACATTGATTCACAACGGATCTTAAAAATTCAGCAAAACAAACTGCAAATATACGTGATTGTCGCACATGTAAGTCAATCGCTTTTTAGGTGCGTGATTTGTGTGGAGGAATTTAGGACATCGGTTCAGGTGGGGCTACAGAGCCCTGCAAAGTGATCTGTGCTGCTCTGCCTGAACCACGGTGTGCAATATGAGTCTTGCTGGTGCTTTCACTGCACTACAGCTGTGTAACCATGGTGGAAACGACATGCAACCTTGATTCATCTGTAAATCATGCTATTGACTCACCTCAGTTAATACTGTGAAGGAGTGTTTCACAAATTCTAATGGACCTGAATTGCTATTGGACTGGTTAGATGTGACGATCTGTTTTCCTTTGAAACCAAACAGATAAAAAGGGTATGTTTGCGTTCTTTCACTTCTCAGTATACTTGTACTATTCTCCATCTCCAATGTATTATCTATTGATTTCTTCCCCAGCCCTCTCCATCAGTCAGGCTTTAATAAGACAACACATGTCGCCTTTAAAAGAAATGTATTAGAATGTTAATGGTTCACTCCACAGGCGCGCGCGTCTGTGCGTGTGTGTGTGTGTGTGTGTGTGTGTGTGTGTGTGTGTGTGTGTGTGTGTGTGTGTGTGTGTGTGTGTGTGTGTGTGTGTGTGTGTGTGTTTGTGTGTGTGTGTGTGAGCTTGCAAATTCACGCAATTTAGTTTTCGGTGTCTGTGTCAACGCATTTTCATTAAAACTGAAGACAACATTCATCTTGATGGTTTTAGGGAGTAAACAGGATGGAAAACAAGGAGAATGTGGCAATAGAGGGATGAAGGGATACGGATGAAGAGAGTGGTCGGACGTGAGGAAGGAACCACCTAGCGCAGAGTGGATTCATCTTCTGTCTTATTGCTCCTGCAGGGACCAATTTATCTTAATTTAAGCTTTTGGCACCAACTCCAATCCACAGCAGCTGCCTCAAGGAAGCACAAGAGTCCAACATGGATTTAGCCCATGTGGCTTCCATCGAGGGTCTGACCAGTTCTTATTTAAAGGCTGGTTCTGTTTTTTAGCGTGTCCCACTGTCTAAAACTATGCTTTAAATCAAGATACTTGCATGAGAGAGAACCAAATACCAAGTGAGTGTTTCTGGAGTCTTTGGGTGTATTGTTTGCTCTGTCATTTCCAGTGGGGATGCTGGGTTCACATCTGCCTGAGCCACACTCTATTTGGATCTCACACTCCACTCCCCCAGTCCTGAATTTGATTCCTGCTGTGAAACAAACATAGCATCCAGTTTGAACGGTCATACTGAGCTAATATAAGTTGAAACAACACATATTTATGTAATCACTTCCAATATGGTTGCAATTTTTTTCCCCTCTCACTTGTGTATGAATTCAATTAGTAATTTATTTATTATTAATAAAGGTGAATTTGAAGAAGATTTTGAGCCCCTTTCAGAATAAAGGGAATTGCAATAATAAGTCTGAAGGAGGTAAATTGTGAATGTCATTTTATGGATCTGTAAAAGAATATTAAATGCCAAACATTAAAAGACATTTATGAGTTATTCTCACAAAAATTACATCTCTTCTTAGGTCATATATTCATTTAGATAGGAAAAGAAAAGCCTTGTCAAAAGTAAGTACAAAACAACAACCATGCACATACGGAAGATAAAGGAGATGTTACATGTATGAGTGTTTCATAATGTTTTCTGTATGGGATTACCTGGACTAGGAAATTGAAATTGCTACTTCTTTTTGTCTGTATTGAGCTTTAGCTCAGACCACATCATCCGCTCCATTCAGCAAGGTATAAATGAACATCGATTTTAGATATTACCTCACTGTAGCTACGCGGCCTTGGTGGCAAATTAACCAATGGTAACCTTGACAGAATGAGTCTGTGAATAAGTGACCAAGAGGAAGGAATTAAATGACAGGATTTTTCTTATCAAAAATAAACTCTTACCTAATTCTTCTTGAAGTGCACATGTCTGAAATAAAATCTTTTGCCTGTCAGTTTGTCACACCTGTTGGGTTATACAGGTAAAACTGTACACTGCACAATTAGTTGTGTCATCCCTGTATACCATACATAACCGCCCAGAATCACTGCATGGCATTGATTTCACCAACTACAGCTCAGCAGTCAGTTGTCTTTTTTTTTTTTTTCCAGGAGAAAGGAGGAGTGGTGAGAGAGGTAAGGAGGCAGATATTAGAAATCCAAGGGACCCCTCCTGCCATGTCTGGATGCAGCATCGGCTGCGCAGTAGGTGGGGAGGAGAGGGGAGAGTTGTGTCTTTCTGACTGTTTGGCGCTGTGCACTCGGGTCTAGGTGCCCTCCTGACATGACAAGATTGATGGATAGAGCTGTGCATCGCACATAACATCAATTCTGTCTTGCCTTCCCCTTCGTTCTGAGTCTCACTCTCTCATTACTCCTCCTTTTGCTTTCACTCTCCTGCACACCCCTTCTTTCCCTCTCTTTCTCCCTCCCGCCACTGCACCAGGTCCTTCGCGTGCCCCTCTCTTCAGTATTATTTTCCTAAAAGCATCTTCAATGCTGCCAGAGAGCACGCTGTGAGGCGGCAAGAAAGCGAGCCGAGCGGATTGCTATCTTTTTGACAGCCTCTCTGCTTGGCAGGCTGTGTGTGAGCCGGGGAACTGGACTGGACTGTGGTGTTTCATGGAGGAGGTGGGAGAGGAGGTGAAGGAGCAGGAGGGAGAATTGAGGGGCAAACTGTACAGATGGAGGACAGCAGCCGTCACTTGGGACACTGCATGGTTGACATGAAGGAGCTGAGTGCCAACCCTGAAGGACTGTCTGCAGCGGGTGAGCTGATTGCACTGTTGACCGTCCTCTTCATCTTTCTCCTCTACCTCTTTCCTCTGTCCTTGTTTTAACAGTTACCTTCTGAAACACCTTGTCTGCTGCTAGATTTAACTCTGTCTAAAAGTACAGGATTTTTAATGACTCCATAAATTCCATAAATTCTTGTCTCAATAGAGCAGGTTTGTATTTTCCCTCTCTTTGTGTTTGTAGTGGTTCTCTACCTCTTGAACACAGAAAGAGTGTGTGTGTGTGTGTGTGTGTGTGTGTGTGTGTGTGTGTGTGTGTGTGTGTATGTATTTGTGTGTGTGTGTGTGTGTGTGTGTGTGTGTGTGTGTGTGTGTGCGCACATGTGTGTGTTTTTGTGTCTGTGTGTGTGTCTGTCTATGTGTGTTTGACAGAATAAGAGAGACAACACAATGGACTGAAGTAAGAGTGAGAGAGGGACTATTTTACATGCATGATGATCAATAATTAAGTGCTTGAACTGAGTGTTATCTGGATAACTGAAGCTTGTGGCTCATGTTTTAGCAATGATCACAAAGGATTAGACACCTCATTCACACCAGGTGTTTGTAGATTTGTAAAAGTCTGATGGGCGGGCTTGTTTGACAGCAGTTTTGGGGTTTTTTTGGACTCTTCTCTTTGAGAAATGTCACGCTGACATTTTTAGTCTCTCCACAAAGTATTGCAGAGACTTGATTTTAATATTTAGTGGCTGCTTTTCAATAGTGGGATCTGTTTCTTGCAGTGTTTATGAATTAATATAACAAATGGTCGACCTTGAATGCAATTTAATGAATGCAAAGAAAAGTTTGATGAACACTGAAGACATGTCGATGGTTGTGTGTCTCTGTTTGCAGTCATGCTCGACCGTCTGTGTCCTTCTGTGCGTGAGGATGTATGTTTGTGTCTGCTTTGCTTTGTCACAGCAGTCATATTCCATATAACCTGACTGTGTTGTTGCTAATGAGTGCTGGCAGAAGCAAACTAGATGTCTCAATGCCCATTACAACAGGAGAATGCTAAATAGATTGGTCATATCAATGATGCCACAAATCCTGCACTCCAAGTTTAATACATTTCCTCACCTAAAGGACACACACTGCATGCACCACCGATTTGCATTGGCATGCAAGCTCACCACCATTGTCTTCCCCATGGGGCTTGGTAAATAGAGCTGTCCAAAGTGGAATGAAAGGGCAATTCATGATGCATTTGGTTTTTTTGCCTCAAAACACACATATGCACACTGGTCCACATTCCAAATAGAATTATGCAGATGCAAACACTATTAAAAACACATACATCCTCGCATGCATGCACACAAGCATGCATGTACAGTCGCCCACAGTCACACGTGAATGCTCACGTCTAACAGTTACGACCTGACCAGCAACCGGAGATATGTGCTATTATAAAATCACAGTTTTGAGATGACATGTGACAGGTGTGGGTGTAAACAGTAATGAAAAACACCTCGCCATACCTCTGTTTTCTTTTTCCCCTGAGCATCCTGGTAGACAAACCAGGAGAGCAAAGCACATAATTACCATGTTTGGCACGAAAGACAGGTTGACAACCCTGCATTATTAGTCACAAGGTGAAATAGTTTATCTCCTCCTTCATGACAGGAGAGAGGAGTGGGAACAAACAGGGTGCTGCTCAGTGCTTTTAAAGGTGGAATGGAATTTGGATTTTACAAACTTTCCACAACCACAACTAAAATTATTTTCCACTATTAAGTTTGCTCAAATGAATCTACATATAAGCACATGAGTCTGGAAATGAAGCCACGGCATAATTGATGTTGTTTTCATTACATAATGCTTAAAGTTATGAGTGTTATAGAGGGATAAAAAAAATTCTCATTCTCTGCACTCCATCTCCCATCAACACATCAGTCAAGACCTCCTCGGGATATACAACTGATTCACAACACTCCCAACATTCACAACAAAACCATCTGTTGCCTCTCAATCTCCCAGGGCAGGGATGCTGACAGCAAGTCTCTCCCTTTCAACAGCACTTGTTATAATAGGATACCTGTTTGTGCAAACATCAATCGAGTTAGAAGTGTCTCATCCTGGCTGATGACTGACTGATCGCAAAGGATGTGCAGGTGTTATTGAGACAAATTAGAGAATTACTTGGGGAGGGGAAGATTGTGAGGAGTTAAAAGAAAGAATGTGGAAGAGGTGAATGAGGTTATCGAAAGACATTCAGTTATATCTTCGAAACACCCAATCCCAGGGTGAGTCTGCCACTAAGTAAGTAAATATAATCTGAAAATCCAAAGTGGATAATAGGTAAAATATACATGTCATTTATTCCTAGGCACAGGCTCCTGGATGTAATATTTATTCATGAAGAGGATAAGAAGGTGTGATTAAGAATATGTTCTATACACAGTAAGGGGGGCTATACGCGCTCTGTGTAAAAATGTTTGTATTTTCTTACTTGAGCTGAGAGCATGCGATGTGGAGTGGAGCAGCGACAGGCAGCGCTTTGGAGCTTTTCTGTATTTGGTTTTTTTGGAGAGTCAGGAATCTTATGTGATATCTGTGTGCATTCCACTATATGTCCTACCTCTATTTGCCCTTTTGGAGCATCTGGTTGACGATGTTATCACACTGTCCAATGGTTGAGGAACCAGGGCAGTAAGAAAGGAAGAAGGTTACATAATCATCTTCAAGACGGACATATTAAGTCCCTGTACGTTAATTAACTTTGTCATTCCAGAGAAATCACCTAGTCTGCTTGCTTTCTAATAAATTACCCTGTTCTTTCTCCCTTCAGTGCACTTTTTCCTTGCTGATACCACCTGCAGACAGGGGTTGATGTATTAGTGAAACAGTAGAGCTGTGCTATTATTTCTAGATACACATGAAACTGCAGTATAACGGGCGGGCACACCTCATTTGCTTTGGGCCCCTCTGAGAGTCGCATCTGCATGCGCCGCCTGCCTGCTGCCTACCATCCTGCTGGGCTTATTACCATATTCATAATGGCAGTGGATATCGATTTTAAATATCACACCTGTTCCAGTTTTTTTTCCCACGTATTTATCCACACCATGGAGTTGAAAGTACTGGACAATATAGGGTGTTGACCTCTCTTGTAATGTGTAGATATAGCACATAGGCTTTGTGGGATAGTTTTGGTCACAGGAAAATTAGAGGATGGGATGGGATGGGATGAGATGAGATAGGATAGGATAGGATAGGGTAGGATAGGATAGGATCGGATTGGATAGGATAGGATATCATGGAATAAGTTGGGATAGACAAGGATATGTTTTGATGGGATAGGAGAAGATAGGATTAGGACAGGCTAAGAACACCAGAGGAGGATTAAATCAGATCTGTGGTCCCCTTATCTCATTATTGTGTCCTACATTCTAGCATTAACTGGACGTCATTATTTGCCCAACACCTCTGTCATTGGTATGTGTCTTCGACAAAACTCTTCTGGGTGTCATTCCTTCCTCTTTATCTTTATTAACAAATAGACATGAAAGTTAAAAATCTCTGATCTACGGATGCTCTACAATTTGTCATATAGTCCAAACTGAACTTGGCAAGACAGCATTTTTGGTTTTTGGCACCTAGTGCACCTAGAACATTACAATCTAAAATTAAAATTACGCTCTTCTTAAAATGAATGAGTTTAAATGTTTGGCAAAATCATTTCAATCTACCTGCTCTGTGTGCAAGTGTTCTCTGTGAGCTGTGTTGTGTTTTAAATGTCAATTTATTTGTTTTTTCTGGCCAGGTCTCAGTGGTAAAAAAACCCCTTTGATCTTAGTGAGACTAACCTGGTTAAATAAGAATAAATAAAATAATGAGAAAATGGGATAGGATCGGAGAAGATAGTTTAGAATGGATATGAGAGAATGGGATGAGCTAGGGAAGGAGTTGATAGGAGTGGATGGGTTGCATTGGGTTAAGTGAGGATTGGATAGAAATTTTGGGAATAGATAGGACAGGATGGGTGAAGGTAAGAAGCAAATAAAAATACAGACTTAGGTTTCCTATAAAAGGAGAACATAGGATGGTAAGGGGTAGAATAAGATAGGATACTACATAATACAGTATACTATATTATATATAAGTATACTATATACAATACTACATTATTATACTATTATATATGGGATAGGATGAAAGTGTGACATAATAGTGAAGGAAAGGACTCAATGGAATCTGATAGGGTGGGACAGGACAGGGTGGGATGGATAAGTGATGATAGGAGAACATAGTATAGAATTAGGTAGGAGAGACGAGGAAGAAGAGGGAACTGCAAAAGGAAAGGATAAGATAGGATGGGTTGGGATAAGCATGGATTGCACTCAACAGGGCAAGATTAGATAGAATAGGATTTGCCACGATTGAATAGGAGAAGATAGCATAATGATAAGATAAGTTTCAGATAAGAAAAGAAAATTGAATGGGAAAAGACAGAAAGTCTGATAAAACATAACAGGTGTTTTGTCATCGGGTTGCGAACGCATAATTTGTTCACATTTGTAATAATTGTGGATTTTGCATCACTTTGATCGTACAAAGAAGTGCTTCCAGGCTCCCACTGCCAAATGTCAGATAGTTAGATCCTCAGTTTTTCACTATCAAGCATCCATAGCGGCTTTGCCATATGGGCATGTTTCATGGCAAGTATCCCCACAGTCCTTATCAGACATAGACGATTCAAAAGCTTCTTATCTGCATTCAGTTATACAGCATCTGAATTTACCACCCTTTTCCACTGCTTTCGACCACTCCAGATAAATTGGTGCCTTGCACAGATGGAGTCCTCTAACGTAACTAGCATTTTTGAGAGACAGTCCCTTATGATTGCACCAGAGACAAGACCCGGCATCTGGCGCTGTCTCAGCCCACCTAGCTAAAGGGCTTTCTGCTGCCACTACACAGCATGTCATTCAGTTTTATTAAAATTTTATCAGAACTCCCGAGGAAGTGTTCGCGGTGACAAGAGTGGCAAGACTCAGGGTGAATTGGATCGTGATTATGATGAATGATGATGACAATATTAACAAGAATCTCAAAAGCACTGAAAGCCCAGTGAGAGGATGGAATCCTGTTAATTCTTCTCTGAGTCTGGTCTGATGTTTTTTCTCTCCAGTGTCTCCAAGTCTCTGTTCCTTTTTTTTTCCCATTGAAGAGATAGGTGAAAAAGCAAAAGATTGCCAGTTGGAAAAGTTTGGCCAAGATAATTTTTCGAAGTGAGATTTTCCCTTTTTTTGGTTATTCTTTTTTCACCTTGACAGGAGAAAAAAAAATCCCTTTGGCAGGTGATTTTTTTCATCGTTAGGAGGATATTTTAGACTTTTTCTCATTTTCCCCTCAGGGTTTCCATGGAAAAATATAACAGAAAATGTATTTACCGGTACATACATAATACACCTATTTGTGTCACTGTGTGTGTCTGTGTATGTTTATTAACTTGCCCATGTGCTGCAGGTATGTGTGCTCTTGATTAATTACATGTTTACTGTGCTTTTGCACGTGAGAAAGATGCTGCACTATATTTGCATAAACACAAGTCCAGAAGTTGACTCAGTCAGATTCAGTAAAACCTGATCGAGAATTTTAAATTTTGATTGTATTCAAAAGTTTGTCCCCATATTTTAAAATGTAGTTAATTGTAGTCTTAACAAGTACATTGGGTTCTGATGCCCTGAGTCAGCAAAGCGACTCTCAGGAGAAAGCCTAATTTATGGTGATTTCATTTTGCCTGTTGTTCACTGCTAGTCTTTGTAACTCTATTTTTGTTGCATGAAAATAAATATAATAGACTTTAAGGTTATAAAGAGTGTTAATTTATTGAGACTAAACTGAACAATTTCAGGCAGACCTACAGTATATTAGGTGTTTTAAAATCAAATATTTGGGAATGATATTAGAAGATGTATTAACCTAGTGGCAACATGTTCATGGTTTATAAAGTCTTCAAGAAATCTTACTTCCTGGATAGTACAGTATAGTTTTATTTTCTTACTTGCTTTTAATTACTGTACATGGTTTTGTTTGCTAATAATTTAGCACTTGGCCCTGCTCATGTCTTATTGCCAGGTCTGCTCTGCAGAGGGTCACTGGCTGGTGGCGTTGATTGGAATAGGCAGGAGATCTTTTATCAGATCTTATTGCGTGTCTTCTCTTTGTTTTTTGTTTTTCTTCTTCTTGTTTTACCAAATTTAAGCCTTTAAAAACCATCAGTGCTATGCTTTTTGATGACTGGCATTATAAATAATTGACACAGTTTGACATAAAAGCTTTCTGATGACTGAGGTAATGACAAACCATGAGTAGGTTGTCATTTCTGGCCTTTGTAGAGGATGCTCATTAGAGACTCGATTGCTTTCTGAAGGCTTGTGGCTTCCCTACATCAGTAAGCACTATGTGTCCATGGCCCATTAGTGGGGTTGATGAGCCTTAGAGAGGCCAATTGTGTCCAAGCACCTCGGGAAGGAGGAGAACGCAAATTACAGCCCCACTACACATTGCACCACCACGCAGGTGTTTCAGTTATTTGGTTTTTGGAGGGCTGCGTGTCGGACTTGGAGAGTGATGCATGAGAAATGTTGTTGTTGACAGATGATGCAGGCAGTCAAACCTCCACTTATCCTCATGGCATAAGCCCTCAAGGATAACCACAAAGATGCTCACAAAGATTGCAATATGTTTGCATAATCTAGACTAACAGTAGCATCTATCACTGTGACATCTTGGGAGTCTTTTATACTAAAACGCAATCTCTAAAGAAGTTATTGCCTTTTAAAATAATCTGTCTCTACGGTGATGCATCAGTGTTAAAAATGGATCAGAATTCAGCTTTTTTTTTCACTTTCACTGTAAAATAGAAGAACACGTCTCCAGTGCTAAAACATCTAGCCCACTAATCAAATAGTCAATAGTGAGAAAAACAACAATTTACAACTTTAATGCATAATCATTAAAGGAAAGAAAGCATGCTGATAAGTGTGATTTGTTTTTCACTATAAAAAATCATTTAAGTTTTGGATTGGTCATTTTTTACAAAAAAAAAAAAAAAAGCACATTAAAACATTACAGAAGGGGTGCTGGGAAATTGTAATGAGCGTTTTCAGACATATTTAGTTGATTCGTTTAAGCAACTGAAATGTTAATGTAAGAGTAAAGCTGAAGAACACTCAGCTAAATTAATCTTCAATAGTTTCACTGTCTGTTATTTAATGATTTCTGCAAATGTGATGATATTCTCCTCTTCTCTTGCAGACCTTTACATCAGACTCTTTACCTTTCTTCTGCTCTGTAACGCCTTTCTTTTCCTGTTTTTTAGGTGTTATTCTAACTCCCACGCTGCTGCAGGTGGAGTTCAGCCTTGGTGAGTCCCGTTTTTACTCTCATTTTAATTTCAGGGAACAACTCAGTGTCATCCCACACTCTCTTGACAGTTTTGTAAGCATATTAAAGAAATAACATATGGACTTGCTTGCGTGGCTGCACACTTTTGGTAATGTCAAATTTCTCTTCCGCAGTCAGCTAGAAGAGCAAAGGTTTAAAAATCCTTGTAAACAAACACCAGCAGTCATTTGCTGACAGGTACACTAATGCAGAAGTCAGTCAGAATTAGCGGCATATCTCTAGAAATCCTTAATCCTGTCTGAATTCTGACACAAGCTTGCGCTGTGGTTTGAAGTGACAAGACAAAAAAGACACTGAGGAAACACAGTTTCCTCGGAATTAAGGAGAGGGTCCTTTTGAAATATTTGTTGCAATGGCCTCAGTTTTTATTTCATATGACTCAGGTCAGAAAATTAAAAACAAAAGTATTTCAATGGCTTTCGATCAGTTTGATTGATACGGTCTGGCTGCATCAGAGGTCACCCACCTTTCATCTTAAACCGGAGAATGACTCTATACAGTGTTTTCCTTTGCATGCGTCCTTGCATTTTTAATGCACATTTTTTGACAGGGACGCAGGATTGTCAGATAGCGCACGTCCCAAGATTTAAATGCTCTTCCATTCAACAAAAATAATATTCACAATTTTTACATTTTTCCACTTAAATTTCGAACCCGGAAATTGCCATGAGGTTATGATGTAGTTTCTCGTCACGAGACTCGTGTGATTCTGTCTTGTTAAAATCAACCAAACAGCAACAAGATGTCTGCCCGTGTTAGTAAGACCCTCCAGAGCAAGTAAAATCTGTTGCTTATGCTTGGAGAGTCCTGTTGGGTTTCTCTGGCTGTTAAAGCGCTTTGAAATGTCTGCTGATGTGATTAAGAGCTATACAAATACAGGTTACAGATAACTGATTGATTGATTGGTTATCACCATGCCTCTGAAAAAGATTATAATTGGAGAATAGGCAAATGACAATGAGTGCTTTCTTGCATAACAAACATTCAGAAGGTAATGAAGAAAAGAGACATATTACTGACATATATTACTAACATTTGTGTGGAGAAGGCTCTGTCAGCTTGGTGCAGTTTCCACAGGACAATACAGTATATGAATTAAAGGAAAAGAAAACTATTGAGTGAAAAGCAAAAGTTTTCTTTTGACTTAAAAGTTATAATATTATTCATAAAAACATTAAAATTAACAGTTTAGTTCTTATATTGTTATTCTTAATATATTATATACATTTTTCTAAGCATGCGTGAGCAGGCTGCAGTTTCCTTGTGAAATTTCCATTGGAATTAATAAAAGTATCTATCTATCTATCTATCTATCTATCTATCTATCTATCTATCTATCTATCTATCTATCTATCTATCCATCCATCCATCCATCCATCCATCCATCCATCCATCCATCCATCCATCCACAATACAAACACTGTAGACATTTCACTATACCCATACTTAACTAGGCCTGTTTATTTTTTTTATTTCTATGCCTATTTATGATTTTCTATTTATATATTCTTGATGGGTTATTTATTAATATTTCTATTTGGTGTTGTACTACTTTCTATGTGCTGGTGCTGTCTGTGTGCTTTTTCTGTGTTTTGTGTATTTACTGTGCTCTGTGCGACGGAGAAATTAATTTCCCTGACGGAACCTCCTTAAGGGATAAATAAAGTTATACTCTACCCTGCATTGCACTATTGGCAAAACTCAATTTGTACGCTTCTACCGAAAATTTTGTTCATACTTTTGGGATGCATAAACGTCATGTTGGGATGCACAAATTTTTCTTGAAGTGCATCCCAGGGATGCATTACTTTTTTGAGGTAAAACGAACTTTGCTATATACAGTTATTCCTCACTACGGCTTCTCAGCACTATAGGGAAAGTTCATTCGACTAACTCAATGACCTCCTGGCCCAGGCCATCTTCAGTGGCCTTTAGTAAGAGAAATCTACCTATAGAGATGAAGCTTGAAGTATACGAGCAGATTACATAGAGCTAATGTTAAACATAGTCAAAGAAAGAACCATTGACAAACTGCTCTGTCACAAAAGCAGACAGATATAACTATTACAGGTTTTTGTTGAGTGTCTCCAACACAGTCAATAAAATTGAAAAGAAACAGGAAAAGAAATGTAGAGCACAAAGAGAACAATGTTGCTTCACCAGACTTCCAGTTGACCTTCAGTAAAGACTGATGCCAGCCAGCAAAAGAAGACGTGATCAGCAGTTTTTCAATGGGATAACTTGGGGAATTTCCATTTGGTACGTCACAGCTAAGCAGAAGAACTTGAAAGTAAACTTTTGTGTGCAGGGAAAGCCAACGCATTCATTAAAGCAGAGCTGTGATGTGCTTCCTATTTTTAGTCTGTGTTAAAAACCGACTGTAGTTTCCTGAGTGAGCTGCAAATACTGCACATTCCACAGAGGGGAGAAATATTCTTTACAGCCCGGAATTCTAATTATTGATAGTTAATGTTGTGCAGATGTCCCTGAGTTTCTCTGTGGTTTGGTATAGTAGTGGAAACCAACTTGTAACTTCTAACTTCGGTGCTGATTAACATTTAATTATATCACAATAGACAAATGGTATTTAAGGGAATGAGGCTGTGCTTTGTTGGTATTAATTAAAAGATCGCTCCGCCGGTTTTGCTAATCATGAAAAATATGTCTCAGTAGGTGAAAACATGCTAATGCTGTTTGTGGCTTGAGAGCCAGCTTTTCTAATGTATTTAACAGATTTGAAGTCACTGCTTGGGTTCTCAGTTTGGACACATGGTATATAAAGTTGCTATAATCACACACAGTATCCCAAAGCTATTCATCTATTTCAATTTTTTTTTAAACTATACTGACCGACAAGATGTCTTTAACACCTCACCAGTATTAGAGCTGAAGTATTTAAGGACTGAAGGCTTGAAAATGCATTGTTAATATTCAAATTCATATCCATGTCCCCTGAATAGTTTATTTTCTGCATGAATAACCAGAAGAAGAAAAAAATCACAGTAGCTGTAAATAGCTGTTTTACGATGAAACACTCATGCACGATTAATTT
This sequence comes from Antennarius striatus, assembly GCF_040054535.1. Lineage (NCBI taxonomy): Eukaryota > Metazoa > Chordata > Actinopteri > Lophiiformes > Antennariidae > Antennarius > Antennarius striatus. Next base: position 5,375,579 of record NC_090783.1, read on the forward strand.
CAAACTTGTTACGCCTTTCATGTACAAAACTGCAAATTACAAGCATTGTTTTGAATACTTTTATGGATATAATATCATATGCTTGTCAATCTGCGCCGCAGCTAATGACATATTTATCACCAGACAACAGCTCTAATTTTCCCTCGGTTTGCCCTAAACTCTGGCAAACAGGTGTTCAGTGCGGGAGCACATGCAAATAATATTGTCAAATTAATTGAACCGCTGAAGTATTTATCATGATGAATAAAGTGTCTTGAGACGAGCATGTTCTCCCGCCTCTTGTGGCACGTCCCACGGCTCTCCTCAAGATTAAAATGGAATGCAGATTCATTGTGGAGTCTCAGAAGCCCACTGCATTAAAACTCACTTCCAGCAAATCATGTTGAAAGAGCCCAATGTATTCCAATCTTACAAAATAAATACAGTCCCAGTAATTGAAACCTTCAAGGATGTGCGAGCATTGCTACTCCGATTGCTCAAATATTTTGATTGTTCATGAATCAATTACAGCATACTTTGGTTTCTCCACTAAATTTGAAAGTCACATATCTGTTTCAGTTTTCACCAAAGTTATGTAGTAATACATAAAAAAAATCTTCATAAAATCTTGATATAAAGTTATTTAAGTTGCTTTGGAGATACTTTCAGCTCTCAAATTCATTGTTTTAATTTCTTTCACTTTAAATATACCATACTCCTTTTTCCTCGTTCCATGTCACTCCCTCATTATTTCACCCCTCTCTCAGACTTCCTTCCTCAGACTCTAAATGCCTCTCTAAGGGACTCCGTGTCCTTTCCCTCTGTCACTCTCTTTATTTCCCTTTCCTGAAACTCGACAAAGCATTAAAATATCGCCAACCTTTGAGGGCCATATCCCTGCAAAGGCTCATTTATTCTCAGTTCTTTGTGCGTTCATTTCATCTCATCTGTATTTGTGCAATTTTTTTAAATTACTGAATACAGAGGAAGCAGGTAAGAAGCATCAACAGAACTCACTCAGGGCAGCGTAGCTCTAATTCAAGCATGACTTTACAAAATCCAGACACAACAAGGAGGAGAAAGGGAAATATGTTACTGCAAAATTCTTATTCACACATCACAATACATTCAATATTACCACTTTTACATTTTCACATTATACTCTAACGTCACCATTTCTCTTGTTTCAAAACTTTTGATTCTTCAACGCCCTGCTGGGGATGTATCCATGCCAGAGTTAAGGACACATGGAAGCATTTATTTTGTCACTGGTGATAGGCTGTCCTGTCCTTTTGCAACTACCAGTCTGTTTAGATCATGGTAAGATTGAATATTAAGAAAAAAGACTGAACTGCCTAGAGACCTTTTTGACCTCGAGTAATTATACCACATGCCTTGGTGCCATTACGCACTTGTGCATTTATACTAATGGACAGAAATTGTCAGTTTATCACCATTCGCACAGCCAGTATTGACATAAAAGACCCCAAAACACAAGCCCACGGATGCTTTTTTGGATGGACCTCATTGCCTAGCAACATATATTTGCATGAATTTATTTAGCCTTTTTTGCCTGAGCAGAAATTCCACTGCTTCAGCATTCTTCCTACATAAGCAAACATTAGAGCTCCTTTAATGTTAATCCAAAAGATTTGGCACGGCGATCTTGAAGAGAAAAATGGAATTTGGAATCAGAATAGCCCGAAGACATAATGAATGCATGTGCTCTGCTGTACTGCAAGATATTTTACAAGTCAGTTGTAGAGACTTTCCCCTGAAACAGCTGCTCAGACAATCAGAGGCTCTTTACATTGATGTTTCGCCTTTCATAAACATGTCTGCCTTCATGCTTTCCCCCCCAAGTCAGTACTTCAAGTTGGATGGAGACTACCTGATTAACCTTTTTCACTATTTTCCCCAAATTAATTTGAAATGTTTCCTCTTAAAGAGAGGTCATGAAGTTAGATTAATTGCCAGAATTATCAACAACTTTGGCTCTTGGAGAGTTTCATAGGTTTCTGGCATTTGAGAACTTTTGACCAGCTTGCAGTTTTCTGACTATGTAGGCAGAATGGTTAAAAATGAGAAGTGTAGTTTAATAAGGAAAGACATGTGGTGTCTTGTGCAGCTTCATGTGCACTTTGCATTAGATTGATTATAATGAACCTCGCTCAGTTGTTAAATATGCAGTTAAATGTATGCACACATACAGCCTAACATTTACAGAAGTTATTACCCCTGATCATGTCAGCTTTCTCTCTCGGCCATTTTCTATCATGATCTCCTCCTGTTTTGTAGGGAAAACATCGAGACGTAGATCAATGCCTCAGTGCCGAGGACCCCGAGTGGTTTTAAATCTTATGAGGTGCAGTCATGCTGGATTATAGTCTAGGCATCAAATGTAAACTGACACAAATTGGATTCATGCCATAAAAATGTTCAAAGGGTTTTTCAATCTGGTCAGAGAAACATAACCACAAATGTCATGTTTAACCGACTGTAATTGTACGGTTTTAAGAGATGATTAAAACATTTTTTTGTTTGCTTTAAAAACTGCTTGTACAATCAACAAATCCATAAGATATGTAAATGTAATGTAATGTAAATATACACAGAACAAAAATGTAAATGTTTTTTCTCCCATTTCTCATGAGATGAACTCAAAGATCTAAAACATTTTCTACACACAAACAATAACCATTTCTCTCAAACATTGTTCACAAATCTGTCTAAATCTGTGATAGTGTGCACTTCTCTTTTGCCGAGAAAATCCATGCCACCTCACAGGTGTGACATATCAAGATTAGACAGCATGATCGTTGCACAGGTGTGCCTTGAACTGGCCAGTTTAAAAGGCCGTCACATAGCACAATGTTGCAAGTTTTGAGGGAGCGTGCAATTTGGCATGCCGACAGCCAGAATGTCCACTAGAGCAGTTGAATGTGAATTGAATGTTCAGTTCTCGACCATAAGCTGTCTCCAAAAGTCATTTCAGAGATTTTTACAGTACATTCAACCAGCCTCACAACCTCAGACCATGTGTAACCCATGTGTAACCCAGGACCTGCACATCCAGTAAGTTCACTTCCAAGATCGTCTGAGACCAGCCAATCGGACAGCTGTTGAAACAATGTGTTTGCATAACCAAAGAATTTCTGCACAAACCGTCTCAAGGGAGCTCATCTGTATGCTCGTCGTCCTTCTTCACATTTTTTTGATGGCATTTTGAATGCACAGAGATACCGTGATGAGATCCTGGCCCCTTGTTGTGCCATAAACCCAAGAACATCCCCACATGTTGCAGCCTGATAATGCGTGGCTCCTTGTCGCAAGGATCTGTACACAATTCTTGGAAGCTGAAAACATCCAAGTGCTTGCATGACCAGCATACTCACTGGACTTACCTATTTGTATGTTTGGGATGCTCTGGATTAGCGTATATGACGGCATGTTCCAGTTCCTGCCAATATCCAGCAATTTTGCACAGACACAGCTGATGCCGTTATTGAATAATGGATCCAATGTAAAAAAGCGACTTTGAGTGTCCAGAAAAGTGTTATATAAATCTAATCCATTATTATTATCATGGCAAAGCTTTTTTTGCTTCCTTAAACTGGCTCCCTGTTGAAGGTAATCCCCTTATGTGTTTTTTTTTTTAAACATTTTAATCCTGACCGGACTCCTGTCCACTGTCAGTTGTCTTATGCGTCTTACAAAATGAAGACTGAAGACTACAGACCTAATAGGACTCCGTGTTCTAGAATGATCTGCCTGAGGAAAATATTTTTCTTGTTTGACATCTTGAGACATATTTTTAGATGAAAGCATGTCTGTTACACTAATTTATATATTTTTTTGTCTTTTAGTGCAGAAAAGTTTATTTTATTTTAGAGGTTTGAAAGATAAAAGGGGATGAAGTGTTCCTGGCACATATTAGGATGGAGGATTTGGATTTCCGGTCCCACCTGGATACCTTGGAGAAGGAGTTTGAGCACATTGAGTGAAGAAGCTGCAGTAGATTTGGTCCTTGTGAGATGCTGCTGCTCTGTGGTCTCTCAGGTTGTATCCTCAGTTCTTCCAGCCAAACAGAAAGTGAGCTGGGTGATGGTGATAACAGAGAAATGCCCTGGGCTTTTCTCCACTGTATTCAAAGTCTGTCCATGGATGAGAGGTCAGAGATGGTGATTGCCTCTGCAATTTTTGATGACCCATTGAAACAATTTTCTCTCAGCTTGGGTGGTGTTTCCAAACCACACAACGATGCCTCTGGTGAGAATGCTTTCGACAAGTCCTTTGTCGGCTGGGGTGAGGGGCTGACATCTGAGTCCGGCCTTCTTCAGCAGCCTGATAAGGAACAGCTGCTCCTTAGCTTTCATCACTGCTTTCTGTGATTTTGAGTATCTGATACCTGTATGGTAGCTCATCAGCATGTTAAAGAGTTATGTCATTGTCCTAGGTGGAAACACATTTATACTTATGGGTAAGAGACCTCATTACCTGATTCAAATAAAGGATTCAGTTATGGGCTGGGTTGTTGGTATGCAGTGTGTCTTTTGTCCCCACCTTCAGTTTCGTTGTCCTGATCTTCTTAACGGCAGAGCTGCAATCTAGTGTGGTAACGTCCAAGTGTTTCAGTATGTCTACAACTGCAGAGTTCAGCTTCTTCAAACACTGAGATGCTGGAAATGATTTAAAAGATAATAAGATATATTTAAAGATTTTTCAGCTCAGAAATCTTTGTGTCGCTCCACCAGATTTTGTATGTTTTAAGGATTAATTATTATTATTATTATTATTAGTAATAGTAGTAATGGCAGTGGATTCCATATTAAGTTATCCCTGAGAGGAATTTTTGTCAGATGCAATGATTCAAATTAACAGTTTTTGTCCCCTCATCTTTCAAACTAAAACACATCCTGTTCATTCAACAACTTCTTGTCTGGTTCTCCTTATGAAATGCTAGACAGACAAAATCTTCTGAACTTAGTCAGCTGCTTAAACATTAAAATCACGTCCATGAAGATGGAATCACACACATAGAAACAATCGTTCGCCGTTGCAGTTTTTATTTTAATGAAATTTCACCCACTGAATTGTATTAACCAGATATTATTTTGCAGAGTAATGCGTGAAACTGACAGGGCATTGAGAAGAGGATCAATTTCTGTTTGCATGCCAGAATTGTGCTTAGTTGGATAAAACGCAGCTCCTGGACAGGATCCAGGAAGGTTGCTTGAGTACACATTTTGTTAGTGGACTGGAGCGTTCATGAATCAGAACCATACAGTGTAATTTACTGGATATCAGGCTGAATGCTTTATTGATCTTAATCTTTATCTTTATTTCTGAGCTCTTCATAAATGTTACCCTTTTTTACTTATTAAAAGTTCAAAAAAAATTTCCAGAGAAGAAATTTTAAAAAAAGTAAGGATTCATCAGTTTAACTGTGACGGACAGATCAAGTGTTATCTTTGTATAACCAGGAAGTGTCGTTTTTCTATCAAGACATTTTGTTAAGTCGTCATGCTGCTGGACGAGGACTGAGCAACATGCCTGTTTTTTTTTTTATTGCTTTTTTTTGTGTGTTCTCAATAAGAAGAAACGGGCTTTGCTGCTATTTTGATCAACTGCTGAGGCAACAATTTTATATCTCAATGTAAATTTATTTTGTGTTTACTTGTTCAGAGCTTTTATTATATTTGGAGGTAAGGATTGAAAGAAGCAGGACAGCAGATTTAAGTCCTTTGTGATGATGCAGCTCTTTAGTGTTCGTCATCTTATCTGACAGGCTTTATTTATAAATCCTCTTGACTTTACAGTTTTGTTTCTTCTTCTCTGATGCTTTGTCTCTCATTTATTTCCCCGTTCTACATTTCTGACATCGTGTTGGGGTCAGGGTCACTTCAGGGTTGGTTATGATTGATTATCTCCTCCTCTCATCACAATTTCCCATCACTTCTCCCCTCCCCCGTCTCATCCTCTTCTTCCTCCTTGCAGCCTGTAAAGATCTGGTGGCCGTGGGCAAAGACAGGAAGCCCAATGCTTTGGTTCAGGTGGCTGTGATAGATCCCCACAAGCAGCACCTGGTCTCACAATCCTGCACAGAGATCGTGGAGGTAAGATGTTCCTTCCTCTCTCTGCCTCCCTCCCTTCATTGTTGTTTGTCACTGGGACGGGATCTAGGTTGGTGTTCTCTCCATTTCTGTCACTCAGACTGTCTGTCTGGCCCCCTCCCCTCCCAATCTGACTCGTTGAACTGGTGCTGACAATGAGAATTACTCTCCCTTTTCCTGTCCCAGTTTAGACTGTAGAACAGTTTGTATGTGCCCTCCAATCTGCATCTTTCAATAGGAACAGTGCATGTTGATTTGGTGGGTCTCACACAACAAATGTTTTTGTGCTCCTTGACTTTTTTTTCTGGTGCTGGCTCCAGTGTGACAGTTGCAGGAGCATAAGTGTTGGGTTTTTTTTGCAGCAACAGCTGCCCCCGTCCCACTACGGAACACCCACTTACACACATGTATGTATGTACACTCACACACACATACACACACACACGTTTGCACTTTTTCCTTTCCTCACATGGGGGAAAATTTTCCTGACTCACATTTTTTTCCCGCTAATCCACCAAAGCAAAGACGTAACCGTCTCTTTCAAAGACCGAATTTCATCTGCTTTTCCCTTCAGTCCTGCAGAAGACACAGTGGTGTAAGTGTGTATTCCTGCATGTGTGTGTAAAAACACAGGATGTGGTAGGATACTGTATGCTCGCTCCGCCATCTCTGCACACACTCGGCTATTGGAGGTTCATGGACTATGGACTGTTTTCAACTTCGCAAAAAGGGGGTACGTGCACTTTCTGTTTGATTTCAACCGTTTTTGAAGAAAGACATGCAGCTGTTAGTAAAGGTCCAAGGGGATTTCTCTGCAACGTAGGAGTTTTATTAATCTGCACAGACTAATGAAAGTCAGTCCTGCAATCACGCCAAAATGAGATCAGTCATTCTTTTTGATTTAAAAGAAAAGTCAATTTGACTTTGAAATTGTTTTTGAATGAAATATTAGTGAATTCCATGGAGGAGCAGTGGAATTCAGGGTTTCCCATTCATGACATCGTCATCCAGCATGCCCTGCTTTCTTTATACCACGAATATGAAGGCGACCCAGCTGCCATTTGTGTTTCTCCTGTTTGCTGCATTCACAGGATGCCAGCTCTCAACAGTTGCTGCCAGCCCTGCTGGACATGGACTGAAAAGTTGGCTGCACAAAAGCGTTAGCTTTACTAATACTCATGTGGTAGACATATTTTTAGTACGCAACCGTATATGATATGAGTTTAATTTAGAAGATAGATGATAGAACAGACCATCTACTGTGTTGCCGCACTCCACTTTTACCCATAAAGCCCTAGAAATGGGTCAGAAAAAGCTGCAAAGCATTTAATCATGCTGGGTCTGAACTTCTCTATACATGTAAAACAAATTACCTATTTCTGTGCTAACCCTTTAATACGGGCCACAAGACACCCAGCAGATGGGGGTGTATGGACCACAAGTTGAATGCCCACAATAGCCTCAGATGGCGGTGTGACAGACTAGTGAATGATACTAAAACATTGTAAAAAGTGAATTGAAAGTTGAATGATTCATATAGGGTCATATTGGTGCTATCATTTCTTCAGTGTGCAGGTAATAACTGGTTTTTGGAACATTTAATAATTTGGATTTTATCTTTTGCCATTTGAGAGTTTATCTTTCATTTTAAGGAAACAAAAATCTATTCTGATAAATTCTCTTCTACTCACATGGCATTGAAATCTGCAGATTTATTATTGATAAACGATGACTGGGGAAAAAAAGACGTCTTTCATTACAGTTAAGTTTAAGAATGTTCCCTGTTAAAACTATTATTCAATAAGCTCTGTCATGAAAGACTGAAAAAAAAGCTTAATTATGTCAAAATACGGAAGTAAATGTTATCTTAAAGTATCAAAATGTACTGTATGCAGTTACCTTCTTGACAAGTGGGTGGCTTTGAGGCTTTAATTAGGCAATTTGGAATCAATAAAATCTGGCAACAGCATTATGTGCAGTGAAAAATTGTATAGAAATAAATCCTGCATAAATTCATCGAATTACATATGGAGAACTACGCTCATTTCTATTTATACACTGTATATTATGGAAGTGGGACACCCTTCCGTTTTTCCTTTACATCTAAACAGATGGACTGCTTTTCTCAGTGTGGGTGTTTTATCTAAATCTACTGTTGGTAAATCAGAAAAGACCAGTGACAACTTAAGTAGACAATCTAAAGCTCACTAAATCTCTTTAAAATGCAACGGAAATCATTTACGACAAATGGTATTCAAAGCCACAAACACGAAGTGTTATCTAGTGTCTCAGGAAATCCCCTTCCCATCAGCATGGGCAGTGGGTCCAGGAGAGGATGCACCTGAGGGGATTATACGTCACCCAAAGCCAGCGGTTAAAACGGCCTTTGATGTCACGCCAGTCAAGCAAAAGAAGCACTTGACTGGAAGAAGTCCAAAAAGTCGTGTGTGTGTGTGTGTGTGTGCGTGTGTGTGTGTCTGTGTGTGTGTGTGTCAGAGAGAGAAAGAGAGTGTCTAAGTATAATTAAGAGTGGGCAGTGGTGGGATGAAAACTTCAGTGCAGGGTGTAGCAGGAATGTAGACTTGTACTTCCCCCTTAGCCCAATCACACAGACCCACACACACACAGACCCACACACACACACACCCTCTAATGGGCAATTCCACTGAGGTTTGCTACTCAATCGGACATAAAGCAAAGGGGGACGGCCTCCCCCCGTGCATATGTTGACCGCCTGTCCGACAGACTGGCTGATTCCTCTGTGTTCATTTCATGAAGACTGTCAGACGTCCCACTTGAGCTCATCTCAGCCCATCAGTAGCACTAAGAAGATTCAGTCACAGTCCGGGCTGCCAAGCATGCTGGTAAGTCTGAATGAGACCTATTCAGGGTGCCAGTGAGGGGAGGTGGAAGGGTGTGTGTGTGTGTGTGTGTGTGTGTGTGTGTGTGTGTGTGTGTGTGTGTGTGTGTGTGTGTGTGTGTGAGATTGTGTATGACTGATACATATCCAGGGTTTAAAATAGTGCAGTGATTCCTCTGTGACTGCGCCCACTGTTCTAAACCAAAGCTGTCTCACTGCAGTTTTAATGATAAAACATTAATTTGACCCTTTTTTTGCTTGTGAATAACAAAATATTGTGTTTAGCTTGTCTGAGGTTGTAAACAACCATTGTGCTGCCATACTGTATTGACAATCTATGATGGATGACTAGATTAATCCCTATGCCTAATTTCTATTTCATATTCAGATACTTCAAACTTGCAAAAATATTTACCCTGATATTTATGGAGTTATTTCCAGCCTCAAGGTTGTGATCATAGATGTCTGCCAGCCTGTCTTATTCTCATTATCACTCCCCAGCCTTTCCTCACTCCATCCCAAAGGGTTTCATTCGACAGACGCCCATCAGCGCAGAGGAAAAGGAAGTCCCAGTGTAAACACAAAGTGCTTTAAATTGGTTCAAATAGACAAAAACAAATTGCTAAACACTCTTGTGAGAAACACTCCTCAACTACTGGTGTGATAATATTAATTTACATCAGGATTTATTACAGATTCTTTCCCCTGTAAAACCTCTGGGGTGGCGTTTTACCAGTACCTAAAATATGTTATTAAATCAGAAGAATCATTTTAAGAGGATACCTTGATGGGTTCCTGGTACATGTAGTCAAAAAAGTCAGGGCCTAACCAGAGCCTGTTGACTCTCTCAGGGTGTCTCAACTAAACTTTAAGTCATCGTATACTGTTTATATACAGTATATAGGTTTACAAAACTGTGGTGAGACCAGCGATGTTGTTTGGTCTAGAGACAGTGTCACTGAGGAAAAGACAGGAGACAGAGCTGGAGGTAGCAGAGATGAAGATACTGAGGTTCTCTCTGGGAGTGACCAAGAAGGATAGGATCAGGAATGAGTACATCAGAGGGACAGCACATGTTAGAGGTTTTGGAGATAAAGTCGGAGAGGCCAGACTGAGACGGTTTGAACATGTCCAGAGGAGAGATAGTGACTATATTGGTAGAAGGATGCTGAGTTTTGAACTGCCAGGCAGGAGGCCTAGAGGAAGACCAAAGAGGAGGTTTATGGATGTAGTGAAAGAGGACATGAAGGTAGTTGGTGTGAGAGAAGAGGATGCAGAAGACTGGGTTAGATGGAGGCAACTGATTCGCTGTGGCAACCCCTGAAGGGAAAAGCCAAAAGGAAAAGGAGAAGATACTGTACATATATATCTTTTTTCAACTGGTTCCTTTGCTCTTGAAATACAATAAAAAACTGATAAAACAAGATCCTCATGATAAAAAAAATCTCTTCTGCCTCAAAAGCATTGTTAGAAAAATTAGTGATTCAGAGAGAGCATGTCTGTTCAGAGTGTGCTAGGCATATTTTAGATGCTAGCAGAGAAATATGCCATTTTTCAAGCTGCTCTTTGTGTAGAGAAAAGTTTTAATCCAGCTGATGAAATTCTTAGAGCATCCTGTAGACTTTTTTAAATCCATAATAAAGACCGCCAACATCCGTAAGCCAAGACCAATATTCATTTTACGATGTAATGAAAGCAAGGTCTCCATAGGTCCTGCTTAAACAAACCCTATAGGCCAATAGACTTGCTAGCTAAGTGATGTCTGGGTACCTGCCTGTCTGGAAAGTATTGTTATTTCCCTCAAGTGAGTAAGTATGATCAAATCCAACTGTTGTAGTTTGTTTGAAGATCCAGCTCAGGCACCTGTGATGTTTAATCCCATATCCACCCTGTCGCTGTGTTAACCAACCGGTCCGCATTTGTTGCTCCTGGCCTGTTTCAGTCTGGGGACTGTAGTTATGCCAAAGCTCCAAGTAGGCCCACCAGGTAGAGCTCTATCTATTCCTTTTTTGTACCTAAGAGAAGCAGCAGGGGAGGTGAGAGGGATGGGAAGAAACCGCCGTGAGGAGGAGAAGACGGACAGACCGAGCCCAGCTGTTGGCTCGTTTGCCCAGAAGACTCTCGCTATCCCCACTTATTCTGTCTTCCCTTTGGCTCTCTGCTATTTTTATGAACATGTGTGTTGCCATACAACTGGGCTCATGGGTAAATGCTGCCACACGTGCACACACTAACATGGACACACATAAGCGTGCCTCACCCGCCGTCTATGCTGTCCCCCTCTACGACAGGCGAACAAAGACCCGCTGTTTCTGACGGGGGTGACCTTCCCTTCAGAGTACCCTGCTAGCCCGGAGACACTAGTCAAGCTGACTGTGTATGATGCAAAGGACAAGAGCCAGGAATCGGTGAGTAAACAGTTGTTGTGCTTCTCTGTGTTTGCTGAACGTGTATGCATGTGTGTGTGTGTGTGTATGTGTGTGTGTGAGATAATGAGGAGAATGTGTTCAAAGCTGCTTGTGAAGCAGCCATCTTTCAAATGTTGGTGGTGCAGGACTGAGCGACAAACTTTACCAGGAATGATGTATGAAAAGCAGCTGCATTTCCTCATGTTTATATTTACTCTACAGATGTGGAGGCGCACAGTTTGTGCTGATTTACAGCAGGCGGTGACTTGGGCAGCTATCTTAGTAATCATCCGTTTGAGCGTTAGCCTCAGACCAAGACATTTGCCTTGAGTTCTGAGGGAACAGGGTGTGCGGCCTTCGATGAGCATCCGAGCGTGGCAGACCATCCTTTGGCTGTGATCCACTGGGAAAACAAGTCGGCACATCAGATGGAATGGGAAAGAGTGCCTGACATAGAATTCTGAATGTAATGGGACCAGATTTTGCACTCGCACAAACCCACTAGTAGCACAAACAAATTTCGTGTCATTATGTTGGGCATGAGTCAGTATTTGTACACTTGCAGTCAGCTTGATTTGACTAATAACTCAACCAGTTTTGTAGCTTGAATCAGATCCTGCTCAAAGGTGGGCGGGTTCTGCAGCTCATTGTTTGTTTTTCTATCTGCAGCTGAGAGTTTCTTCTGGCGACCGCATTACGCCATTAAAAACTTAAGAGTGCATCATGTTTTGTATTTGATAGCCATCCTTTAAACACATAAATGCACATTCAATTCTAAAGTTAATGTGATGATAATGAATGGAAGCAATTATTTGAGCGGTCGATGTGTTACTGCACAGATTAGTGTCGCTTTTTTTTATTTCAGATTTAAACATTGGGATATCGTTCTAATTATAATAAAGCACATAGACTGACTGGTCTTAGAACATATTTCCTAATTGTCAGGTGAAACCATTCACGACATGTCCTAATAATTTTGTCTTAGCGCCATTAAATATCATGTACGTCTTATATTTGAACATGATTATTAAAGGGATTTGTCAGGAGCAGACAGACTGTATTGTCACAACAGAAGATACCCCACTTCCCCCCACCCCCCACCTACTGTATGAGGTCTTTCTCAAACTTTACCTAATCAGAAAATCCAGCTCCCTCATAGAGCTGAGATCTTCTCTGAGATTTGTGCCTGTGGGGGAACGCTGGTCTCTGTAAAATACAGCACGGTCTACACCTCCAGTGTGTCATGAGACTTACAGGCTAGATGTGTTCTACCCACACAGCACCTTTCATTCCCTTCTTTGTGTCCACAGAAATGTCTTCTGACAGGTTAGTACAGCAGCAGCAGGTACATCATCTGAGCAAGCATGTGTATTTGATGTGCTGCAGCTTAATATTTAGGACTTCGCATAGCTCGGTCATAGGATTCTCCTGGAAAGAATATTCTCCTTTAACAAATGGGCCTGGTAACAAAATCATTGGAGGCCTTTATAAAATCAAGCTGCTGATAAGGTCTTCCTCCAAATTGTTGTGTAATGATCCTCCTGCAGACTCTTTTAGAGATCGTGCAGCGGTCTGAGATGATACCTTTAGCCGCTGAATAGCCTGTTCCCTATGGTTGGCCTTGTGCTCACTAAACATACCCTTAAAGTGTGTGTGTGTGTGTGTGTGTGTGTGTGTGTGTGTGTGTGTGTGTGTGTGTGTGTGTGTGTGTGTGTGTGTGTGTGTGTGTGTGTGTGTGATGAATTTTCATGTTGAACTAAACCCATGTGATGTGTGATCTAAACGTTTGAACATTTTTTTCAGCCTAATGTTTTGATACAAAGATTTTCCATTAAATAAATTCCTGAGGTTGGAACTCTGTAACTGTACCATAATATGCATTCACAGGATACATATAACAAAGTAAAATAATTTAATAACTTAAGAATTTGACTCTTATACATATTTCCTGTTAACTCCTGTCAGTCTATCTGACCACTGATAGCATTTCTTTCATGCATAGTTTTTGAGGTGAAGGCAGAACCAACAGCCTCAATAGACACATTCTGATGAACCACAAACACACACACACACACACACACACACACACACACACACACACACCATTGCCTTCAAAGAAAGATTTGAATGATGAGCTGCATCACAAGTTTCTGTGATCCTTTAGAAAAGTTGGATCAAGACTTTTTGTACCTATTAAGTAAATTATCTCAGCCTCTCTCTGAGCCGACTTCATGAAGAGGCCTACTTAAGCATCTTTAGTTTTTCGTTTCCCAGGCACCCGTGCCCTCATGCTGTGGTTGGCTTTTAGATTCTTCGGCTCCGGTCGGCTGGGCACAGCCCGCTTGTCTGGGTCTCATTAGAGAGTCTTCATGTGACACAGACATGACCCTGAGCTTGAGCTAGCGCGATGTGTCAGCCCCCAGCTGCTAAAGTGGCAGATCGTGAATCGCTCAGCCCAGACTCTGTCATTTACTGCCGTTTTTTTGTTTTTTTTTCCCCTCCCAGAGATAGCAAGAACGGGGGCAATTTTGTTGCGTTTGCATATGGGTTTTACAAATCGCCTGTCAAAATTTTAGTTATAACGTTCAGCTCTGCTAACAGATGTTACGCCACAAGCTGACTCCCTGCATCAGGAAACAGACAGCAGCAATGACTGATCTGTTCCTATTGTTAAAAAAAAAGCTTGTATCCTTATTGTTTGATGTATAGACGTTGAGCATCACAGGTTTCGACTAGAAGTGACTGTTTTAGTGTTCGTAGAAGACCTGTGAATTTCATATCAGGCTGATTTCTCCCCGCCCTGAGGTTCCCATTAAAGCACTCTTTGATGACACTAGAAAGACATGAGGATTTGAGAACATGGAATGACCCAAGAGGAAGAAGAGGGATGTGAGTGGAGGTGTTAGATGGAATAGAACAGTGCTGGATACATCTAAGATGTAAATGAGTCCAGGCCAGCTGACCTCTTAACTGCAGTAGCGCTCTAAATGGCTTCCAGAGTCAATCAGCTCTGTTTCAACTAAAATTCTGATCAATTGATCAAGTATCACTGAATCTGATCGACTATCATTCGGTCATGATATACAGTGACAATTGCTTTTCAAATACAACTTAAAGTATGAAGTTATAGCTGCACTGGAAGATATGTTTAGACAAACCATGTAGGTTGGATTTAGTCTCATTTGCCAGTTGTTACTTACAGTTCACCAGTGCGTGGTTCATGTAAAAAAGGTGAAAAAAATGATACAGAATGAAAGAAAAGATTATATTATTTGTTTACACCAGTTTGCTCTCACTAAACGCGTTGAATAGCCTTGACAAATCCATTCTAATGACACCTTTGCTTTGTTGTGCGTGCAAACGTGTTACTAAATGATCCTGGGGGATGAAAGGATTGAACATCTGCCTCTAGAAGACCGTTTCTTTCTCATAACGGCTTCATTTGACCTGCAATCTGGACCCAACGTGTGATGTAGTTTTTAGTTTGCATCCTATTACCAGGCATGGGGTGGAATTTGATGGTTTTTCTGATGTGATGTGTCGTATGACAAATAAAATACATCTATAAAACAGGAAAATAGCATGTCTGGTCAATTTCATGAAGGTGCCGTGAAATGAATTCGATCAAATGAAGCGCCAGCCGAGGGGATTTTATTGTGATGCTCTAATGGTCATTTCTTCCTTTGGTCGCCACACGTTATCACATGAACACACACACACACACACACACACACACACACACACACACACACACACACACACACACACACACACACACACACACACACACACACACACACAATCTCTTCATTATAAGTATGAAAAAAGAGCTGATCAAAGTTTCATTTCAAACTGCTGTTCTGTTATACATGCATAGAAACAGACACACACACACACACACGTGTGTGTGCATGCTCAGAAAATTGGATAGAGGATGAATGACGGACAACCTTATGCATAGTAGTAAAAAGTATTGTGGGATTTCTTCTTCCATTAAGAATCCCTTCAGTAAAATGTTATAACATTTCATTTCAAATTATTTCTAAAAGCGAGGTCAACTTGATCCATCTACAGTAGTACCTCGACATACAAGCTACTCGACATAAGAGTTTTTTGAGCCGACGTTCTGTCCATATATTTGATGTATGAGCGAAAATATGAGATACAAGTTGTACTTTGGGCCTCTGCCGCTTGTTGACAGATGGATACAACATCAGCTGAGACCAGATATCATTCTCATTCGCTTGCGTGTGTGTGCTTGTGACTTTTGCGTTTCTTTTCATACTTTATCATTGTTTTCATAACTTGCATATAGCAAATCTCGGTTTTGCTTTGATTAAAAATGTAATTTTTTCAGATTCCACATGCATGTACAGTACATGCTCACCCCCTTACAGATATATAAGGAAGTTATTAGCATTTACATGTCACAACACAATTATGTTAGCAATTGGCACCATATGTTGTTTTGATCACTGCAATTTCCCTCTCTTTCTTGCCAGATTTGAGAACTGTGTAGCTGCGTCTCAGGAGGCAGTTTTGTTTGAGGAGCAACTGTTCCATGGCGAATTGTCGTTCCAATTAATCCCAACTTCAGTTAATTCTGCCTTGTCAATAATCATGATGTGTAAAAGGCAGTGGCTTGACATACATTTGGTAGAGCCGTAGGCTTTTAGTTGGGTAAGTGTCAATGTGTTGGGAATTTTCTGTAAGTGCGCAACGTTACTGCAAGAAAGATAAAGCGGGAAGAGAAATGGAAACAGACAGGGACACAGTGCAGATGGTGAGAGATGGCCAGAGGACATAGACACTCACACTGAAACACATAAACAATTTTGAACAAGAACCCATCTGATAGATTGAGAAGAAATGCTGGACAGCAGCGATGACCTGTGAGAGGAACTGTTAGAAGATAAGGACTGTGTCTTGTCTGAGAGCCACTTTTGCTTTGCTCATTATCAACGTGACAGTGCAGTATACTGTCACATGTACTGCAAATGTAAAATTAGGAAAACCAAAAAGCTTTTATGTCACTGTTATGTTTTCTGCACTGCAAATTATACTATATATTACGTCTATCTTTTCCCACGGGTAGTGATGCAATAGTAAACCAGGAATGAAATGTAGATCTTACTCAAGGAAATACTGTATGTATGGATGGCATAGGTATGCGGATTGTGTCGTTCTGCCTTTTTAACATTGTTTGACTCTTACTGTTTCTTAAAGTACTATTCCGTATATATGCAGTAGTGTTTTTAAGCAGTGTTATTTTGGGAGTTCACTGGCCTTTGCAGTGACCCAGAGGTCAGATTCTCTAACCAAACGTTAGAGAAATGAACTTTGCAAAGTGAGTACGAGTACTTTCATTTCCAGCACTGAGCAAAGTCCTTAAACCTGGTGGAGCTGCTCAATGAGCAGCAGATCATACTGACTGAGGAGGCAGCTTCCACCAAATATGTCTGATGTATAATGTGATCGGGGCTTTCCTGCCAGGAGGGGCCTCCTCTGACTGAAACTTCCCTGAATAAATAAAGTTGAATGAAATCAGTGAACGCTTCTTGGAGTTCTCTTACACTGGAGCATTACTCATCTTAATAGTCGCCTCTCAGTTAAGTATTTAAAAAAATAAAATAAGGTTTGACTTCATTTTTGCACGTCACAGCTGTATAAATCAACAAGTTTTAAGGAGTATGTGTTAAAACCTGTCAGGAGTGTGAACACACTATATGAGCACACTCCACTGGTATGCATAAAGCAACGGCCTTTCAGTTGTGCATGAGGGCATCATTATATGATGTCTGTGTTTCAGTTTTTGTAGAAGAATTTTGCTTTAGTACGTTTTTTTTTATAATGCAAATGAGTGAGGAGTCACATTGGCACCAGAGAGGAAAGACTTACTGAGTGTACGCATTCAGAGACGATCATCTGCGTTACAGAGGACAATTAAACCACAGCTGTCTTTTCAAGTCTTGTAGCCTGATCCAAGCTAGATAGAAGTTCCAGGGGTGAGGGTGGGGTTAAGAGTCTTATCCAGGAGCACCACAGTGGAAAAAATGGGGGGGTGGGGGGCATTAAAGCCCTGATCTTTAACCTTTCCCACAGATTTAACAGGTCTTGTTCAGGGATTCCACCCAGATGCTTTTATTTCATTAAAGGTAATGCAGAAAACAATACAGCAGGATAAGACGGAGAGGTCTGTAATCCAGCAAATCACTGACTAATGCCCCATCCACACGATGTTGGAACTTTTTGAAAACTCAACTTTTTTTCGTTTACGCCTTCCGTCCACACCACAACGCAGATATCCTGAACAAGAATACAACTTTTTAAAAACGCTGGCCTTGGTGGATTTTTAAAAAAAATGCTGGGTCTGCGTTGTCATGTCGACGTTGTATCCACAACTTTTTAAAAACGCTGACGTCTTGCCTGTGACGAAAACCGCTGTGACGTCATATTTATGGGCCCGTGTGTTGTGACAACAAAACACGGAGGATTCCTATTGGATAAAATTTGCCTCAATACTGCCACCACATGGTTTGGTATGCTGATAGCCGTCTTCGAAAATGCGCTGGTGCGTTTACGTGTGGACAGAGATTATTTGAAAACGCTGTTGTGTGGACGCGAATCGTTTTCGATGCGTTTTTAAAAAGTTGCGTTTTCAAAAAAATCTGTCATCGTGTGGACGGGGCCTCAAAAATAATTCCAGATTAAAGTCATTAGCATACATGAGAAAAAAAACACCTCTGTTTTCATCAGCAGTGTTTTTTTCAAATGACTTTATGTCTTTCAACTCCTTCAAGTTCTTGTAGATTACTTTGTTAGAACTTAGCAAGGAGGAGCTTCATGGATGGGAGCCCATTTAACATTTTTCAGTTCCACTTCGAATACTCTTTCTCATTCAGAATCTTTCCAGGCAACAAAAAAAGACTGCATTTGATTAATTATTCCACCACACTTCTGTATCAATTGCCTCTTCTTCTGCCCTGTAACCATCAGGTAACACAGACTGTCTCTGGCATTTCTCTACCATAAATTCTCCTTGATGGCTCATTTTACTAAGTAGAATTGTTTTTGCTTTGACAGCCTTGCTAATTATTCTGTTCATTATTGAGCCACATATTTTGTTTATTAACACTCCTGTTACTCTCACCACGGCTTCAGCATTTCATGCCCCATTACAAGCTGAAGTAATGGGATTAAACATCAGGTAAAAAGGAGTAAGAGCCTGTTTTGCCTTTTATGATGAAGCATTTGCTTTGGTAAAAAGTGATCACCTCTGGCTGAAAATTTTCCTGATATGAATAGATAATTGGATATAATTAGTGGGGTAAATTTGGGTTTGTTTTTGAATAAAGGATGCAAATCATGTTCATTGCTACAGAAACCATAGTCAACTTTAATATTATAAATTCAGAATATATCATTTATGGAAAACCGCCAGAAACTGCATGGGATTTGCCTTTCATAAGGTTGATACATTTGACATAGTAATGAATTAATGCGCTTCTTCAGACATGAAGTTCCACACAGATAGATGGAGATTGCCCTCAAAGCTTTAAAAGAATGGCTTTGTCATCTTTTCTTATTAAAAGAAAATCCTGCTATCTTTAGCACGCTTGTAAAAGTGTTGGAGTCAGACGGATGATAATTAAGGGAGGAATAAATGGCTCTTGACCCTTCAGAATAGAACTTTTAAGCACTCTTTCGGATTTCCATGGACGATATGACACTTTCTCTGCTGTGTCAGGTTAATTCTCACCATGTCTCATCGTGTACATGGTAACGTGTCACGCTAGTTCCGTATTTGAAAGCATTTGAGGGGCTCCTCAAAGCCTGAGTCTTTGAATTCTCTCAGTAATGATTTCATTTTCACTGCCTGACAATACTTCAAAGTCCAGTTTACTCCATTCAAGAAGGGACTAGATAATTACTTTGTTTCCCCCCCACTGTGATGTCAACCACTTCAATAAAGTGACTCGTTGTGCCAATGAATATTTATGATTTTTGGAAATTAAATACACTCTTGGATTTGTTGTGAGGGTGTATGCAGTCATTCATGATAATAGTTTAAATACTGCATACTCATTAAAGTCAAGATAAGCCTAGCAACTAATGACTTGCAGAAATTGCAGTGAAAATGCATGTCTTCTGCTGCCATGAGAAGAACCCCTCTCCGCTTCTCCAGGATAATGTCACAAGTGATGTACACAGGACACAATCACAAATAAAACACTCATAAACCTGTCAGTTAGTCTGGATCATGAGGCAGTTTAAGGAAACCCATTGCCTAAAATCATTTAAGTTTATCAACTGACTTGATTAAATCACTGAAACCAAGTTAAAGTAATTTAATTTAACAATATTTAAATGAGTTGGTTCCAGTATCGGAGCTGGTGCCAATTCCCGTGCCAGTTCCCCAGCCGAAGCCAATGCAAGAACCTGAGCCAGTTTCAGTGCAGTGTCATAGCAGGTGCCCAGCTGGTTCCTGTGTCAGACACCCCAAGAGAGCCAAAGTCAATGCCAATGCCAAAGGCAGAACCAGAGCCCCAGATAGAAACCAAGCCAGGGTCAGAGCCTCCGAGAGAACCAGAGTTTCCACCAGAGGCAGAACCAAAGCCAGATCTCCCAGGAGAGTCTGAGTAAAAGTCATCCCCCAAGAAAGTCAGAGCCAGAGGCCTCAAGAGAGCCAGAGTCCCCACCGGAGTCAGAGCAAGAGCCGAAGCCAGAGCCCCCAAGAGTTCAGAATCAGCGTTCCCAAGAGAGCATGAGGTCCCTGTAGAGCAAGATAGGGCTGTGACAATTACCTGGTCGTATTGCCATCAGCAACTTTCATTCGCTGTGTTTATTTTATTTAAATGAAATACTCATGTACATTGTGCCTATAATGTGTTTTATTACATTTTAACAGAATAATTATTGTTTGTCATGGTCAATGACTGTTCTGTACTATGTTTAATTGTGTCTGGAGGAAGACAAACTTTACTTTGTAGTGCTTTAGCTTCACTGTGGGTGGATGATGAGTTCATTAATCATGGCCCCCGGGGGCATTTCCTCTGTGTAATTATTATGAACTATTTCTAGACTTTATAACTTGCAATAAGTACTGTCAACAGTAAATTGATTATATTAATGCTCAACACACAAGAAGACAGAGACAGGGTTACAATTTAAATCAAGATTTTATTACTAACTACTTACAGTGAGAAAGTGTCAATCAGTTGGTAGTATCTGATCAGTATTTGATCACTAAGCCGAAAATAACAACACCAAATTAGATTGATAAGCCCGATAAAAAGGGACAGCCAGTAAATCTTGATGAGGCAGCCTGCCAGATTTGCAGAAAAAGTGTCCCTGACATGGGGGAATACGTCTAATCTACAATTGTATCTAGGTTTAATCATCTTGTGGAGTTTACGGAACTTGGCAGCTGCACACCTGCTTCGGGTGGAGGCAGGCCTGCAGCACCTGGTCAGGCCTGGCAGATGGGAGTCTCCAAGGCCTTTGCAAGAGGAGTCAAGTAGCAACATGACAGAAGTCTATGACTCACTATTTGGTTGAGGAAAGGGTGTCGTTATGCAGTGCGGAGGAGCCAGAGTAGAAAGGTACGCTACAGGTTTTGATGAAGAAAATGCTCTCCGCAATCGAAAGTACAGTGTGCCCTCACACATTCACACATCAACATTCACAACTTCACCTCGTTCTGGACTTTTGGTAGGCAGTCACGTGATTCCGTATGCGCATTCTATTGGCTGATGGCATCCGGAAGTGCGCAACATGCCGCGAGTCTCAGGACTTCCGTGAGACATAAAACTGCTTTAAACAGTCGATAAGAGTGTGGGAAAAGGTAATACAGACAGAAGGTGGTTCAATATCAGTATGGGGAGGGTTCATAAACATTTAAATTACGGTAAATAATAAGATAGTTTGTCTCTGTATCATGGAATTTGGGATTCGCACGTGATTCCTGGAATGCATTAACCACAAGTAACGAGGGCGCACTGTACTTCTATCCCTGAAATCTGCTAGTTAATGCAAAATGCAGGATTTGAAAGGCTATTACCGTTTCTCAATGATGGCTGACCCATTTTTGAGGTAGGAATATTTTGTCTATGAGCCTGACCATACACAATACCAGCGCACACTGGGAACTCACATCAAAAGGTGTTCACACCAGAAAGCCAAAGGCCTTAATAATCCTTGTATGTGTGATAATAAATGTTCAGTTTCTATTTGAAAATAGCCCTTAGGGCTAAATGGAGTGGGTGAGTGTTGGCTGTGCGTGTTGACCACAACACCAGAGATACAGTATATGTTGCTTCATAAGTGCAATAAAAAATTAAAGTAAATGAATACCCTCGTATCTCCAGAGCCCAAGAGAGAGCAGAACTCTGACATATGCCACTGTTTGGCCAGGACTTTGGACAATGTAACTGAATCGCTGAGTTGCCATGGCAGACTTGGTAGCACAGGACACTGTTTGGGTCAGGGCTTTGACTGGCAAACCTACATGCCCAAGAGGTGCTGCTGAGTTTCTACTGCTTCCTCTGGCACATGTTACTGGTTTGGCTAGGGCTCTGTGTGGCATTTGCAGTCTGTTTTATTTTAACCAAATTTTATTAACTGTTAGAATCCCCGAAGGGACCCACTCTACACACAGATTAGTATGCATGCCTCTATATATAGTGTATATATAGTGTGAACAGGCCCGTAACACATACACACACACACACACACACACACACACACACACACACACACACACACACACACACACACACACACACACACACACGCACAAGGGGCTTGTGGGCATGCAGGTGAGGAGGAGGTAGAGCCTCCAACGAGCAACTTGTAAGGGGAACAGTGCCTTGCTCAAGGGCACCTTGGCAGTGCTCAGGAGGTGAGCTGACGCCTCCCCCTGTCAGCTCACGCTCCTGGGTGGTTGGGAGCGGGGATTGAACCGCCGATATTGGACGACCCGCTCTACCGCCCGCTCTTCCACTGAGCCACTGCCGCCCCTAATCATTAATTAAATCAAGTTACCTTAAAAGTTAATCCTATAGTTAATTGTATTCAAAACAAGGATGTGTGTGTGTGGGGGGGGGTGAAAGATAGATAGAGAGATAGATAGATAGTCTGAGTATATATACTGTATATATGATAAATACATAGTTTTTATTCAAAATAGCATATAAAATTATTATTTAGTACTTGTGGGAAAACATGACATCTCCTTTTATGTAGTTATAAAAACTTTGCTAAATGTTGACAGCCATATCGAGACTCTGCTCGATATTTCTCAAGGCCATCGCACAGAGATGGTAATGGACTAGTTCTGTAACACACTTTTCAGGCTGAAGCACAGAATTTTTTTCAAAGTGCATGTGACTACCTCTTTGGGTTGTAGGGGCGCTATTGACTTGCAGCCGCCCTGCATGTGAGAAGAGGGAGGCATTCACTTTATGCTGAAGAACACCTTTCTAGGAAGTCTTTTCTCTGTGTAATCGTGCTCCAATTGCTTCAAGGTATAGAGTTTGTCAGGATCAGTTTCAAGATGCATTATTCATTTGAGAATGTAATCAAATATCTCCTCTACCAATCACTCTAACAATACTTATCATAACCCACCCTCACATCTCTGGTGTTCCGTTTATCATTACGGTCACCTGCAATAGCATATTATCTTCCAGATGAATTACTGGGCATAGGTGAATCAGACACTCAGCTGACTGCTTCTTTATACATTTGATTTTGATAAAAGTAGCTTAGAGTAACTGAATTTTCTCCATTTTCTTTTAAGAGAAAGCTGAAGAGGAGGAGGGAGAAAAGTGCTTGAGAAAATCCCCTTCCTGTGCTTTCATTTGAGAAGCATTGGTGGAAAGTGCTGATGTGTTTTGGCTGTGTGTGTGCGTGCATGTGTGTGTTTTTAGCTATTTTCCATGGCTAACTGAGCCACTGATGAGCTTGCCAGCCAGGCCAGGGTCTTGTACTGTGTGTGACTGCATGTGTAAGCTTCTTGGTGAAAAGCATACATAATCGTGTGTGTGTGTGTGTGTGTGTGTGTGTGTGTGTGTGTGTGTGTGTGTGTGTGTGTGTGTGTGTGTGTGTGTGTGTGTGTGTGTCTGAGACAGTGTGTGTGCATTTTTTCCTCTGCTTGATAATTTTCCATATCTGATCATCCATAATGTGTCAACAATAAAGTGCATCATCACTTGTAGAGCAGTCCACCATCATAATCTGTTCATGACAATTACACATGTCCATTCTCTTCACCTCCTTCTTCAGGAAGATTAGAAAGCAAATGATCACGGGACAGAAGGGTTCTTGTTCCTGCTCTGCTATTCTATTTTGTTACCATGGTTGGAATTATTATTGTACAAAACAACCTACTTTGTTCCCCCCTCTGCACTGCCAAAGAGGGTGGGAAGCCTTTAAACATCTCAAAGAGGTATATTTTTCCCTATGGAAATTACAAATATGTGTATTTTCAGTGTCTGTCTTTCTTCAGAAGGGGTTGTATGTGCTATTCATGAGTGTACATAACAGAAAAATCCCACAGATTTTTAATCTATTCATTCGCTAACTCTTTGCCACCAAGGACAAATTCTACATTCACACAGGCAGCAAATTTAGTTCAAAAGGCTTTGTTCCTGGTGTTGTTCCACATCTACTGGCAAATATGTCTTTAAGGCAACAAATATGTCTGTGGTGTACTGAGGAACAGAAATAACTGGCAGCTGTTGCTCTTCACCCACTCTTTCCTGCATCTTGTTGTTTACCAAGTCAAGGTGGTGCAAGCTGTCTGAAATTTAATCCTCTATGTGGACTTAACTTTGTGAAAGGAAGGGACAAGAGAGCTTGCTCTGGAACTCCCACACACTGAGAGAGATTGTGCTGCTAAGCTACAGATTGCAGCTACCATGAACGTATGCCCAAGCACCCACACGACACAAACACACACTGACACCTGATGGTTTGGTAGTATATTATTCTAAAAATATTATTATATATTATATATTTACAACAAGTTTGTGACACAATTTTGCATGCAGTCTTATACTTTAAAATTTTAAAATGAAGATCCCATATATTAGCCATTTTTCCTTCAGCATGCTTGCTAACCTCACAGGCTGCTCGCGGATTGGCACAATCAATCTGAGTGATAGAAAGCTGGGGCTTTGTCTGACTGGCTGAATGGTGCGAATGCATTGTGGATAAATCCTGTTCACACATCTTCAGACAGGCTTTTGTGTTTAACACATATCATCATATGTTGCAGTACATAGAATTTATTTGTCAGCAATGATCTATAGTGAGGATAGCGATTAGTGCTAAAGGGTATGTTGGAGAAATATTGCAGGAAGCACCTCTCACCCACACAGAGATTTGACCCCCCCCTTGTCTGGTCCTACTTAGCTAGCTACCTAGCAGCCAAATTTGCATGATTGTATTGGACCCTCTCACACTGACAGATGCTCCCAGGCATGCATCCTCAGGCCAGGGCTCCAATGCAGGGTGTGAGAGGGTATAGTACACCTCGAATTGAAGAGCAAACTCCAGATCTGACTTTCCGTTACCTGTCCAAGGTGTCGTCACTTTGATGCTTTCACAAATCTCTTGCTCTCTTTAAAACAAGAGGAGTTGATTTGAGCTGTTTGAGCTCCACATTCTCTGCAGTCTTGCTGACTGAAGAAGAGAACATCAGTCGTTCAATCAGTTGTTCCTGCCCTCACGGTCGTGAGGGGGGCATTAATCCACAGCCTATAGCCTCCCAGGTCTTGGTGGTGAACCAGCACCTCCCTGCTGTTATACAAGCACATGAACTTAAACTTGAACCTTATGCTGTATTTCTGCCTGAGCTAATCACAAGCTTCATTTCACTGCTGTTTGTACGAGAAATGCTCTCTTGATGCCAGATGCCAAATAAGTGATACCAATGCTACAATCAAGATAACAGAGTAACAAAGTGACAAACAGGATGTTGTACTCAGTGGTATACTTTGTGGGTGACAAAGTTATAAAGTCTCTCTCTTCCCGACTCTGCAAGCATCTCCATTGCCACATTTGTGGGCCTTGAGTTGAACTGCGGAGTGAGAGAAGGGGAAGCTGCTAACCACAGCATCCGTCAGGTCAGGCTGATAGCTACTTGCATGTTGTAAACAGTATGATCATATTGATCAGTCTGGCCTGCTGACAAAGAGGCAAAAGGACTATTAACGTTCAAATCTAGCAAGTTACCACAAGTCTAGTCAAGTCAAATCTAGTCAAGTTACCACATTTGCCATGTTTTTCTTTACCAAGTTACCAATTAAAAATATTGTAGTGGAGTCAGTAGTGGGGACTTAAATGGGGCCTTAAAGTCTCTTGACCTGCTACCAAGTCATGTTTACAGACTGTGTTTGAGGGAGCCTTGCTTTTTATCACCTAGTCTGCAGTGGGATTAGCCATTAAAGTTTATGGACCAAAAAAAGTAGTGCATGGGGGAAGTCATCATTGCTTGATTCCACTGTACCAAGGGAGGGTGGAATATGCCTCATCTTTCTCTCCTACTGTATCTGCAGATTTGCCTGTGATAGACTTGAGCATGTATTTTTATTTGGGTTTTTTTCATGTTATCCAAGAACATGCCTATCATTCCTGGTGCATTGTGTACTACTTAAATGCTTCTGTCAGAAATCCTGGGCTGTCTGATACTCGGCCAAGCACCAAAATGAAGCAGCCAAAACAAGATTAAGTAAGGGATGGAGGGAGGGAGAGTGGTAAAGAGGGATTTTTGTTTGGGGGCAAGCATTGACAAGCCGAAGAATGTATGTGAGAGGAGCTATGAATAGTATTTCTTGACTCTCATCTTCCCACTGTGGCAGAAAAATCACTGATATTTAGGAGCCTTAAAGAGCTTTTTGGGAAAGAGTTGTATTTACCTCTGTGCCGCTCTGCAGCGTTTATCGTACACAGCTGTACAGATCTCTCTGTACTCCGAGTAACTGCTGGAGAAGGATTCATTAAAGGACTTTTCACGGTCTCACAGGAGTCATCTTTACCCTGACAAGTTTCGGTGAGTATTTATCTTTCAGGTAGAAAAAGTCCAGCCTATTTTCAGTTGTCATCAAATCTTTGAATCAGGTGGGGGAAACATCTTGTTAGCTTCTACAATTTTCTTCCACAAAGAGTGTCTCTAAATGTTTTTGAAAAGCAGGACATTTTGCTTGACAGAGCACATATTCTGATTTAAACTAAACAGCCACTGGCGGCACTGACAGCTGCATCTATACTTTCTATTTCTTATTCCTGTGTTTGAATTTTATATCGCTTTGTCGAATTGACTGCAGCGGCAAACATGCCTTGTGACACGATCTGTTTGAAAGTCAGATTCCACAGTGTAGATATACGTCTAAGGAATATTTAGAGCCTGGTAAATTCATTCAGTGGAACGTCTTTGACATACGGGGACTTGTCAACTCCAGCACTTCCAAAGTTGGCTGGGATAATGATTTAATGAGTTTATTTATCTTTTTAAGTTCATATTTCAGCCCAGCCAGCTGTATTCTTCAAACAGCTGGCTAATTAAACTAGCAGTTATTGACAAACTGCACCATTGCGGCTCCAATTTTAACATCACCCAGACATTAAAATATTGATTCAGTTTTTAATCATAATGCACAGCAGCGTAGCCTCTGTTGTTCATCATAGTCTTTAATTTGGTTTAGATATGGAATTTTCTTAAACCCTCCATGTGTCCTCATTGTAATTCACACTTGTCAGACTCCAAATTGAGATAAGAATTATCACTGAATTATGTGAGCACAAAAGTTAAGATATGGAAAGCTATGCCAATTAAAAGCCTACTTCCAAGATTTTACACTCAACAGTCTTACAGCAGCTGAACAAGATTAAAAGTTTAGCTTTGTTTTTTATCAGAATCAGGTCCGGTCAGAGAGATTTCAGTTTCATGTTTGCTCAATGAGTCAAACCTTTTGTTTTACATTAGATACCTTTGATATAGTTTCCAAGTTATTCACAAAGCAGGCAAAATCCGTTAGACTATTAATAAACCATGTTAAGACAAAAACACTGAAAGAATAATACACTCACATAAATCAGCCTCACATAGCTCAGAGCAAACACACACCACCTCAGGACCAGCATGAGCAGCATAACAAGAGGCACCGAGCATCTGGAGGCAGCCATGCTTTCCTACACAGATAAGAACTATGCAATAAGAAAAGAGCCTAAAAGAAGTAATCGGATACAACAATCCGAGTAGCCTAATACTGACTGTCTCCTGTCTGTATGAAACTAAATGTTGAAAACATTTGTAGACTAATCAGTTGACAAAAAGTTCTCAAACGTCCACATTGGAAGAGAATCGGAACGTCACCCTGATTTGGTGGGAAGCTGAATCACCTGAATCACAGGAGCCAATGAGAGCCCTGCCAGGGGAGCTGTAAACATCATAGGTCTAGAACTTAGCAATAGTCACATGTTGACAGAAACTGAATCTCATCACCGTTTTTCATTAAAGAGTAGTGATGTCATCCAGATTTGTTTATCCAATTGGTTTGATTTTTTTTCTAGCCGCTGTACATTTTATTACATTTGCTACTCCATTAAAAAAAAGAGAGAGGACACGTGTAACCACGAGTTCCTCACTTTTAAACATCAATCCTATTGATAATATGTTGTCTGTGACGGACAGTCATTTTGCTGTGTGTGCAGGTTTAATATTAGAAAGAAGATGATCCTAAGTTTCTCCTCGTGTGTGTGCGTGTGCGTGTGTGTGTGCGTATGTGTGTGTAGCCTGTAGTCTGAGCTCAGCTTAAGTCTAAAAGATGAACTATGAACATTCAGAATGAGCAACATTAAGGCTGTAAAGAAACCATGATGTAACTCACTACACCCAGTTTTTCCAACCTAGCCTCCAGGAAAGTAAAGTCTTACATTCAAGCCGAGAAAAATGTTCAGTGGTCTTTGGTGAAATATGATGGAGAAGGAAGGAAATGGGTTGAGCTCAAGTCTGGCTGCTGGCTTTTCTTATTTCCTTTCTGACATGTTAGAAGCAGAAGTGTGTGGTTGTATGAGAACCATGAAAAGAATAAGTAAAGGTAAGATGTGAGAAGAATATCAGGAATAGGAACCTAAAATTGAGAATGTAACAGCTCGTCTGAGAAAAAAAGTGGTTTTGTTCATGCTTGGCATGCTTCGGCTGCTGGTGGCATGTGTTCATTGATCTTTGGGTGCTTTAACACATCGACTCCCTGTAGATTCATTCAAGGCCTATTCATAATGTGTGTGTGTGTGCGTGTGTGTGCGTGTGTGTGCGTGTTTGTGTGTGTGTGTGTGTGTGTGTGTGTGTGTGTGTGTGTGTGTGTGTGTGTGTGTGTGTGTGTGTGTATACGCGTACAGTGGCAATTGTGCTCACCAAATCTGATGTGAGTGTTTAGAGACACTTTACAGCAGGAATTAAGAACGCTTTTCCCTTTGTGACCAGGAGCCGATCGTTTTCTCTGTGGTAGGTAGCGCGGCTGTATGTGCTAAACGCTAAGACCAATCCCCGCCTGTCTCTCTTTGCTTCACGGGAAGTCACATTTTCAATAGACTAAAATATGTCAAACATTTGGCACTTCACAGCAGAATATTAAAAATATAGAATGAAAATACCTGCTTTCAGTGCGCTTAATTCGTATTTGAACAAGCTTTGATGTAGGATTTTCCACGCGTGTTGTTATTCAACACACACATCTCCTCCTGTGAGATTAGACTCAAATTCTCCATTTGTGTGTAGGTTTTAAGAGTAGATGTGCTCACACAAAAAAAAGGCTGCAAATTACACTAATAATCTCTGAAAAAAAAAATGCAAATAGATTTGGAAAAAGGACAGACGCATATGAACGCCATTGAAAGCGGTTTGTCAGGAGATGGAGGAGAAGCGTCTCAGTTTGTCTGTGGCAAGTAAGAGTTGATGTGCTGTCTGACTCCCATTTGGTACCAAGGCCATCAATTCTTGCGGCAATTAAGGCAGCAAGAACATTTCCACCGTTTCCACCCACACTCCCCGAATCCACTCCCCACCACCCATACTAAGACAGACTGACGACTCATCACCGTGACCTCCAGCGCTCAGTCTGTTTGCACTGTACAGTTTGCATTCACTGACAAATATCTGGATGTGTGGGTGCGTCTATGGGCACTTTAAGCGTTTGTCTCTCATTGTGTGTTGATGCAGAGCATGGCCATCGTTCACTGTGAGCTACACCCTGTTTAATTTAAAGTTACAGCCCTGAGAGTTTACGCCTTTGAACTCGGTGTCAGCGGTGTCATTCTGCTGTTGGTTCTTTAGCATCTCGCTGGAAAGGAGTTCTTTTTCTTTCTCCTACTCTGTGGCAGCTTCAAGTGTATGCAGATAAATATCCATCCAATAAAGTTATTTAATTGCAGAAAGAGTACTTTAAGCTCTTTTATGATCAACAAGTGTTGGAGTAGGTTTCGTGTCACATCTTACACAATGGGGTTTGGTATTTTGTGTCAGTTCTAGAGAAGGTAACAAGTGTTTCCTTTCCTGTTGGTCCTCTGAGTCAACCAAGGTGTGACACACAACTCTGTCTTCCTCCTCTCTCTCTCTCTCTCTCTCTCTCTCTCTCTCTCTCTCTCTCTCTCTCTCCCTTTCTCTCTCTCTCTCTCTCTCTCTCTCTCTCTCTCTCTCTCTCTCTCCCTCTCTCTCTTCCACTGCATGCCTCTACCTTTTTCTACATTTGCTATCTTGTTTGTTGACCCATTAATTGTTTGCCTTCCTTCCTCTCCGTCTCTTCTGCTTCTGTGCCGTTTCACCTCCTACCCCCCTTCCCTCCATTGCTTGCATTGTCGGCTCTCTTCCTTCTTGTGCACTCCCCCTCCCACACACACACACACTCACACACACACACACATTCCACTTCCTCCCTACCTTCCCTCCCCTCGCTGGTCTCGCTCGCTGTCAAACCAGACACAGCAGTCAGAGCGCAGCGCCAGCAGCTGACTCCAGCCGGTTCTCTCAGCCACAGCACAGGCTGCGGTGTTTGTGTCTCTGTGTGTTGTTTTATTTGTTTGCATCTTCTAAACGTGTGTATCAGCCGCTCCTCCTGCTGCTCTGTGAAGCACAGAAATATCGTATGCATGGAGTTACTCTAACTGTGGACTGGAAAGAAGATATGTGGGAAGATCATCCTGGAGCTCATTTAGAGGAAGAAAGAAAACACAACCTCTCTTCTCATCTCTCTTTCCTTTCTTTCTGCTAGCCTCCCTTCACTTCTGTAGCTTCCCTCTCCCTGTCTGTTTTGGCATACTTGCTTGGTGCTGCGAGGATTGTTTGCTGTCTAACTGTAAGTGGACTTCCTTGTGTGCATTGTGTGTTGTAACTTATAGTATGTCTGACTGATCTCACCCTGTTGTGTCGGTTTTTAAGACACATTTGCGTGTAAGTATAAAAGGCATGTCATGACATCACTAATGACTTAATTAGGCCAATTCGTAAAGCTTTATTTCTAGTGGGGAGCAGCGTATCTATGCTGACACTACTGACAGCCATGGTATAAATCTGTTCGCAGTCATAAATGTTTGCCAGATGTGTATTATTATTCAGCAAGTGCCAAAACTGTCACTGCTGCCATTTATATAAAATGTCAATTGTTGGCATAGCTTGTGAATAAATGTCCTGTCCGCTACATTTCCTCTCAGTGTGTGTGTGTGTGTTTGAGAGAGACAGAGAGAGAGAGAAACAGTAGAGGAGAGGGAATGATTCAGCGAGAGGTGGTGTGTGTGTGTGTGTGTGTGTGTGTGTGTGTGTGTGTGTGTGTGTGTGTGTGTGTGTGTGTGTGTTTGTGTGTGTGTGTGTGTGTGTGTGTGTGTGTGTGTGTGTGTGTGTGTGTGTGCGTGTGTGTGTGTGTGTGTGTGTGTGTGTTTGTCTGCTTCGCCTGTCATTCATGGCAAGGAGGAAATCGATAGATCTACAGCTTGAGTTGGACACACCGTGGCCTTCAGGGTTCCCCAGGCAACCGCCTGGCTTTGCCTGTACATGTCAACTTTGTGGTCTCCTGACCAGAGTGTTTTAAGTATTTAAGAGGGTCTGAATCCGTGTTTGGTTAGGATTGCCTTTTTTGTTTTCAAGAATGTAGGAAACATCTTGACAGCAAAGTGACTTTTTTTCCCAAAGTTTCACTTGTAAGTACCCACTAGCATGACCACTGGGACCTCTCTGGGGAATGAGCGAGAACAGGCCAAAAGATGGATAGAAAAAAAGAGAGCCAGAGCATTTGAGAAGGGAACGGAGCGAGACCATCATAATCAATCCTCCATGATCCTGGAGGAGCATCATTTGTCTTCTTTTCTCACTCTACTCCTCCTCTTGCCCCCATCTTTCTCTCATTTTCTGTGGTGTGGCCACTTTGATTTTGCGTCTCCAGAGCTTCATTACTTTTAAAGCCTTCATCGTGAGGGGCCATAAAAAGATGCTAAGGAATGGATTTCCAACACCATTTACCAGACATTCTGTACCAGCTTGCGAGTAATGGCTACAAAGGGATATAATGTTCCTCAGCAGTGTAATGGGCTTCTGTGCTCTGGGTTACCAGGGCAAACTAGGATAGCAATGATTCGTCAGTATTGAGGAATAGGAACGTTGTCCATATTAAGTGGTTCCCAGTGGGGGGGCTCTGTTTCTGACATTACTGTGCTGTATACACTGAATATAGTGCTTTTGGTTGTATGTCTTTCTTGGTCAATTTGATCTGCTTCTGTGATTCAATGCGATTTAAGAGGGATTTTCAATAGACTATAGCCTGACCTTGTGTTTTGGTGTGTCTACCTGTGAGTGGACCAGGTCAAAGAACGCTTTTATTCAAGAGCGTTGGGTACAGGGTATCAGAAAGGGTAGCAAGAAAATGTTCAGGAGGAAATGATTGAAAGAAAAGGTCAGCAGACAGCATACTTTTAAAATAAAATAAAAACACTGATATAAAAGACTGCAGAGAAAAAGCAAAAAAGCGGTAGAGACAGAGCAGTGCAGTGGGGGAGGGAAGAACCATCATTAGTGATGAAAAGAAGTCAGATACTCAAACAAAAAGAGAAAAGAAAACAGCATGCTAGTCGAAGTCGTCATGATAAATCATGCTCAGTGCATTTAATGAAACGTGTATGCCACTTCCCGTGCCTGAGCATCAGCGGGTAGCCGCCGCTGGACACCTGGGAGGCAACCGAACCACTAACTTGGTTAAAAGCAACGGCAAGAACATTAACCTCATTTACATTTGTTTTACACTGAGGGGGTATACAAGCAGGAAGAGAGAATATGTTCTGAATTTGTTGTATCTAGGCTTATAGTAAAAGGAACAAATTAGCTGATCCACAGAAAATTAGCGAAATACTATAATGACAAATTTTAATCATATTTTTTTTACACACATGAAATGAAATTTACTTTATTGACCCCCGTAGGGGAAATTATCTTTCCACTCTACACACACTGGTTTTTAAAGACATGCAAGTGTGTGTGTGTGTGTGTGTGTGTGTGTGTGTGTGTGTGTGTGTGTGTGTGTGTGTATGTGTGTGTGTGTGTGTGTGTGTGTGTGTGTGTGTGCGTGTGTGTGTGTGTGTGTGTGTGTGTGTGTGTGTGTGTGTGCATGCAGGTGATGAGGAGGTAGAGCGGTGGGTGGCGACTTCTTCATCTCTGTCTGAGATGATGGATAAAACTATTGAATGTGTGTTGAAGCTTTCAAGTATTTTCTCACAAAGCCTTGAACTCATTTATATTAATTGCAAAAACAAATGCCATCCAGTTTTCATGTTCAGAGGCGAGATGCAGCCTTTGACATCTCTCTAAAGGAGCAGACTGGGCCAAGACACAAATCGTCTTTATTTTTTGACATGCCAGTGTTTGAAGTGCCACCACTGTGACAATCATAAAAGCATAAAAATAACAAACCATAATTAAGTTTGGTAGGTAAAAGGGTTGGAATGATGCTGTTGCAAAGCAGTGAATAAGCGAGAACTGTGAGCACTCTTTCCCCCAATTTTATACCTGTCGTTAATCACCTAGTGTTTTTTTTAATGATATAACTTGCAGGTGCAGGACTTTTCCATAAGTGTGGACTGTGTCTTGGCATGCCCATGGGGGAGGGAGGGAGCAGAGGGGAAAGACAGGAAGGGTATATTTTTCTATGGTTGTGAATCATATCTCTTTCTTATTGATGGCCTTGTCCACTACTTCACTCCATGACCCAGTTTTGGTGTGCTGATGCCCCCTGTTCCCATCACGTTAGCAGCGAACACATTGTCAGAGCAGTGAGAAAGGAGAGAAGGAAAGTAGATTGTGCATGGAACAAAGGCTGCGTCCAAATCTGACAAAAAAGTAGTAGTAGATTGGGGGGTTTTTTCTGCATGTTTTCATTTTCAACCATGAACGTTTTTTCTTGTCTGGTTCTACAGAGCTGCTTCCTGGGCAGTGCCACATTTTCAGTGGGCGATCTGCTGAGGGCCAAAGATGAACGGCTGACCTTGAATCTCAGGTAAGTGCATGTTTCTTTCATACTCCAAACATTGCTCTCCGTGTCCCTCCGGCCTAAGAAATATTCTGACCTTAGAGTCCAACGATTATGTCTATTCACACAAGAACTGACAGAGCAGCTTAAAGATCAAACTGAGAAGAGATGTGAAAAATATACTTTCCACAGATGCTGCAAAAGCATCGGGAACATTGTAGTAGCCGTTCGAGTTCTTCGCTTCAGAGATGTTCAGTTTTCTGATCGTTGTTTTCTGGTAAATTCAGGTGGGATTCCAGGTCTCCACTGATATTAGAAGTAAAAATAGTACCAGTTTTTTCCTTTTAAAAGTCAGACAAAAACTTTCAGAGGACAATTTAACATTTCATATTACGTGTGGAGTCAAAGACTAACCATCACAGAGATGAATCAAGCATTTTTTAAAAATGTTTGATATGCATGTGAGCCTTCTCCATAGCTTATGTAAGAGCATGAATGTGCCCTCTGCAATTATCCATTAAAGCCGGTATAATAGAAGAAATCTTTAATATGATAAAGATATAATCTGTCCTTTTGCCTCAGAGGAAGCTGTTCATTTACCTTGCTGAGGGTCGAGCAGATAAACCGTACTTCACAACCTCATGATCACTTTTCACCAATTAAAAAAGCCTCTTTTTTTTATCATCTTCTTTTTCAGTTTCAATTGTCATTGTTTTAGTCATGTAATCCACTAGCATTAGTTTACTTTAAGGAAAAGTGCGAGCAGGTGAGGACAGAGTGGAGTTGATCACATTAGATGTTGGATCTCTGTTGTTGTTAGAGAAAAAATGTTAAATTATTTGACTTGTCTGATGAAGCCTTCATTACACTGGAGACAAAAAAAAGCCTAGCATTTTGTTACTGAAGCAGTCTCACAGGAGCACATTGGTCATTGTCTGATATATACAGTAACTGAACTGACTGAGTGATTGATTGATTTTCAGGTGTGTTCAGACCTGGAAACACTTTTCAGGAATTTTCCTGAACCACAGAATGCAGTCACAGTCTGTTGTCATTCTGTGAAGTCACACTTCTGCGCTATCACTAACTGTTCAATCTGTCGTTACTCTTCCTCCTCCTCCTCCTCATTGGTCATCGGCAAATAAGGCATTTGAAAGCGTTTCTCAATAGTATTACTTATCAGCTTTGCATGGCCACATATTTCATCGAGCGGTGTGTTGAGAAAACATTACGTAAGGTTTCTATCTTGGCACGATTGACTGCGACCACTTTGTTTTATAGGATAGTTATCTACAAAATCATCACACTTGGCTGAAAAACTGCATTACATCCAGAGAAGGGTTGAAAGGTGACGGCTAGATTGGTCACCGTAGTGAACAGGGACATACAGTAGTTCCACAGACCGTAGATTGTTGAAATTAGTATGTCAGTATGCTGACATACTCATTTCAACAATCTACAATCTAAAATGTAGCAGCAATAGAACGTTGAGTAGAAAAGATGGAGCTGGCCGAGTTGCATCACCAACTAGATGCTGCCTACTGCCCACTACAGCAGAAAGGGAGGTTGGGGTTTGTGAAATCTCCTTTTTTTTGTTGTTGTTTTCCAGTTCAAAATTCAGCACATAGTGCAACCTGATGAAAGTTTGTCTCCTTGTCTGTCTTTCTGAGGCAATGTTTGATCACGCTTGTTTCTGGGAGAGCCCAACTCCCAGGAATTGTGAGCAAAAAATAACTGCAAGCATGTACAATGCTGTGGCTTATTATGCAAGTTTTGCTTGTGATCCAGCAGTCAGGAAGTGCTTTCCTCCACCTGTAAGCTCTCAACACAAATGTCACCCTGTCCAGCATCTGTAATCATATAGTTTGTTTTTCTTTTTCCTCTGTTTTCTTCTTTTTTTTCCTTTTCACTCACAGTTGGGTCTGAAAATATACTTTTTGTTTTGCCTTCCATTTCCTATAGGTGGGCCAGGTCACTGGATATAATTGTGTTTTGTACAGTGGACTTTATGAGCTACCCCCCCACCCCCACCCCCACACACACACCCACACACAAACACACGCACACACACACTCACACATTGATCTCAGTCTTGTTCTCTTTCCCCTGTATTGTTGCATTTCTGACTTGTGTCGTTATTTGGTAGTTTTTTATTGTTATTCCCGAGGACGATGTGATGCTTTCGCCTGATTCTTGATGCCACAAGGCTTTAATAACAGAAAAACACAATTTTCTAAAATGTCAACACTGTGCTTCGATAGTTGCAGGTTTTCTGTGGTAAAGCTTTCTTCAGCGCAATAGATACATCCACAAAATATGTACTATCAGGTTAGGGATTCACCTCATGGGGTTAGGACTTCTAAAAAAGGAAAAAGGAGATAAAGATAAAGGAACAGTCACAGAATAATTAGCACGGTAGAAAAATCAGGAACAAAACACGTCTGCCAGATAGATCATATTTATTTTTCAGACTTTGCTCTAATCTAACATTTCCTCTTCGGCATGTACATTATTTAACTTTAAAATTTGGGTTAACTGAGCACTTCTATCAGGCAAATAAACTCTTGCAAGACGGAATTACTTTGTCTAATCTGTTATCTGTAAAATAATCACAACTGGAAAATTGCATTACTTTGAAATGCAGTCGTCTGTTGCTGTTTCACTACATTTTAATGTCACGTTAACAGCGTCATTAAAGCATGTAGTCTGCTGTATAAAAATGGCAAAACACAAAGCTTTAATAGCTGGTGTAGTATTTCACTGCACAGTCACTCATGCATGTGTAACATCTTCAGACACACAGGGGAAATCGGCTTGATTCAATATGCTGTTTGCTTGTTGGTTCATCCAGTGAGAAAACATTTCAAAGATGAGCAGCTTTTCTTGAGCATGTATGATTCATTCTTGGTTGTTTGACCTGCGGATGAGCCCATGATTCACAGTTCAAATTAGTTCTGCTGGCCAAGCAGCCTGGAAGCTGCGGAGCCAACGTGGACAGACGTGCAAGTACTGGCACATTCCTCCAGTTGAGGAATAGATGCTTCGTTTTAATACCAGGCTTTAATCCCCACTCTGTTAGATGTTGCAGAAAGTCAGTTAATTTAACTTGACTTTGCTCAGTAGAGGGAAAAAGGGACTACTTTGTGTCCACGAGGCAAAGATTGATTCCCATCACTGAGTCTCCAAGCCAATATGACTTTGACCAACTTTCTCTTCATAAGCTCGAGATTTACGTTGGTGCTGAGCATATGTAGACAGGAAATTGGTATTTGACCAGAGCTTTTTCTTTGGCCCTTCAGTAAAGTTCACTGGCTACAGGGCTATCCACCTCAAAGCTCATCTCTTATTCCCATGAATTCTCGATGCATTTCAGCTCCTCTCTCAAGTATTACACTCACTTTCATCTGTGGCTGCTTAGGATGTTTGTCACGGATTGTTTTTGTTTGCCGTGAGGCGTGACGGGTTTGATTTGGGTCACTTTTTTTTTTTTGAAGGTTCTTGACAGTGTCTTGTTAAATAAAAGGGAGTTGTGGAGTCCTTGTGCAAGCCTGTCTGTATTGTGGGCACCAGAAGCCAGAGCGATGATGAGCATTCTTCATCCTTGTGCAGCTCTTGCTAGACCTCAAGGTCTTACTTACCATCGAGGTGTTCAGACTCACCAGCATACGAACACGAGCGGCTCCCTCGGCTCTCTGAAGCTCACTCGTGACGACAAGCCGGAGAACGGCACTGGATCCGTTTTGCATTGAGTGTTGGCTTCTCAAATTGGAATTCATTCAAATAAAATTGAAAGCTGGAAACTGAAGCCAACTAATTTATTGTGAGTGAAAAAAATGCATTGCTTATATTATCATTTGAAGTCAGGGTTTAAAAGAGAGATATAGAAAACTTTCCTTAATATTTGTTGGAAACATCCAAATAGAACGGTGGAACATAATTTGTTGTGCTATTAATTACTCTCCTCTTTGTTCTGTTTGACCTGGACTAATGTCATCCTCTCTGCTAATTGCTCTATTTTGTTCAACAGCTAGTTGCTGGCCTCGATTGATGAATTACAGCCGCTCTGATCACTGTAAGCATGATGTGTAAGAATAAAATGATGCCACTATGAGACAGTAAACAGTGACTCCCATCCTGCCTTGGCCTCTGAACGTGCAGCGAGCTTGTCGTAAATTTCTCTCTGGTTGTGTGTTATGTGCACTCAGGCTCCTTTCCTCATGACCATTACTCACACAGAATGCAGGCACCACTGCACCTTCCAAACGCACCCGTATCTTGGTTGAGCACTGCACCACATGCAGAATGCGGTAACTAACTCACTAATTGCTGCTGGTTGCAAACATAGACTCCTGCTGTACAATCTGTAGGTCACTGCAGCGTTTGATAGTAAAGTCTTTAACTTGTTTGTGACTAGAATGCATTACCTTTGGTTGTTCTGAATTTTGCAGTGTGACTCAATCCTCCTCTCCACAAGCTCTATACACATTTTTTTTAATAACTTGAAAGGGATTGTACCTGTTTTTCCCTCCGGAATAGAGCTTGGGTTTTTCTCTGCAGGCATGCACATTCTAAATCTGGCGTGGTTTAAATGGGAACCCTAGGACAAACAACACAAGCAATATGCTACAGGAGCTGGAAGGATGTCAGCAATGCAGAGGTCTCTCAATAATGCATGTTATGTATACACATGGGAGAAAAAGATGATTATCTCCCAAAAAGGGTGATGCGGCATCTTAAACCCACCACAGAATATACCGTGTCAGTACGAAGACAATGGGTAATGTAGTCGTATGCATTAACACAATGTATACCCATGTGTATAAAGGATATACATTACAAGCTAAGTATGTCTTGCCAAACCAGAGATGCGCTCTCTTAGTTTTCATTCTGCTATTTTAGCCTCGCTGAAAGCCCTTCTTCTGTTGCCCTCTCAGTCTCTCAGCCTGTATTTCCTTTTCCCCCTTCTTGTTATCTCAAAAACTTTATACATGCAGTAGGAGAGGCACTGTATGACCCAGTTCTACAGCATCGTTTCAGATTTGATTTTGATATGAATTTGTCTGCTTGTGTTAGTGTGCTTGCACGTCTGCATGCCCATGTGAGATTTACCATAGCGAGGCTACATTATCTCAGACCAGTGCCTCTACTCTCTGGCTTCATGGCTTATTCATCCATTCCCATTGGATAGATCCTCTCATCGCTGACCCGCCAGTATCAGTTTAGCCTGGCGTCATGATAACCCCATTTCACCGCTGCAGAGCCCTCTCTAGCGCCTTGCCCAGATTCTCATACTTATCCATAGGCAGCCATCTCTGCTTTAAACCCCATCCCCTGTGACTGATTTTATCAGAGCCATCCTGAGAACCTACAAATGAACCATTTGATCCGGTTAGCGAAGAAAAGTTGTGTGTGTGGGTTTGTGTGTGTTAATACTGTTGTCGCACTGAAATTGCTATGCAGTCTTTGAGGAGATAAAAGGCTGGTTCCAACATGGTAACCCATTTGGTATTGAGATTTGCGTTTTGGTATGTGTAACATAAATTCATATTCCCTTATTGTCAAAAACAAAATTTTATGTACTGTATTCTAAATCATGAAGCTTCATCTTCTAAACATTATGTGCAATGATACAGTATTTCAGTGCCTATATTATAAAATGTAAAGCAGTCTTGCATTACTTTACAGAGTATTTATATTTACTTCCTTGTGAGTGACACACACTCATATGGTGCCATTTCTCAGCCCAATAATTAGTTCCTCAATTTATATCAGAGAAATATTTATTTTGGAAAAAAAATGAATGAGATGAGGAGGATAGTAATTAAATGAAAAAATATTTTTATTCAAGAATCAGTGTGCAGCATTGAAGCAGAATATACTGTATGTACTGAACAATGGGAAACTGAAGGACACTTAAAGCTGCAGCATTGGAGCTTTTGTCTTGTGGGAAAGGTTTTATCTGTAGGCTGCACATTGAGGGCATTGTGAGTGTGTGTGTGGTTGTGCATGTGGGTATGGGTGTGCTTTTCAAGGAGCAGTTTGTATGATAAGTCTTGAATTGAAACATTTAAAAGATGAAGTAACATTATTATTTGTCTTATTTCTATTTTGCTCAAGAAAGAGAATTCAGTCATGTCTAATTTAGTCAAAAACGTGTTTTTTGTTAGCATTACAGGAAATTTAAATATATGTTCTGTTCTGTGACCTTCCTGCCTCTCCACAATCCATCATGGACTATTTAGAACATAATCAATCATCAATCAATGATCATCAATGAACAAAGTTGCCACTTGGATGTATAGAAGTGAATTAGCTGAGCTATCAGCTGCTGTCAGCATGATGCCTGACCTGCCTGAACTAACTCTATGTTCCATATTAATTTGAAGTCAAGGTTCTCTCAGTTTCTGGACTGCTCTGGATTAACTTACTGTCTCACTGTAAATAAACAAAAAATTAGAAAAAAGAAAACTCAGCAAAACCAGTTAGTCTTCCCACAATCACATCTAGTTTGGTGGCTCTCTATTTGCAGAGTAGCTAAACTTTCCCTGCCCTCACAAACGATGCCCAGTGCATCAGCACCCCTGTGCTGAGCTCTTTTAAGCCAATTAAGAGGCACCTACGCCCCCAAAAAATATAAGAAAAAGTTTTTCGGTTAAAATCTTTTCATTTATTTGCTTTTTTAATGGAAGTGGAATGATTTGCATTCACATCTCATTGCATAAAAGAAAGCAAACAAGGATAGCACACATACACACAACACATGTGCACATAAAGGATTTCTTTACATGCAGTATATAGGGTAATGCCCACACAATCACTTATACCGTGCTGTCTGCATATGAAAGGAGCAGAAAATAAAGAACATGGCCTTCTTTTCTCTCCTTCAACACTAAAAATGTCTCATTTTCTCACAGGTCTTCTGCATAATGTGAGGGATCCCCCAGGCCTTAGGACTCATGGGTAGAATGTGAAAATCACTAACTCAGCCAGTGCTGGATTGTGGCATCAATATGAAACTCTGGCAAATAAGATGGAAGGAGGTGGCAAAGATGTTCCACTGGCATGCTGCTGTAATTACCTGCCAATGGTGATTCCAATTCCAATAAAAAAAGCATCTGGACTAGTCTAATCATGGGATAGGGTTGTTAATCTAACATCCATATTAAATAATGGTATAGCACTTCATTG
This sequence comes from Antennarius striatus, assembly GCF_040054535.1. Classification (NCBI taxonomy): domain Eukaryota; kingdom Metazoa; phylum Chordata; class Actinopteri; order Lophiiformes; family Antennariidae; genus Antennarius; species Antennarius striatus. The sequence goes on from NC_090783.1 coordinate 5,416,635, forward strand.
CAAGGTCTATTTATCTGAATGAGTCTTTCATTCAGTTCTTTGTGTAGCTCCAAAGATGCAACACAACACACATAGGTCAAAGAGACGAGAAAATGAGTCGTTTTAGGAGCCAAAGACGAGCGATCGAGATTTAATAAATCTGGCCTGACATGGTGCTGAGGCAAGCCGGGGGCACAGATCGCAAAATGATGAGAAGATGATAATAAGTTAAAATGGAGGGCAGAAGAGGTGAAGAGAGTAGGTGTGTAAAATTATTTCACAGCTTCTTGTAAAAAAGAAAAGAAAAAGGAGTATTGTGTCATCCTGTTCAGCTGCGTTATGACTGACGAAGGAGAGCAGCGACTTAATCTCATAGTTTGGTTCCGTCAGGTGCTCCGGTTCTCTGCTACAGATAACACTGGAACAATTTTATTACTTCTTTCCATGTAACAGGAACATAACAAATGATTACAAACATAACAAAAGACATAACAAAAGATTTTGCTGCAAGACTAAAATAAGCATTGATCTCATAAAATGTTGACCCCCTTTTATTGGGTTAAACTATGAGAATATATGCAGACAAGAAAGAAAAAAAAAGATTACGGGCAGTCACTTGTGCCCAGTATTCCCAGTCTCCATGCCTGTCTAAGCTAAGCAGAGGAATACAGTAGATGTCCCACACTACAGATAATAAGCAGCTACTTTTGAATTCCAGTATGACATGGCTCCTCTAACCATTGGCATACTTTCTGGATAGTTTTTCCACCTCAATTTCTCTGTGAAAACAGCTTACCCCAGCCTATTTCTGACATTGGCTAAGCAGTTACATAAAGGTAAATGTGGTGTGACGACACTTCTCGTCATGCAAGAATATAGCTCTGTGTGTGACTAAACTGGAACAAATATGATGTGTTTAAATCCACAAATCTTTAACAAGTACGAATGTTGTCCCCGACATAGCCCCATTCTGCTTATTACAGAGGTATTGCAGCAGAAAAACAGACTTCTTCATTAAAATGCATAAATTAGCATGTTTTAAAGATTGTTCCTACTGGTGTGTTTTTAATAAATAAGCTTTTTTTTTAACTGAAAATTTTACCATCAAGTATATGAGTCACCCCCCCCAAAAAAACATTAATGTCAGAACAAATTGTAACAGAACTTTAAGACTCACACTTCACTTTTGATTCCCAGTGAATATATCATCTTTCTCATCAAGTGGAAACCAGGGTAGCTTTTTCTTTGGGAATTTAATTCAAGTGACTGCTCAGTTTAGTGTCCCTTAGTGGTTTTGGGTAGCTTTATGAACACTGCTTTATCGATCGAGTCAATTTCCAGGTTACACAATGTTCAGTTCCTGCTTAGTTGTAAGGCAATGTCATTTATCCCCAATGACAATCAGAACTCTCAGCATCACTTGTGAGATCTCTCGCTCTGTTGGCCCCCTAAAGCAGATCTCTTGAGGACATGGTCTTTCTCTGTATTATTTTGTACAGCTGAAGCAAAAGCCTTTGTGAGAGAACCAGCCAATTGTGCAGATGCGTAATTTCTGTGGCTGTCAGGTGCCTGAGGGCCTCAGAAGTGATGCTGCCTTGTAGTTTGTTTTTGTTTTTTTTTGTTTTTTATGAACTTTCCAAACCACCAGCTCTATCTGGTCAGCTCTTACAGTTCAGTTCAGTAAAACCACTTTTCTTCCGTGCGAGTTTATCAAAAGTTTTCTCTTATTGTTGACAAGGCAACCAAGAAAGTATATTAACTCGGTGACTTTTGAACCTTGCTATCTGTTTTTGTCTATTAACTTGTCTTCAAATTTATAAGATCTGTATTTCATCATGATTATTAAGTGCAGAATTTACCCCCTTCAGTAATTCTACTCTATGCATTTACATTTTATGAATGCATCTTCCTACCAGAACACATCTGTGTACATCTATGTGTGTTTAGAAAGGTTAGAGTTAGCCCTGGGTCGTCAGTGCAGTGGTGCTTGTTCACCTTACATCACCTGGTAACATATGCTGCATATTGGACTTGGTCAGTACTCGAGAAAAGGGATGAAAGGAGATAAAAACAATCAATACTCCAATCAGTTCTCTGGAAAATTGAATTTCCATTCATATCAGATGCAGCTCGGAGTGCAGATCATAAGAGGTTTACTCCAGGATGATCCCTCTCTATCTTCCTCATTTAATTAATTTTTTTCCTATTGACATGTTGAAGTAATGCTGAAACCATTTATTTCTGATTTTTCTGTACCAATATCTTGCTCTATTTCATATTTTTCATTGTGTTATCTGCTCCAAAATCAGTGTAACTCTTTAATATGTATTTAAAAGAGTTGCCCATTAACAGGATGGAATAAACAAAGAATCAGATCTCAGACGGCTGAGAGAGATTTTAATTTGTTTGACTTTAGGAAAGCCATGTGACATAAAGATGTTGTCCTTATGTTAAAATTCTTATTTTTAATTAGAGGAGAAAGTGCTCAGTTTACTGAAACCAAATAAAGCAGGACGGTATGGTTGTTTGGATTGACTTTTTTTGTCTTGAGGTTCTAATATTCACCATCTGTTGAGGCTCCAGCCAGAGAAAGCATAATTTTACTTGAGCCTTGCCGCTGTGAGTATGTCTGTCATGACTCATCCACATAATAAGAGCTGCTGGGCCACAAACTGTAACTGTTTTAAAGACGAACACTAACATTTTGCATTGTTTCTTTGTTTTCAACAGACAGGCTAACACATTTTAATGAAGAAAATTAATCTTTCTTATCTGTATTTTCATTCCAACAATTAAACATGACACAGCAATGTCTGAAGACTGCTGATTCATTCGACCTGTAGTCACACAGTGAACTTTTATACTGGTGTCACTGGTGTCTGTTTTATTTAGTTGCACCTGCACATGATTTATGAGTTGGCTCTTCTGCCAGTTCCCATACACCATGGTCATTTTTTACCATGTTATGTAAAGGCTTGTAAGCAGGAATAAAAGTATTATATTATTCACTTAGTTGACGTTGCTCTATTCCTGCAGTATCCTCACTTTCTTAAAACTAAAAAAATGCTTATGTGTGAACATTGGGGCTGATTCAATAAAAGAAAGTCTAGTTTCACGTTTAACCAAAAAATGTTGATAAAATGCTGTAAATCATGGCATTTTATCCTTTCTCTCTCAAATACCAAATTGATCTGAAATATAGTAAAAGATGCTTTCATGTGTGAAAACAACTTGAGGTGTGATAAAGGAAGTTTTTCAAGTGTCGCACTAAATTTAGGTAAGGAACATCAGGGTCAGATAAACTCATGGAGACACTTTAGAATTTTAATTTTGCCGTTCGGCCTACAGGATGTGATTTATATAAAATAAAACATAGCTCTGACAGCCAGAGCTGAATTTATATTGTTTAAATATACTGCAGTAGGACAGAAGTGGAGATGGACTAAAGTGTCTAAGCTTTGTGTTTCTCTGCAATTCCCCTTTTTCCCTTTTTTATATTGTGAACACCACTGCAGACTACATTCTATGCTAGCAAATGGAATTACAGCTGGTTCATATAAATGGATGCAATATTGGTTATGTCTCCGGTCATAGGCCATCTCTCCTGCCCACGTCCAAGAGCTGTCTCCCTCTTCTTCTTCTTCCCGAGCAGAACAGTTAACTCCTTTCATCACGTTTTCAGACTTGGAAACAGGTGGAACAAGCACTGCAGTATTTTTTCTTGCAAAAAAATAATAATAATTCAAATTAGGGTTGTGATGTCTCTTTCTCAGTGTCTCATTTCCATTCATGCCAAGGAGCAGTACGTGTTGTAGCCTCACGTATGCACACAGAGGCACATGTGCAACTCTTAACCTTCATAAATTCTTTCTCGACTGTGCGCTGCCAAAATAATTTACAAGCAACATATGAATCATGTGGTTTCTCAGGGAACTTGCTGCAAACCCTGTTGGTCTTTGTTAAAAATATACTATTAGAATAAAACTTGCTAAATTTCTGGCACTGTGTGCAACCAGTTATATGTTCGGTGGTACTTGTAATCAGAAAAGAAAGAAAATAATTGTCTCCTTGTGTCCTGCAGTATCTTGGTACGGATAAGTTATTTACAAATAAATAGAGTTTATGCGCTTATTGTTGAAAGTGAGGCTTTTCACTGACAGCTAAATACTTTATGAATCATTCCATATTTAGACATTAGAAGCTCCTTATTTTTGTCACGTTATTAAAGCAAACAGATTAAGTGTTGTCAGAAAAGACCAATGAGATTAAAGATTTTTTTTTTAAAGATTGGCTTGCAGGCAAATAATTGTCTCCAGTTTCAATGCCTGTCCTAACAGACTGTCAAGGAAAGGTGACGGAGGTGATTTGGGAGGGAGATGGATTTGGTTTACATCCATCCTTTTCATCCCTACCTTAGCATTAAGCAGAGGTCTGTTATAACATACTGTGGAGACAAAAATAAATAGGTAAATTTTCTTATAGTAAAGCAGCTGTTGGATCTCTTGTCCTTACAGACACTAATGCATACAGATGGTATCTGAACAGGTGATAGGTTTGTGATACATATGACTGCACATTGGAAAAAAATATCAGAAAATACATCCCTCAGAGGCATAAACCAATTATCTTAAAGCATTTCTTTAAAAGTCTCCACTGTCTGTTTAAACAGAATTTAATTAGTGGATTGAGGCAGGGCAATCTAAATAGTAGAGGACCGTAACCTCCAAGGCTTGTCAAGGGAGGACTATCGCTGAATGTGATGCATGTTAATCTTCACTTCCTCGATTAAGTGTGAGCCACCGTCGGTACATAATGTTTGTTCAAAGTCAGGGTGACTTTCTTTTGCCGTGCTCCAGCCCTGTGTTGCATAGAGAGATGATGAGAAATGAAGGATAACAGAAAAATGAGCGGAGGAGTAAACACTGAGACAGGTGTCTGGCAGGGGACAGTGATTAGATTTATAAACCAGCCCGTGTTATTTTCTTTGCTGCAAGACATTAAGTTCTAACTGATGCTCCCAGTGTCCCACTGCAGGGACACTTCTCCCTCCGTCTCCCTCCTTGGTAGCCCGATTCCACTCTCCAGTGCTCCCATCACATTTCTCCCTACATCTCCCCGACATCCCTTCTCTCCGTTTTCCCTTTGGTTCAATTAGATTTACTCCCTCGTGTCCGACCAAGATGGATTGGCCTTGAAAGCATCCTTACTGCTTCCATCAACATCCTTGTCTTTTCTCCATTTCACTCAGGGGTGTGTCAACCTTCCTGTCTGTCTCCCGGGTCCATTGGCTGGCGTACAACGACCAATATTTTCTCCAACTGGAGTGAAACTGAGCACATTAGGGATGGGACTGTTAGGCTGATCATCTTGCTCTTGCGATGCCCAGGGACTATTTTTCTTCATTTGAGCATCTGTCTTGTTGCCAATATTATGGATTTTCTATCAGCTCCTTAATCATGGCACCATGATTGGGAAAGTGATTGGTCGGACTTCTTGATATGAAAACTCTAGCACCAATATTGTGTCTGTCAGAGCATATGGCCTGGGTTATTAGACAGCCATTTGAAAAGATACATGCAATGTGCCTTCCTCCAACATCCCACTGGAGCAGGTTAGGGTTTATTCTGCATGCACAGTCTATCCATCAGAAAAATAAATCACTGCAGTCCAGTTTTATATGTTCTTACTCCACTTTTTTTAGCCTTATAATTTCTCATCCTGTCCAAACCTGGAAATAGGAATATTATATTTGGAACTTTTTGGGGAGGAAGGCAAAACACAGATATTAATATGTTGTTCTTCCATTAAGTATTAGTCAGAGTAAATAACTTTTATTCTGCAGGTTAAATGATGAGGAACACACTGTAACTCTGTCCCTTTCTCTTCGTAGGTCGTCCGATGGTGTGTGTGCAGCAGGAACAGTGGTGGTGAGCCGTCTGAAGATGGGGGAGATGGAGGCGGTCGACATCGAACACATCACCACCGACATAACATCGCATAAGGTAAAAGAGCAGGATGAAGGGACGGAGCAGGAGTCTCCATGCTCCAAATGCCTATAGCACTAAAGCCAGGATTAGACTGGCAGTCCTCCAATGGGATTAAATTAACTTCAGTAAACCCTAATGGGGATTTAGAGGATGTGTGTGGGATGTCTGTGTCCACCAGTACATATGAGGTGTTTGTTATGTATAAAAAATATTGGCATTCTGAAATGGACACACTTGACTCTGTGTGAGTGGCATTGTAAAGCCAGTCAGGCAGCCCTCCTTCAACGGGCCAAGTGGGATATGTCTTGAGTGTTTTCACCTAACGCCACCCCCAACCCCACCCCATCCAACGTTCCTTACTCTAATCTCACACAATACATGCTGCTTAACTCGAGTCTGAAGTGACTCACATAAATGGGGGAGAGAAAGGGAGGAGGAAAGACCAAGACCAGCAAACCGAAGATTGTGGCAACCAAATGGGCTGCGGCCCCGTCCGAAGTGCTGTTGTATGTACTCACATTTCACTTCTTTACATTCCTATTGGCGCTAGGTTTGTTGAACTTCAGTCAAGTGAATGTGTGCTTTACAGGCAGAGTCGGGTATTAAAAAGCGACGAGAGCTTTAATGATGTTCCTAATGTGTAATTTTCCATCACCACAGCACAGCCCTGTACGTCAGTATGGAGACTTGTGGTCCTTGCCTGCCTTTGATTAGCTGTGTGAGTATGTGTGTGTGTTTGTGTGTGTGTATGTGTGTGAGAATCTCTGTTTAATATAATTGACCAAGGGCTTGTACAATGGCTGACTGACTTCTACTTGTGCCCACCCCTGTTGTTGGTGCAGAGAGGTTCCCGGCTTGACTCCAGAGTGTCACTGACAATCTGTCCATGTCGTCTTGATGAATGTGTTGCTCTGTGTGTGTGTGTGTGTGTGTGTGTGTGTGTGTGTGTGTGTGTGTGTGTGTGTGTGTGTGTGTGTGTGTGTGTGTGTGTGTGTGTGTGTGTGTGTGTGTGTGTGTGTGTGTGTGTGTGTGTGTGTGTGTGTGGGGACGAGTGTTGTCACTGCAATTTCTGTTGTACAAGATGAGGGGAAGAAAGCAGGAATAGATATGACAAATGTTGGGGAGGGCTCACTTGAGACTCCAGAGGAGATGAAGAAATCAACTTTATAAATCCCTTTATTAATGTGTGTGTGTGTGTGTGTGCGTGCGTGCGTGCGTGTGTGTGTGAGTGTACAGTATATATATATAGCAATGTGGTTCTGGGTTCGAGTCCCACTGTGTGTGGAGTTTGCATGTTCTCCCCATGTCTGCGTGGGTTCTTTCCATGTTCTCCGGCTTCCTCCCACCTTTAAAAACGTGTGTTTCAGTCAGGTTAATTGACCAGTCTCAAATTGACCGTAGGAATGAGTGTGTGTGCGTGTTTGTCTGTCTCTGTGTGGTTCCTCAGTGCACTGGCGTCGCGCCAGAGTTTCCCCTGCCTCACGCCCTGAGTCAGCTGGGATAGGCTCCAGCTCCCCGTGACCTGCTACAGCGGATGAAGGGGTGAAATATGAATGAATGTATGAATATACTGTATATACTATATATATACAGTGTGCCCTCGTTCCACGATAGAACGACAAATTTTTACCTGATTATTTACAGTAAATTAAACGTTTATGAACCTTCCCCCTACTGATATTAAACCACCTTCTATCTGTATTATCTTTTCCCACACTCTTATCGACTGTTTAAAATCCGCGATGAGGTGAAGTTGTGACCGTTGATGCACGAATGTGCAAGGCCGTACTTTATATATATACTGTATATGTAAATGTATATACTTTATTCATCCCCATAGGGAAATTATTAGCACACTCTGGATCACAGTTAGTTTTAGTCTCATATATATAGTGTGTGCAGGCCCGTAACACACACACACACACACACACACACACACACACACACACACACACACACACACAAGGGGCGTGTAGGCATGCAGTGTGGGAGGGTGAGGGTGGGGGGTTGGGGTGTCATGTCTATGTTATATTGCCTGAATATGATGTGTGTGTGTGGTGTTTGTGTCAGGTACTTGTTTGATTGCTCCTTGTCATGGATAAATGCCGCTCATGAATATCTCACCAGTCTTGAAAATAGAGTCCGCCGAAACAAGAGGTTCCTGCAACCGTTGATCAGGTCTTGAAGTGTTTCAGTCATCGTAAATCCATCGAGGACAAACCGGTCACTGCTGATCAATAGGGATTCCTTTCATAGAATAGTGATTTCTCATTGTTAATAGTTTTTTTTTAATCAAAAAACTTACCTCTATTACAGTGATTTCTAGATGTCCGTCATTCTGTTCAAATGATACGAATTGTTCAAGTTGGAGCATGAAAAGACGGTTGTTGGTCGGGTGATGGATTGTTCCTAGCAGTCATTAGTTCTTTTCAAGGGACAGGTTTGGCTGTCTAGCTGTGTTAAATGGCTCCTCAGGCACAGCAGCTCTGACACGGAGTAAGCTAAAAAAGATTGTTCGTTTACAGTATTGCTTTCAGCGGTTCCAGATTTTAGGTATAAAGGCGCATTGAGGTTCTTGATGTATAGTTTTATATTATTTTGACAGTTATAAATTACACCACTGTGATGTTCATTGTTTTTATTTCCTTTCAAAGTACAAGAATAAAATTGTAAGGAGTGGATTAAACAGTGTATTTTTGTCTTGCCTGACATAAGTTGCATGCATGTCTGGTTATTTTACATTTACTCAGCTGACTCTGTAATCCAACGCAAATTTATATGAAGTGCTCCCAACCAAGTGGATCACACCTTTATCTAATGTTGAAAGGTTTGCTTTAGCTAACAACCTTGTCATCTACACCAGCAACTCAACAATATCCTCGCCCATTATCAGTAATCAGAGAACAAACCTCCATCAAAGCAGCTCTGTTTCCTCATTAAATCATGCTGCAGCAAAAAGCAATCAAATGTCTGCCTGGCCCTCATAATCTACCTTTGGATCATGAGATTCAGATTATTACTCGATCCGGATCAGACTCTCATGTGTGGTAGAACTGTAGGCATTATCCATGAAGTCACAAGCAAACATCTTGTACTTACCCCTATCCTGGAATGGTAAAGAATCCTTCAAAACATTTCCAACCAGATGATAATCCAGGCAACACCCTACCACTCATGAATATGTTATTAAAATCAATTCATCAATCAAAAATCAATTCAATTGTTTTTTTGTTTTTTTTGACTGGTATGCAAACAAACCAGAAACATTCCCTCCTTGGTGGAGGTGACTTCATTCATGACATATGGGCTGTGCAGTATTTCTACAGTATTTATAAGCTAATTCTACCTAAAACCATTCTCCCTGTAGCATTAAAAGTGTAAAGATGTTTTCAAGAGAAACAAGAACATAAGCTAGGCAAACATGGAAGAATAGCCGACTGAGCTAAACATGTTCTCATCTAGCGTTTTTCAGTTTAATACAGGAGCAGAGCTCTGACATTATTACTGTCTCAGTTTCTGTGTGGGACAAACACCATTAACCTCAGTCTCATATCATAATAGTGAGATCATAGTGAGTGTCTTACTATAAGATTTTACTTCAGTAACTTATGCAATTTGAACAGAAACTTAAAAAGACTCCTCCTGAGAAGGATCTAGAATAGAGTTGGGGCAAACTTTTTGATTAGTGGGCCACACAGAGTTCTAGAATTTTATGAGACGGACCAGTTGAGGAGCAGATGGTTGGAGTTTTTACTTGTACTGATGCAAATGACATGTAAATACTGTTATATAAAACATTTAACAGCCTTTAACAGGTAGCAAAGCATACATATGCAAGACGTAATGTAAAAATGATTTTACAAATACTTTTATTTCATAAAATTAATTATATAGTTTAAACAAGTTGGCGGGCTGGATTACAAAGCTTAATGGGCCGTACATGGCCCACGGGCCGCAGCTTACCCATGCTTGAACCAGAGGCTGCTTGTGTCCCATTTATTTTTGAATTGTAGAATTGATTATTAAAGAAAAAAATAAGTACTAAATTTGTCACCATTATGATTGTCAAATGCAATGTGTGAACCATGCGTAAGAGTCAAAGGAGGCGCAGTATGGGGGATTTCAAACAATCAATACTGGTTCATTAGTTCATGTGTAAAGCATTAAAAAGCAATTTGCTTTGGGGGATTGTCATTTTGAGGGATGGTTTGACTTGAACAAAATATGAAAGCGAGTTTTCTTTTGTATCCTTCTTGCTTCATTAATATAGGAAAATAACCAGATGGAAAATGATGGTGTGTTGCCTACAAGGTGTTCTCACAGAACAGGGAAGTGTTCTCATATTTTCATGATCTCATATGTCATTCTTTACAAGTAAACTTCACTGTCCATGTCTGCACAGTACGTTAAATTACTGCATGATGAGCAAGCAGTAATATTTTAAAGACTAAAGTCACTGTGCAGGATAACAAAAGAAAAAAATACTGATCAGCCCAGGCAGTAAAGTCACAGCGTGTGAAGGCTGAAACACCTGCTGTGACATCACTGATTGAAAGCACTGTAGCAGCAGCAGCTGTTTTATTTACAGGTTCCATATGGGGGCTAGGCCATCAAAACAGCATTTATAGTGTATACAGTTTCTGTTGTTTCTACAGCAAGAAATAAGAAAAAAACCCCATAGTTATAAAGCAATACAAACACAAATCATAGAGTTGTAACCCAGCACTCGGATTAGCAGCATGAGTTCATAAAGACTTGATGGATTCGCTGCTGACAATAAACTTCAGTGTCAGCTTCCTTCCCTCTCACTGACAAAATGAAATGTTTCACATCTCGGACTTTTCTATTCTTGATTAAGGTTGTGGTATTCTAAAATAAACCTCATTAATACTAATAATAATAATATATATGTATGTATGTATGTATGTATGTATGTATGTATGTATGTATATATATATATATATATATATATATATATATATATATATATATATATATACAGTATATTAGGTAGAATTATATATGTATATATTTTAAATTTTCTCTCCAACTTTCTTCTTCCTCTCCAGTGTCCTGTGGTTTGTGAGTCTGCATCTCATGCCTGCATCAACAGAGAAAGTACTGCGTTAGCAGGTCCAGGTATGTTTCAGACCCTGAACACTTCTAGTAACCATTCATACTGAAAAACAATTCTTATCCCTCTTCCATGTTTTTTTTTACCTTGAACTGCTCTTCAGCATCTCCACAAACAAGAAGATGTTCCTAGAGTATGCTGTTGGATTGAAGATTTTCAGACTTAAATAAGTGCTGGTGTTATATGCAGTTGCAAAGAACGGTGGAAGGAATCTTAAGATCATGCAAACCCTTTTGTTGCTTCATGGAATAACTGCAAACATGCAAAGGATGCAATGCTTTTTTTTGTGGGACTAATTTAGTGATAACAGAAAAAATGTAGCTGTTTCACTGATATGAAGTCATTTGGACGGAAAAGAGACAGGATTTTAGAGGCAAAAAGCCTCCTGCTGTGTTGAAACTTGACATTGTTCAGAGGAGACTTTGGGGAAGTATTTTCCTTTTTTCATCCCGAGCATCCGTTTGTTCGACAGATCCATTTTCTCTTTATCCCAGATTCCCGACACCTCTCAGAGCTCCCAGCAGCCTCACGCCTGTTGTCATGGTGTCATTGTCACTTACTGTTTATACTATGATTAGCTAGCGAATCCAAGCCAAGTTTGCAGGTGCACATCTGCAGCCCGTCAAAACAACACCCTCCCTGCAGACCTCGCCAGATTGAGTAATGCAATTTAGTCTTCCAATTTTATTGCCTTTCAAAGTGAGCATGCAGAGAACAGGGAGGCAGAGGAGGCCGTGCACAGCACGTCTCAGAAAGTCATTTCCTTAAGAGGTGTCAGGAAGAGAAACTCAGCTCTTGATTGGTGGTCAGATAAGTATGGTGCCATGGGTGAGTTCAGGGGTTAATCCGCCTGCCTGACGGCAGTGGAAGTCGGCATCTGTCGCTCTTTGGATGAAGGTGCTGCCCTCAGCCCCCTTTTCCCCATGTGACTATTGCTCCGCATTTATTTTTTGTCATCTACAGTGGGCCCTCATTCCTTAATGCGTTCCAGGAACCACACGCGATTGACGAATTCCGCGATAAACTATTCATGTTATTATTTACGGTAATTTAAATGTTTATGAACCCTCCCCATACTGATGTTAAACCACCTTCTATCTGTGTTACCTTTTCCCACACTCTTATCAACTGTTTAAAGCACTTTTGTGTCTCACGTAATTCCGAGACTCACGGAACGGAGCGCACTTCTGGCTGCCGTCAGCCAATAGAATGCGCGTGACTGCCTAACAAAAATCCACGATGAGGTGAAGTCGCGAGCATTGATGCACAATGCTAATCTTCATGACAACACTGACCTCAATCATTATCAATTTCAAACAAATTCAACAAAGAAAACAGCTTCTCCATGTTTTTCATGGCTTTCAGCTGTTGTTGGCTTTTTTGTGCAGAGGAAGTGTCTTAAGATATGCAAGAATTTTGCCACACTGCTTCTCAGAATCATCCTTCTGAATCAGATGGTGCTTCATTTCTCAGCAGTTACTGTATATAGATATTGGTTCATCCACTTTCAACATGCCAAAAACATATTTTTCATACTTGTAGAAAAATGCTAGCATGATTGTCGTCATATCTCAGTACTTTCTGATTTCATTACTCCTGTGAGGCTAAGGCCATTAGTTCTTGAACTCATTCCTGAACAGCGATGTCCTGCTGATGTTCACGTCATCCAGCGATGTGTCTTTATACTGGACTTCTATGGTTTGGATTTAATATGATATTGTCTATTTGGCTTCACAGATATTTATTAGTGAAACCTTTTCATTTAATATTTTTCTTTTTTTGTGGGATTTAGTAGAAAAATTTTACTGTTCATTTTGACTTTCCATAAGCAGAATAGAGATCAGAGGTTCCCACACCTCAAGACACTGCATCCTAACCTGAGATGCCCTTTTCCTGTTAACTGTATGAAATCCCACAGCGGTGTGCCTTCTTGAACCAGTCTGTATTGAATGGCTTCACTAAAATTCTAAAGTTGAGAAATGACGCAGCATCACCAGGATTTATGATGTCAGCACTTGGACAAATGACTTTGAAAAAGGGCAATCTGAAGACGGATCAATATCAATATGAAGTTTTTGTCAGTGGGAGAGTTCCCTATTGGAGCAGACGTGTGTCTCCCATGTTTGAATTCAAGCAAAACTATTAAACTACGGTACCATGCATGTCTGACTGCCTCGAGCAAAATTGTCAAAGTTTCACCCCGGGTTCTTCAGCTGCGACATATTGAGCGTTTCCCTTTATGACTACGGCACTGGAAATGAAAAGAGGTAGTAAACACAGTTCAAGGCACATCGCTTTCTTGCCCTCTGCTGCCAGCATGCTGATAAGAACATGAGAGCTGCTTTGCGTCTCCAGCTTTCGATTACTGCTATTAGCCAGTGTGAAGAAATGACGACGAAAGAGCAATGTGTGAATAGGTTTTAATGGAGGAATGGAGTGGTGGGGATGCGGAGCAAAGTTTCAGAATGATTCTGCACCACAGTTGAGCCTTTTTGAGAAAACAAGTAATTAAAATGGAAATGGGGGAATAAAAATGCAGAGGTTAACAGGACAAGGTCTCTTTTTCTATCTGCAATGTGGCCGGCTCTGCTCTGCTGCCACTAAACTACGACAGGAGAGAGAAGGCCTTCAGATAGGAATTATCTACGGCAGACATCAAAAATAGGATTTAATTTGTGTCTCATAACTCATCCAACTTTTGAAGATTGCCAGCTGTCTCTTTTTTCTTCTGCATCACATCCGTCATTTAATGCTCTTCCCTTCCTTTCTGTCTCTCTTTCTCTCCCTCTCAGTGTTCAAGAACCCAGTATGCAAGGTGTACAGATTTCAAACAGTGGACAACAAGTGGATGCTTGTCCGTGAACAAATGGAGGAGTGTACCTTGTCCTTTAGCATCCCCAAACAGCTGCTCTCCCTGTACATTCAGGAGGACATGAGCAGGTACGACACTTTGGAATGATGCCAATGATGCTCTGAATGTCACTCCGGTCTTTATAAGTGCATCACTTAGCTCTCTTCAGCCAATGGAGGACAATCACAAACTCAACTTATGATTTGAAAGTTATGTCTTTATCTGGAGAAAGTTTTCAGATCATCTTAACACTTCAAGAGATGCTCAGAGGATCACAAGTACAGAAAACGACTAACGTCGTGTCTATTTAACATTCTAACACACTGTCTAACAATATCATGAGAATTGATTTATTTGATTTTGTTCACTCCTGGTAAATTCAACAGCAAAAGCAATGACCTAAAGGTGCTATGCCCTTTATATACGTACATGATAAATCTGCATGGAGAATGTAAAAAAAAAAAGGTGTTGCCCCACCCTAATCACCAGCACTGCAAGGCTATTTATCCCAACGTCTAAATGTATCAATATGATTGAAACACTAATTTTCGTAAAGATACGGAACAGCAACAGATGATCTCTTCACAGTGAGTGCAGCCAAACTGATATTCAGTTATGTCAGACTGTACTCATCATGCCATTAGAAACTGTTGTCTGAAAAAGTCCTGTGCACAGTGCAGGTAGTTATGTAGTGGGCCTTGTTGTAGAATCACTCTTGTTACTTCTTCAAACATTTAAACTCCTGTCAAAAAAATTAATTTTTTGCTCTGACGTGTAACTTTGTTAAAAGTTTGAACACGTATAAAACTGAATTAGAACATTATAGTACTCAGGAATATAACTGCAATTAAAGTCCTGTTTAAAGTGTGTGAAAATGAGGACGAGTAAAGACAAGGTCAGACTTAGGTGCTGTTTCGCCAGAACGAGTGTGCACCCTTAATTAGATCAAAGATTCCCTTCCCTCAGGCTTGACAAGGGTTTGTCAGAGCAGATCATTACTCAACTGGCCTGTTGTCCCTGGCAACCCTTTCTTATACATTGTACACACACACACACACACACACACACACACACGCACACACACACACACACACATACACAAAACTACATGTTCGGAGTTTCTTAAATGCAAATTTTTCTACAAAAAATAGTCCAAAGCACATTCCATGAGATTTTAACAAACGTGGTTGTGAGAGATGAGTTGAATTCGTAATCATGTGCTCCAAAAGAATCGCAGACCTCAAGGACACATCCACATGAAAACCACCTCCACGAATGCAACCGTACCATTTTCTGCTGCAGTTGGTCACTTAGGCAACAATTTTATGATAACTCCTGAGGTCAGATGTCAGTGTTACTTTACATATAACCAGAGAAAGGTTCCATTTGCAGTATAAAAGGCAGTACATTCTTTTTGACACATTTTCTGGCAGTGCGGGTGATAAAAAACTCCAAACACAAAATGTCAAAGACAAAATTGCTTTGTGCTGCAAAAGGCCAGAAATAAAACTCATGATAAAAAACATTCAAATAAAAAAACTAAATGTGAGAATACGTAACAAAACAACTTAAGAGGAATAAAAACTATTAACAAACAAAAAGGAAGACCAAATTTATTCATTAAAACACTCTAAAATGAATAAATATATCGATAAATAAACAGCAAGTCCTAAAATAATTTTGATAAAGGTAAAAAGAAACACAGTGGTACCTCTACTTTAGAAATTAATTGTTTCCGGAAGAAATTAAGTAAAAAATTTCGTAAGTAGAGACGCGTTTTCCATGCAAATGCCCTAATCCGTTCCAAGCCCCCAACAATACCGACGTAAATGTTTTATGAAGAATGAAAATGCATCAAAACATGTAACAAATGCATGTTACAATTAGATTAGTACACCATAAATGAGAGTTGTGCATAACGTAAAAAACAAAGAGTAAAGAATAAAAATGATGGTCATTTACCTTTTAACTGCTGTCCTTACTGTTTTTTGCCCTCTTTGGTTCATGCGCTCCAATCTCACCATGCCAAAAAACAGAGTGACTTCCAGTCCTCCTTTTGAACTTCTCCAACCACCCACGCAATGCCTTAAACTCCTTAAACGTCCTTTTGTTTTAATAACGTGGTGATTGTAGATGCATTACGGCCATATTCTTTGGCGAGATCAACCAAACGCATCCCTTTTTCATTCTTTTCTATTATCTCTTGCTTTGTTTGTATGGACAAAAAAACTCTTTTATTCTTCTTTTCTTTTCCTCTTTTCTCCGTCCCTTTCTTGGAGTCCATAGCGAATACTGAAAAAGTTAATACAGTATATTTGTGCAAAACTATCAGAACACCTCACGGCCGAGGGTCGAATGACGAGGAGCCTGCATAAACACCGATCTAGTTCCACACAGAGGTCCCTCTTAGCCAATGGGATGCCAGGAAGATACTAGGTAATAGCCCATGGCAGAGCAACTATGAGAATGTTGCGTTCCGGAACATGTGGGAGCTGCGAGTATCAGCCCATACCGTATTTTTACCTTTTGTAAGTCGAATTTTCTCTTGTAACTACAGGCAATATTTTCCTGCTGAGAAATTTCGTAAGTAGAAAATTTCATAAGTAGAGACATTCGTAAGTAGAGGTACCACTGTACAAGTTTCCTGTGGTGTGCGTGGGATAAGCTCATCTATTTGTCTGATTGATGGCTGCTTGAGGAAAGGTGTTACTACTCCCCGGGACTACTAACCATCCTCCTGAAAGAAGGAGCTGGATGTCCCTGAGCAAAGGATGTGAGTCTTTTGTTGGAACGGGGCTCGCTAGCCACTGCAAGCTAATGGAAAGGGTTAAACTGTGACTCACCAATCAGCTTGCTGGACCATTTAATTGAGTTCAGGGAATTTTTAAGCACCTAAGACGGAAAAGAGGAATCAGAAATACCAGGAAAATTAAGGTTTTTGTGGTTTTTCTCTGTATGAAAGTCATAGACGGAGTCACACAGCTTAGTTCAGCCATTATTATTAAGATGAACACACAAGTTTTTGTATGTCTTCACCTCTCAAACCTACTGTGAGTCCAGGAGTCCATTCACATGCTTCCTACAGTGTCCTCCCTTAGCATCTCAGCCCCCACCCTCTGTTAAAACAGAAGATAGATAACTAAAACCACACCTGGGAGTCAATAACAGGATATTTATCAAATGTTCTATCTATGTTGTGCAGCTCATAAAAACGCGACAGGTCTCAAAATGTTCAACCTCCACTTACAATGTGTGTTTATTAGCAGGCGTCTGTAACATGGTCGCTCAAGCACCTCCCAAATAATCCCCTTTAAATGCTGTCTTTCTCCACTGTGCCTCTCCAGTTAGCTGTGTCTGCCAGCCGGTCTCACATCAGCGCTAGCTAGATGCTTTAAATAATTCAACCGGTGCATCAAAGTTGCGTGTCGCAGTGGCGGATGGTGGGTGGCTCGGCTTCTTCCCCACTCATTCTGTTTGTTTGCTTTGATATCTACAGTCATGTTCTAATCTAACTGAGAGCACAGAGGTGGTTGGTGTTCCTTTGTTCATCCATTGAAGATGCTGTGTCTCCTCCTGTGTGTGCATATGAAGATAATAAACGCAAGTGACTTGTAGCGCCAGCATGTGGGTGTTGATTAAACCCTATTCATTAAGAGCTGTTTGGTTCCCCATTAATTGAAAAGGCAGTCTTCTTTTTCTGGTAATAAGCAAGCACTGTGATTGTGCATCAAGATCAGACAGTATGCTGTGAGTGACATCTTGACATTGGGCTTTACTGTTTCTAGTTGTTTTACAAATTAAAGCACAGAACTGATGACTGGGCTGAGTTTGCATGTCATACTCTTGTCTCCATGGGCAACCTTCGTGCCACAGTCCGCACAAACACAATATAGGACACTATTGGTGATGTCACAGAGGTGAATTTGAGCCTTGAAGCTTGGTTGTCTGTGTTTTTCCTGCAGTAAGCAGTTATAGAAGACGGATGGAGTTATTAATGAATATTCTTGCTAGGTGGAGCTTTTGTCTTCTGAAGGAAACCCTGTGTTTCATGAGGAGTTTGCTTATCTTTTTTCTCAGGCACCTTTTATTGACGCCTCACACAAAGGCCTGTGTGGTTAAATTGGACCAGGTACTATAACACACCATGGAATAAAGGTGCCCCGATGACAGGTCTTTACTCCTGGGAAATGTATTCTATTCCAGCCACCTGTCCAACTCCATTACAGCACATGGTTCTACTGATCACTTCTTCTTTTTTTATATATTCCATCATAATAAATGGAATAAATGTCTTTGTCAGCTACTGTATGACTTTGAATAGAGTATGTCTTTATTTTATCCTACTGGGACTCCCTGTTTAAAATCTTATCTTTGATGTTAGAGACGGCGCTCGGTTGATCAGCCTGTATCGGTCAATGCAATGACAAATGAATCACATTAAACACAACAAAAGTTTCAAGATAAGTCTTTATGAGTGAGGTCAACAAACCTTTGAACAAAAATATCCCTGAAAACCTACTTCTGCTCATGAATAGACTATTTAGTGAAGCCCCTTTTTAATAATAATTTAAAAAGCTATTAAATGTATTTCTTAGACTTTGTAAGCTCTCCAATGCACCGTTCCTCAATCGAATCAGACAGTCAGACAATAGCATTGATGAAGAAGGCGACGCCATAGATTTCTGTCCATCATAACAGTACCGTATCGCCCTCATTTAGCTAGCAGATGTGCTTTCATTTATGATCTCTTATTTACCCAAGAGCCATCCATCCTCTGCTCCAGACGTCACAACACAAAGTACCAAATCTCTCATCAGACAATAACTTCCCCTGTGATGCACAAATGGGAGCACTTTTTTGCAATAGCATCCACCAATTAAATAGCAATGACTTTTTTTATCTTAATAATTTTCTCAGATTAGTTAATTTTGTGTATTATGAATAAAACAAATTGTTATTGATCTCTTCCAAAACAAGGCTTGGCCCACTTCTGTGGTTGTGATTTATGCCCACTGATATTATCTTTATCATGTTTTGTATTGTCATTATAATTATCTATATCATTACACTTAGAAGCAGTTGTCATTATATATCCTCCCATTTTGTGATTCTTTGCTGAACGTGTAGATTAATAATTATTCTATTTATTCTTTTTGTTCAGTGGAGAACATGGAGCAGCAAGACTAACATCTACTTCTAGAGGATGGTAGACTAAAACAGAAATTATTCTATATAACATATTGTCTGCAGATGAGCAAAAGCACGCCGGATGAATTCACTTCATCAGAGGCTGTTTGTGTAAACCGAGTGTGGACATCTACACAACTCCAATTCTTGCACTAAAAAAAGCAAGAGTGCTGTGGCAGAAAAAGGAGCAATTAAGACAAGCATACGGCAACAGGCCTGAAACAGAGTGAGCAGAAAAGTGGTGAGGTACACACGGTACTTGTTATATGATGTATCGACTCCAGTTGGACTGCCTGAACCTGTTTGTAGGATCCAGTTCATTAAGTGGTGTGTATTTATAATGTGTCTGTCTGGATTTAGCACTTGCAAATTGCAGCTAAGGAATTTCATCACAAGTAATGTAGCTGTCATTTGAAGTAAATGTTCACAAATCAACTGCTCCAATGAAATTGTTTGCTGCGTGGTTCCATACCACTAGAGAAACACAGGTCTGTTTGTTTTCTTGCTTGTTTGTGTGTTTATTTGTTTTTAATTTGGCTGTGGTTCGGATGCGATCACACACACTTGACTTGCTTTGTTTCTGACTCTCTGGCACGATTCCTATCACTGATGTGTACTCCAATGCTTCAAAGTAATCTAAAAATAACTTATAAAAATTACCTGAAGGAAACCAGGAAAGAGGATTCCAGCACACGACACTTGCTTGTTGCGGTTGGACTTCATCTCACCACAGAAATATCTCTGACAGTAGATATTTAAGCAATTACATCTTTTCTTACTAATGAATGGAACCAACAATTATTTTTACATGCAAGACATACAGTATAGAAAATGTATGAGGAGAATTGGACACATTGTATCATGTATTTGTTATTCTGAATAGTATTGAACTTCCTTCAACCTCTAATTTCTATAATATCACTGCAAATTACTCTTCAATTAATGCCGCAGGGCTGTTTCTGAATATTTTTCCATCTCATATTGCCTTTCACATGCAAATGATAAGCCAATGAAAGTGTTCTGAGGAAATCAGACCCCCACCTACGCACAAAATTGCAGGCGCACATTGCACCCACTCGTGCACATTCACAATTATTTCCTAAAGAGAGAGCACAAATGATTGTGGCCTTAGGCTACAGGCACTGCTAGATGAAAGAGAAGCCACGGGTCAGCAATGTAGACTTTTTTTTCCTCCTTTTTTTAATGGTAGAAAAGTGGGGGTAGCAAAGGAGGGCAAAGTGTAAGTGGGCATGAGTTGTTGGCCTGAGGTTCAGGAATACGTTCATCTGTATCAGCACAGTATGCTCCAGGACGTTACTGTTTGTCTCATCTAGTATGCGGAAACCTTGTTCTCTTTTGCCTGCATCTTTAATACGTTTAAACCCTAAAACCTGACGCACAAGATCATTTGAAAGACATCTAGGGAGGTTGATGACCCAACTGTAGGTGCTGCATGAGAAAAATGTGCAAATGTTTGTCATTTATTTTATGTTTCTGTTTTTAAAAAACACACAAAGACCGAAAGCGAGCCACGATTTGTGGGCACCATCAAAATTATTGACAAGTTTAACACCCATTTAAAAGCTGTGTGGTTCTCATAGATCTGTTTTTATCTGTAGGGTGCAGGACCTGAGGGAGCTGGGGGAGCTGTCTCCTCACTGGGACAACCTGCGAAAAGAGGTGATGACACGATACGGAGGAATCATCACTACCTACCAGGAGACTTTGGCTGAACTTGACAAGATCACTGGTAAACAGCATATGCTGCTTCATTTTTTATTTTTTTTTAAATTTGTCTCTAAAAAAACATTCAGGAATGAAGAACCCCTAAAAAACAGTCTGGTATTGGTCACATTATTCTCCATAATAATAAAATATTGCTTCTGTCTCCTTTGAAAATTATGAAATAATTATTTTAAAAAATCTTAGCAAAAATAAAAAAGATATAAATGGTTTGTGAACTGATCAATAATGATGGAATGTCTCCTATCCCTCTCCATAATCTCTTCCAATGTATATTTTAGCATTTATATAGGAACATTATGACAACTGATTTATCTTACTCTGATTTACTCTCATCCTAATAATGAGGTATTTGTCTCCTCCTCGGTTTTTGCTTTGCCCTGCTGATAAGAGACGCTGGTGGCTAAGCCTTGCACTGCCTGCCTGAGCTCTGGGAGAGGGATTTCAGGGTGAGCGAGATGGATAATATGGTCTTGGTCATTATGGTTCCTGACAAGTCCTTTGTGTGGCCCAGATTCGCCAATATATGGAGGAGGCCCCTACCCAGCTTACCAGTCTAACCCAGCTCTGTGTTAAGTTAGCAGGATGACAGAGATTGCTAAACTAGTTGGACGGGAAAGCTGCTGCAGATACATTATTGATGAGTAATATCATTATAAGAAGGTCAAGAGACAGACAGAGACAGATTGGAGCTGGTGTGAGGGCATCTTCAACCGTATTCCATCCATATTATAGCATGTTTTTTCTTCACCGCGTAAGAACTGAATGTGCAACTATATATAGCAACGACATATTTTCCTCTATTCAGTGCTTCGGTCTTGAAATAACAATACAAATCAGGTGGGAGGATGCACAGAATTAAATGCTCTCACTTTTCCGTTAGAATTCCTAACGGATTTTTTACTGCATGGCTTCACCAGTTTCATTTGACTCCCGACCTCGGATGTGATGAGTTTTGCATTTTTAATTAATTAGCAATTTTGCCCCATCATGCATATGAGGTTAAAGTTTGTCTCTTATTTTTTAGTTATTCAGTTTTGCAAAAATAAAAGATTGAGACAGGAGATTTAGTCGAATAAAGATGAAGAGAAGCAATCTGCTAGGAGACAGAGCAGAGTTCCCATGTTCAGCAGCCTCACTGATTCCATTTTATCCATTTTTAATGATGAACTGACCTCAGCAAACACTTCAGATGTTCTAATAACTGTATTCCGTCCATAAATTAATCATCCCTATTTTAATTGTTTAACAGCCAGCAAATTAAAGGCACAGTCAAAATCCTGTTAGCGTGGGCTAACATCGGACCTCCAATCCTGCAGAGTCTTCTCTGCACAGCACTGTCAGTCACTCTTCACTCCTAGGTCTCTCCGCTTATGGGATCACTGCAGCTTATGACCTACAGCTACGAATTGTGTATTAAAGCTCATATCAACTCTATTGTGTCACTCACATGTGCAGTTGTTTTTGCCATCGGGCAAATATGCTCAACTGTGTTATGCAAACATATGTAGAGGGTTAGCATTTAACACAATAATAGAAAATCAATCCCCTTACAAATAAAGACCAAAAGAGTGAATTACATGAATTACATCAAGCGAAAAAAGAAAGACTGGACTGTCAAATATTGCTGCTCGCACAGCATGAGTGAAAACCTCCTCTGTGTCTACAACATATTTAACCGTGGATTGATTTTGAGAACCTGCTGCGCTCCCATCACCACAGGGCCATGAAGATGAATAACACGCTTAAATAGACCTACTTTGATCTGGCAGCCTTCATATAAAAGCCGGAGTAGCGAGTGTTGAAGTAACGTGACTGGTCTGGATCAGTGGTGCCTTTTCAGAAGTATTTTCTATTCCATCATCACAAAATGTTAATTGGTACTCTTAATTAACTTTTGCATGAAGACCATATTTCTTTTAATAAGAAAAATGTGACTATAGTTTTAGATGTTTGTTGACATATTTTAGTGATCTTTGTCCGTTTAGCTGTAAAATACCATATGTACAGTGTACATGAATACTGCTTGTTACTCTAATGTCTCCTCAGTGGGTAAGCGCATAAAGATGACAGAAAAAAACCCAATAGAAGAGATAGTGGGCAGATGTTGGTCTGTCCTGCTGGCTCACAGCCCTTCTGTCACATCGCCAACCCACCTGGGCAAACAGACGGGGATCTGATATGACTAATTAATCCAAACTACAACGGTCACTAGCTCGATTAGCCTGTTCCCCAGGGTTCTACAGCCACTGGGAGCCCACTGAGCACGGATGACAGCTTAACCATTTACTTTAAAGGTAGCCTTTGGAAACAGCATTGAAGCATGCTAAGAGGAGTTTAGCACCTTTGCAAGAAGACATGATTGATTTCTAGCACTTGAAAATACAAAGCTGCATCACTGTCAAAGGAGTTATCCATTCCTGAAGTAATACATTTCAGCTCGAGTGAGTTAGCCAGGCCGGCCAAACATGAAAGTTAAAATTAGAAAATCTATGGTGGGTAAAATTTTCTGTCATGATCACTCATTTTTATTATCTTGCATTTGTTGTCTCTTCCATTAACTACTAAGATCTAATAAGTCTCATGAAAGTAAACACTCATGATGGACAAGTGTGTCACACAACCCACTTGAACAAACCTGAATTGTCTCTTTAAGAGACAGGATCGGACAAAAATAAAAACATAAATTATAGTTATGCATACAGAAAGAATATTTCTAATATTACTTAATACAGTAGTCATACTAGTAAAAAAAATGCTCTAATTTTAATTGCCCTAATTCTTCATGAATGTTTAAATTAATGTTTGGTACAAAAAGGGGGGGGGGCAAAATCACATAATCTGTTTGAATTAAGTGTTGGGATGTGTGAATTTAAAAATTGATGGTTATTATAATAAAGCAGAGTGCAAAAGATGTGTTTCAAAAGATATGTAATTCAAAGAAGAGTTTGACCAAAATGTCAATATTAATTATTCACTGGCATGTTCAAAAATTCTGAGGAGCATTGTACTAAATATACACTCACTTAAAATGTGAGAAATAATTCATAATGAAAAGGAATAGATGCAATACTTCATGCACATTTATTTACTTCATTTCTGTGAAGCTCATTTGTTCTTATAGTTTATTTGAATAAATGAATTATTAGTGCATTCCATACAAGGCAGTGCACCAATGTGACCTCCATGATAACATTCTTCACACAACATGAACGCGCAAATTGCATTTGAGCATTTTTGCCTCTTTTGAAATTCAACTTCATGCCTTAAATAGGAAATTCAAAGCCATTTGTCTTAAAAGAGGATTTAATTAAACATTGCGATGTTAAACTAGATAATGAAACCTTGTGATAGGACAGTTTTCAAATAGCATATTTCATCTCTTCTACCTATTTCAAATGGCTTTTTTTTTTTTTTACAGTCTTACCACTGTTGGCAAACATCACAGCGCTTTTAAATTTCCTGTGTTTCTCAGTTTTTCTTGACAGCGACTCCTTATCCCAGAGTCTCATTAACCCTATTTGCATATTTGAGATTTAAGTGCCAACATGGAGTGTCAGAGCTTAACTATAAGCCGCAAACAAAGAGTTTTGTTTGGCAGAAAATTTAAATTGCCTATTTTGTGCTAAATAACAGCTGCAAATGGTCTAAAATCATACGTTTCAGGGGTATTGCTCTCATGAAAAAATGTCATGAGCAGTTTATAAAAATATGAGCTGCTTGTTGATCTCTAATTGATACATTCCTCTGATGTGTATAGATGTGTGCTAAATTATTTCACAGAGGAAAAATCATTTTATTAAACTCTGCTACCGAACAAACAACAATTTGTTTCTCGCTGTGTTAAACGATGTTTGTGTAATCTGTGACACGTTGCGATTAACTGTGCTGCATTTAGAATCTGATGTACTTTGGTGCGGAATATTTTGAAAGCGTACAGGGCTTATTTAGCAGCCACTCACTCCAACACACTGGAGACAAGATTTCATATATTTGTTGTTCATATTTCCTGCTGTGGTAATTAGGTTGTGACCACCACCACCACCACCACCACCACCCCCACACACACACATACGCATACACACACGCACAGTGTATAATTGAATTTGCCCTGCAGCAACTTTTACAACCATGAGTTAAAGTGGGTGTTAATTTGTTATTATTTCTATTTATTTCTATTTGTCACAAACTAAATATCCAGACATTTGTACAAAGCTTTTATTCTCATTTATCATCATTAAAAGATCAACCCAGTTGCATGTTGTTGTAATTGCTGTTTGTGGACTACTTAACTGAATCATTAAAGAGAAAAAAAAGCAATGTTATGAAAATCACATTACGGATGCAACAGTTCACACATATTTCTTTCAATTCAACTCAATTCTTATTGAAGATGATGTCATATATTTGCTGTGTTTGTTTCAGGTTGTTCATTCAAGCCAAGCTGCTGCAAATCCCAGAAATCACTTGAGTTCATCCCGATAAACCTGCACACCCAGAGGATGAGGGTGACTTGCCCCAGAAAGACAGGTATTACACTCCTAGTGTTCATTTGAGATTAAATCGATGACTGTAGTACTCTCATAGTTAAACCTACAATCACAGAGGCCTCTGCCTCCTGGCACAGGGAAGCTGCTTTAGAAAAACTATAATCAGCTTTAAGTTAAAAAGCTCAATCGACTGCTTCCAGTCGGTACCGAGCAGCACTGTCATAGATCTGGGTCCAATGGTCCGATGTTTACTCCCCTTTATCTCTATATTAGGTCTCTACTAAGTCACAAGGGAAATATCCCTTTCTGTAGCTGTTGGTCTACCCTTTATTGTTTACGGCTTTCCCGGTTATAAAGGCTTTTAAGGTGAACACAGCTTCTTGCTGTGATCTAATATGGAACTGTGAGCACGGTGAGTGAATCCAAAAAGCAAAAGTCTGGGCTGGACAGCCAACAGTGAGATGAAACTTCAGGTATTGATCCCCTGTGAGATCATCAGCTGATTTGACATTGTCAGAGTTGTTGTCATAGTAGTTCAAATTCAGCTTTTGACAAACAAGCTCAAAATAATTTGTTTCAAAGCTGCTTGAATCTGAAAACTATGAATAGAAGATAGATATGAAATAGATGGTTGCATATGAAACACATTACCGTAAGCTGCTGTAGATGTCATCTTGTGTTTCTGTGCCTCCATCTGTCAGAGATACAATACCTGGAGGGCCCAGATAAGGTGGATCTAGGTTACCACCCAGATGGAAAGGTGAGGATTAACTTGGCTTGAGAAAGATAGACAAAACACTAATTAAGCCCTTAGCGTTTCTCTGCTGAGAAAGACCAGGAAGTCTCCGTCGCTGCCGCGATCGAGCAGGCACCACCTGATATTACCCTGGAACTGTCTCAGTCTATTAGGTCACTAACAGCTGCCTCGAAATCTGAGGGAGCTCAGATTCAGCTATACAGGCAGTGATTGATAGAAACGTGAAAAGAGACAAACCTTGACATAAACTCTGGTTCCTTCAGTAAAAACGTCAGGGAAGACAGATCAAATAAGCGGAATCAAGTCATCATACAACCCTGTAACTGACTTTCACTGTCAAAGGAAGAAAGGGGATTAAGTTAAGATAAAACAAGCCTTTGAGGAGTTTGTCAACTGATTGATAGACACTGTGATAATTGCCCTCTGTGGGCTTCAGACTCAGTTCTAGGCAGCAGTGCTCTGGCTGGTGTTCCACTGCGTGCGCATTGGACCTCATCGACCAGAAAGACCTGGGTTTAGACTCCCCTGCAGGATACGCACAACTCCCATCGGCTTGGTGGTGTTAATTAAGAAATCTGGGCATTCTGAGTTAATGGTGCATGGTGTTTAAAGGCAGCACTGTGGCATCAAGGGAAGGTGTTGTTTTTTTTTAAAGGAATATTTCATGTTGACCTTTATTAAAAGTACACTTTGAACAATCCTCTTTTTTCATTTTCTTGAAGATGAGACGATTGTCATCGTCATGCATATTAACAATTTAAGGATTGAACTTTGAGCTCACACTGTTTACCCACCCACTAGGTATTTCGAGTGCAGTACAAATGCGACAAAAACTCATTGACTAAACTAGCAAAATAACAGTGTATTTTCTGCTTAAAAATTAAGAAGAAAATTGTTTGCTCGTGTAAAAATTGGCTCATGCAGCTTTAAAAGACTCTAATGATGTCAATGGCCGTCTTGCACAGAGGTCATCTAACTGAATAGTTCTTCATTGTGAATGTGTGGCTACCTTCTAGCTGAAGATTCTCAAAGGTGGAATCAAAAGCAGATGTAATTCTTTTTAAGGTTTTAGTGTTTCTCATGTGAGACTCATCCTCAGATCTGCCTGTAGATTAATTTTCTCTGAACCTTATTTGATAGTGAATTGTTATTACATTGCACATTTTGCTCCAAAACAAAAACACTGGATGAATGATGGCAGTCGGGGGTAAGAAAAACTGGAACCTTCTTCTAAATGCACCTCTTTTTCAACTCTAGTCTATTGTTCTATTGTTCTATTTGATTTTCTGAGGTGAGCAAATTCACTGAGCTCAGCTAGGCAATCCACTCGACAACACAAAACCATTCATTCATTTCCATTTTGTTTATGCGGTATTTCATCCAGCAAGACGAGGGGATCAGGAGGAAAAACACTCTGAGCTCCAAACAGCAATCATTTATTTTGGTGGAGATTACTTTCTGCAGTATCCAAAATGACAACTGCAAAATATTTTCCTACCTAAAAGTGAAGCTCAGTAAAGTTTAACTGCATGGGTCAAGTAAAAGAGCGTTATATCACTATTAAACGCGATTGTGGAGCGGGGCAAGTATAACTCACAACTATTCATCCTGAATGC
This sequence comes from Antennarius striatus, assembly GCF_040054535.1. NCBI lineage: Eukaryota > Metazoa > Chordata > Actinopteri > Lophiiformes > Antennariidae > Antennarius > Antennarius striatus. The sequence continues at coordinate 5,444,379 of NC_090783.1, forward strand.
CTTCACCAATTTCTTGTTTTGTGGAGCAACTGTCCTCCCAGTGTTTAAGCTGCTTGTTCTGTTGTTGATTTATTGAGAAAAGGATGGTGAGAGAGGAAGAGCAGACAAATCAAGCACAAATTGGTCATTTTGCTTAATGTTCTGAAACCCCTTGTTGTATTTCAGAGGATTTTTCCTGTAGGAAAACCAATTAGGGGAACTTAGATATCCAGAAACTCCAGGAGCTGAACATGTACTCGACATGGAGTCTCATGGTCAGGCACAAGGATAATAAAGAGTAGAACTATTTGTACTAGTACATTCTCATAGCTGTATCACCTCTGTAACAGCCATCTTTTAAGCTGTGTATGTCTGTGGTCAGAGGTGTGCAGTGTTGGATTCTAAGAGACGTCTTTCCCTCCATGGCTTTCTGGTGTAATTGCCAAAGGGCCTCTTGTGTCAGCCTAGGTATCTGTGAAATCTTCATTTACATTTTGTGGAAATTAAATCCTGGTTCTATAGGTGACCGATGTTTAATTAATAAGAAAAGGTGGCGAGGGCATCTTTACTGACTTATGGACTCGTATACATAAAGTATACTTTGGCTATTCGCAATATTCTAAAGTGGAAAAACACACAATGATAGGGATAATTGAAAAACTGTCTAAATCCCCCCCAAATGCTTTTTTTCGTCTTTCCAGATTCATCCTATGACATTGTCACTGTTGGTGCCCCTGCAGCACACTTCCAGGGCTTCAAGTGTGGCGGTCTGCAGCGTCTCCTCAGCAGATACGAAGCAGAGAAAAAGAGGTAGGGCAAAACAACCATTAAACAGGTCCATCATGGTAATTTAATACAGGACACATGCTAAGGTGTAAACAGAGAATTTAGTTAGGACATAATTGTTAGTGACAAACAAATTTGTCTCCCTCCTGTGGCTTTTCCAAGCCCTGTGAAGCTACGTACAGCTAAGAAATGATGGTATTAAGACTCCAGCTCCGCCGCCTCTGGTATCTCATTTTGACTGGAGGCAGCAGGCAGGATGGAGAAAGGTCCGTTGAGTCAGAACTCCTCCTTATTGGTTCTTACTCCTGGTAACCATTTTTCCTCCCTGAAGTTGTTGTCAGATAAGAGTGGCATTTTGCTGCAGCCTCCCAGTTGCCAGTTGGACGCTGATTTTAAATTGCCCTTCAATACCAAATGAAGCATTCAGGGCAAAGTTTTGCTAGGAGTGAATGTCTGATCAAAGTGGTGATTGCAGAGTTTGGGCTGGGCACAAATGTACAATTACTGACTACCACATGAGTTTGAGCCCTGCAGTAAAGATTATTGCTCTTAAACATTTTCCAAGGAGTTTGTCCTTAAGCTGAAACACTGAAATCAGTGGTATTTTGCAAATCGTTGTCAATAACGGTTGAAGTGAGTCCTGCCTGTGACAGGAAAGCAGGTCCCTGCTTGAAATTTTGATAAGTTTTGTTTACTCCCTTTACCGACCTTTACCAGCTGACTAAATAAAATAATTTAGTGTTATAATTTACTATATTTTGTATTTAAATTAATAAAGTAAGGTGTACATGCATTTACTGAACATGCATTGGGGCAACAAATTTGTGACTTCCTCAAGCCTGAGATCAGCAGAATCCTGAAAATGTTGCTGTCTTTGTCGATTGGAGGCAGGATGGAGGTCTGTCACTGGAGTTCAGTGTGTGGCCACTTGAGTGATGCCAGAAGAAATGAAAGGTGATTTTTCCAAAAGTTCCCCATAGAGTTTAAAGTCATTACAGACCATGCCAGATCCAATTAGTTACAGAGTTTGCAGCTCAAGAGGGGTTAGGTGTGGGTAGGAAATGAAAAATAGTTGTGGACCTGTGCTTATAAAAAAATATAATAAAGCAGGAACTTCTTTATGTTCAGCTGGCGTTACTGGAGATAGTGACTTTTGCTTGTGTGTATGAACAGGGATAAGCTTAGCATATCAATAGTCCACTGATGTGAAATGATTTTGAATGAGAGATTAGGCTTTAAAAAAAGAATTCTCCAAGGAGAGGGCTTTTAGCTTCAAATGTGACAATGCTAATGATTCACTGTAGCTTAAATTTTCCAATTTTCTGCCTGGCTAACTGACTACAGTCTGCACTTAGCCTTATCCATGTTTGACCTGCAATGCAGCCATTTGACAACTGTGGTCAGAAATGATCCATCTCTCTGTGATTTTGCAGGAGTGTTTGCAGCCACTGTTTTAATGAAGGTTCATGAATACTCATTATTTCACGGATTCATTTGCTTTTATTATACATGCACTAAATATCTGAGCAAATATTTGGCCTAGAATGCCCCGGTGAAGGATTTTCTTTACACGTTTGAATGTTCAATGGTGGAATTATGTGTGCCTTTTCACGCTACAACGATCGCCCATTTTAGCAAAGATACACAGACGGATCTTGACTCATTAAACTTCTCCCAGTATTACCTCGTGCATTTCAGAAGCAGGCTTTTGTAATAACATTTGATTAAAAAAGGAACAATCGGCAAGATGTGAGACTTGGCTATTCATTGTGATATTAATTCATCAAAGAGAAGATTGAAAAGGACTGGGCAAGGGGAAAAAAGGAGAACCTGAGCACAGAGGTGTCACCAGGAGGGCAATAAAAGAGCTGTTTGTCTTTGTTCATTGGACACTCTGAGAGAGGGAGGGGTGTGCTTTCCAGATCCATTAAAACCTGCATTGGCCAAACTTGGCAGTGACCAGAGTATGCAATGTAGTTTGTCTCTCAGGATGGGCCGGCAAAGAGTGTAATCAATAGCTACATTTTGTATTCCTCCACAAACCCTGCACATGTACACACAGGGCAAGAGCATTTATCTTTCATTAATGCATGCAGTCCCACTTAAATGGCTGTTTTAAAAGTCACTGGATTTTTATCTGTATTTAATTGTACCCTGTGGACAGAGCTGTGGATTTGCTGAGGTGGTCTAATCTTTCATTAACAGCCTCTTTTCAATTATTCAGCCTTTCTACATTTGATACCTGAAATTGAACGTGTGTATGTGTGGGGTTTTTTTATGTATCACAAAAGGAGATAATCTACTGCAGGTATTGTCTACTTCAAGTTTCTAAGTACCAGAATTCTTCTCCACAGACAATTTGAGGCTCCGATTTTAAAAAAATAAAAGGTTTATGTGGCAACATCAGTGTTATCCCTAATAACTCATATCAGCTTAGAATGAAAAACAATTTAAAAAAATGCTACACAGAAACCAACGCTTGAGCTAATGAATGGCTCCTTATGTCAGCAAGTCAAGGAGAACACAGAACTTCCAGTTTCAATCTTTAAAAAAAAAGAACGAACTGATGCCAGCTCCGTGGCAACTACCAGGGTGGAAGAAATGGGAGCAGGTCAGTCTGACGTTGGAGAGGATGGAGATGACAACAATTAGAAACTCGTAAATTCAGGGACTTCCTGGCTGGTTGCTAAGGGGTTGGGAAGCTAATTGACGAGCACACTCCTCTAGTGGTTAGATGCATGAATTCATTAATATTCTATGGGCCGGATGGGACACTCTGTCTCAAATATTAGACAGAGCCATTTTTGTACAATCAGCTTTGTTGATGCAGGGGTTGTGTAATGGAGCTCCTCTCTCTCCATAGTCTTTGATTTCCATCCATTGTAACAGAAAGGAATGAACGACTGTCGTCTTGCCAGGCCTCCTGGTCAAGCAGAACTGCATGATAACATATTCCTGGGACACAATGAGTGGTCAAAACTAAAATCCACACATTTAATAGAGTCTCTCAGGGCAATGTTCAAGGTCCGGCAGCCTGTTGTCTAACTAAATAACATCCTTCCAAGATTGCTGAGTGAGCTCTGACAGGAAACCAGAAGGAGTGGGAAGTGGTTAGTTTTTTGCCTGCTCTTGAGTCAGTGTGCTCCAGCTTCTGTTTTTGATGGACTGGCAGCAGCTTATAGATTTAGTTGGTCTCATATCAGGGTTCCTAGCTTGGGTCTGAATCACTGAGGAAAACACTTGGCTATTATTCTAAGGGAATAGTGTCCAAATGCATGATTGAACAACAGATGGCATTTCACAATTTAAAGAATCTGTTTTGAGATCAGATCTTTGAGTGTGTGAGTGCGTCACCAGAGCGGCGTATATTTTCACAGTGACCGTGTGGCAGTGGCCGGATGTGATAAGTGTGCTGTCTAAAAGATGAAGGAGGCTTTGGCAGTCACCTGGACTGCTGCAGGGGCTCTGCTGACGTAGCTGGATTTGACTTCTACTGGCTGTCAGCTGCGAGCCACAAGCTCTTCATTAATTTCCTCTCCACTATTAATTAGCCAAGCCTTGGAGATGCTGGTTTAATTAAGCGCTGAGCCAGGTGACGTTCTAACTCTCATTACTGTTAAGACCAACTCCTGTTGATCCTTTTGAAAAATCAAGACTGAAGTCCACTCTAATGCTGCCGGTTTAAAAAATGTGCTGTTTGAGGCTCTTGACTTCATACTCAAGTGTTGTTCCACTATTGCACCTGGAGATCCAGTGTTGTTTTTGTGAAACTTTAATTGTGAGAATATGAAGGGAATTAATCTGATGAGTCAAAGGATAGAGAGCAAAGATAGTTACACCACACTTTCGGCCATGTCTGGAGACTCCTAATGTTCCCGGGGCACACATGTAAATGAGGTGGGACTAGGAAGAATCCATTATCATACATTATCAGAACGTGTTGGGATCAGACAGCCATTTCTTCTAAAAGCATTGCTCTCCCCACTGTGTTATACTGACGTCATGTAATGGAGTCTCAAAGAGCTTCACTTAAGAGCAAAGTAATATTCTCTCACGGGAGGAGAAGAGTTCTGAGAGCAAATATACTCCAGCCTGAGTGTGCCCCAAGGCCAGATAAATTGGGATTCTGAAAAGTTTGAATACCCAGTTGTCTCCATTGTTTTGATCAAGATATACAATTTGATCTTGAACTGGAAATAGCTGCATTGGATTAATTTGAATTACATGTCATATCTGGATGGAGTAGATATTACTTTGACAAAACTGGAAGTGTGAGCGGTCATGATTTTGCTCTATGCTATAATATTTTGTTTGTCAGTTTACCAGCTAGGTCTGCATCGGATGCTCAATGCACGACAAAAATATGTATCTGAACTGTGCTATATAGTTTCTAATCTTCAGATTAAAATATACAAAAACAAGTCCCACACCTTGAGGTGGCTTTCGAGGAGATTAATCTACACAACAGAGTTTTTGCCCCGACTGGGGTATGTCTGCTTTTTCCTTGCTAATAGTGGTGTCTGCAAGAAAGATTTGTAATGACAGGGAAAAGGATCAGTAAAATGCCCAGTTTTATAGAGGTCTATAAAGTGTCCAAATGAAGTGATAAAATATCATAAGGGTGCACCATTTACAGACTGTGGAGTTTGTGACTGCATTAGAAAGCTCTGCTCATGATGTTGAATTTCTGCGTAAAAATTAGTCAGTTCGAATCTTGGAATGCAATGCACTGCATGTATGTGGGAATAATTTATTGAGTCTGTTAGGTTTATAGCCATTCACATAAATATTACCATGCATACAGAAGACTTAAATGTTAACATAGTACTCGGAAAATGACTCACATTCACACTATGAATATCATTAAACATTCATACACCAAATTCAGCTATTGTAGTCGAAGGAGCAGCTGCTGTAGAATTTACGGCATTGCTTCTATTCTTGTTATTTAAAAAACGGTCTTATATGCTTTTATACTTTACGTACAAAGAGAAATGTAGTCTTTTGTTTGTAAAGGCTTTTCCACTTCCTTTGGGGTCGTTAACGATAATGTAAGGCTACAAGGCAAAAGAACAATATCGATATCAAAAGCTCAAAATGTTCTGATCATTTGGCAACTGCAGAAAGAAGAAGAATTCAGCATGAAATCGTAAACAGGAAAGGAGAAAAAAAAAGTTCTTCTCTGACTGCAACTTTAATCAAAAATAAAGGATTAAGGAATGAGAGAGTCTTTTATGAGTCCATAAGTGCTGTGAACTTAGCTGGAGTCTCACTTTGGTAAATAGAAGAGCCAGACAGGTTCTCTTTGTGCCATTTTTTATCAAGGCCTCAAATATTACTCCATCGTGCAGTCACCACTCTGTGACTCAGTCGCCACTCTGTGACACAGTCACCAAGTTACAAACAGTGTGACGTCCTCACAGGGTTTACTGTTTGCAGAACCTGATTATGTATTTTTGCATCATTTTTGCATCCCAAATAATGTAAGACTTGGAACCCTGGAAGACTGAAATTTTAATCACATTCTCATGTGCAACACCTGCTTTGCCCTTTGTCACAGATTTATGTTCTTTCACCTTTATATCATCTGCGATCTTTGTCGTCCCACTCGTACTGACAGCAATGCCAATGAGGCAATTAACGTTCTTTGCCTTAGCCAGTTTTAGAAGGGATCAATTCTGCCCTCTAGCATCAGGTGGTAGGTCCCTACATTCATTACTGCCTGCATCGGCTATGTAATGTGATTGGACTTGTACTTACGAGTCAACAGGACTGTTATTGAATATAAGTCTCTGGATCAGTTGTCCTCTTCCAACAACTTTCTCTTTCGCTCCCTTTCTGCATGTCTGTTTTTGCAGTACCGTTGTGTTTTTTCTCTTAATTTCTATAAGTAGAGAGAACTCAGAAAAAAACCCTCTGCTTGTGCAGATCCAGTCCCAAATTTAATGGACTCTTCCTTGCTGCATGTTCAACCCTTCTACCCAATTTCATCAAAATCCAGCAGGTAGGTCATGTCAGAATGGAAATGGTGAAAATATCTTGCAATGTTAGAGAAATTGAAAAAAAAAAGTGGATCCTCCCACAAGGTTTTATGAAAACCTGTCATTTTTTTGTAAATCCTCCTCACAGTTAGAGAGAATGGAAAACCAATGCCAGAATAAAAACATTATATCCTTAGTGTAGGCAGTAAGACAATTGTAGTTTTATAGGCGATGAAAAGCTTTGACAGACTTTACTTTGTCGCACTGGATTATTCAGTGATGTATTCTCTTTTCCTGAAATCCTTGCATTGTAAGGTAGTTTTATGCAGTGGGTTAAACAGAAGCTTGAATGTAAGAAACGATGGTGTTCTGTGAGTATTATATATAAACCTCTCTCACTTACTGATTCCTTTGATTAGCTTCTATCTTGTGGGTGGTAGCTCTCTAAGGACCTCATTTGCAATAATGACCAGGCCAAGAATTTAAAGTTACTAGGTGGCTACTATATTACACAAATTTTCTTAATGCCTTCAGATTATTACATTTCTTGATAATGAAGAAGAAAGAGAAGGAGAACAAGAAGATTTTTTTTTTTTTGCAAAAACACTTTAATCACATTCAAACACTTTGCAATTTTACATTAGATGAAGCACTAAAGCGCCTCAGAAGATTTTTTGCGAAAAAATTTTTAACATTTAGAACATTTTACAATTTTTCATTAGATGAAATTTCAAAAACACGAAACACTCAAAAACATTAAACATCAAGAAACAAAGGGGAATACAATATAAAAATTAGTACATTATAACAGGAAGTTTGCAAAAGTGAGGTGGTCATCAACTAAAGTGCATAGGACATTTTTTGTGACACCAGATGTTCCCAAAGTTATTCAGGTCTTTTGTCAATTTATAGAAACCAAATTCTAGTTTTAAGCGACATCTGATGTTACAGCAAAAAACAGTAGCTGCCTCTTGAACAGTACTGTTTTCAATTCTCCTCTTCCTGGTCACATAAATTGCAAGTTTTGCCTGCCCAGAAATAAAATTTAAAAGCTGCCACATTCTCTGATTTGATTTATTGTACCCAGCACCGTAGATGAATTTCCTGATACTAAAATTTTAAAAACATTCGTTAGAAGAATGAAGAGCACTGCAAGTCTCCCACACTCACTAAAAGTATGAAAGACTGTCTCATGAAGGGGACAGAAGGGACACTGGCTGGACACCGTAGGGTTAAAAACACTAATAAAAGCATTGGAACCGATGGCACCATGTAAAATCCTCCACTGGAGGTCGGCTGTTTTTTTCTTGAGGGGAGGTTTGTACAGAAGTCTCCACTGCGGGTCAGGTCCATTTCCCGTCATGCTGTTGGCCCAGGTAGTAGGTGCTCTGTCACACAGGTTTTTCTTGTTCATTACTTTTACAAATTGTCTGTACAGTATTTTTTTGTTGGCTGTGTGTAGGCTGGTTTGTCATTCATCTCCGAGGAGAGGACCCTCCAGTTCTTCAAACGGGACTGATGTGGACCTCAGGGAAAGGATCTTTGCTGTCCGGTACAGTCCCTGTACTACAGTCCAGGAGGAGGCTTCTCTCCTTCCCGGAGAGTCTCTTCCTCCACAGTTGTAGCACCCTCTGAGCCACCCTGGTGGACTGGATGTTCAGCAGGGAGCTCACAGCCTGGGCATCCGCCAGCGCAGGCCCGGCATTGTCCACCAGCTGCTGGAGGGTCATGGTCCTGGTTCTGCAAAGTGTTGCAGACAGCCCAGGTGTGGCTCCACTGCAGACATCCAGCCTGGCTCCATGCACTAGTGGTTCCTTCAGGAACCAGAACAGAGAGTCAGAGCTTTTTCCTGGGCTGCTTTTAAATAGGGCCCATGACTTAAAAACACCATGATAAAACGGAGGCAAAACTTTAGAAACTTGGAGTCCATTAAAAACAGTGCAGCATCCAGGTCCAAGTTGTTCACACGTTTGAATATGCAGCTGGCCACCTCTCTCCACGTCAGATCCGCTGGTCCGGTCAGAAACTGCTGGATGAACTGTAATCTGAACTTGGCTGTTCTGTTAGCCAGGTGGATGAGGCCCTGTCCCCCCTCCTCTCTTGATAAAAACAACACTCCTTGAGGCACCCAATGCAGCCCATCCCAAAGAAGAAGAAGAAGAAGCAGGAGACCTGCTACAAAATACAACTTTTGTTAAAACTCAATGCATTTGTGCAATACATGTTAAGCCTAAAGAACCTGAGGTAACTTCTTAACAGCTCCTAAAATCAGAGCCATAGGCTCCATTCAGATCAAATGTGACTGTCCAGCATTGGTCAAGCAAGCTTAGAGTCAATGAATTGGGCATGATATGCAAAAGGTGCATGGAACATGAAGAACAATTCACAGAAACAATGAAACAATGTTTTCACACAATGTGAGAGAACAGTCCTTATCTTTTGGACTACAGAGAAAGCCATTCAAAGTCCATGAGTCGCCTAAGCAGAGAGGAGACATGAGGATTGACTGTGTTGCTGTTCTTCTCCATCACCTTCCCATTTCTTGGGCTGACCAGCTTTGCTGTCTTGGTGCCACTGGTTGGGTTGATTCCAACAAAACATCTTAAAATCCCCTACATCAGGTTCACTGTGGGCTTCAGGGCTGCTCACTGCATGTGGATCCCTCCAGCTCAGCGTCTGACTTCTTGGACTGGTTCGTCTCACTGGTCTGGTGACTGAGCAGGAGAAGGAGACGCAGGAGAAGAAGATTTTTTTTTTTTTTTTGCAAAAACACTCTAATTACATTCAAACATTTTACAATTTTACATTAGATGAAAGCACGAAAGTGCTTCAGAAGAAGAAGATTTTTTTGCAAAAAACTTCAATCACATTCAGAACATTTTACAATTTTTCATTAGATGAAAGAACTAAAGTGCTTCAAAAACACTAATAACCAATAAATGAACGGAAATACAATTTAAAAATTGCATTATATTAGGAAGTTTGCAAAAGTGAGTTGATCATTAACTAAAGTGCATAGGACATTTTTGTGACACCAGATGTTCCTAAAGTTATTCAGGTCTTCTGTCATTTTATAGAAACCATATTCTAGTTTTAAGCGACATCTGATGTTCAAGCAAAAAAACAGTAGCTGCTTCTTGAACAGTGTTGTTTTCAATTCTCCTCTTCCTGGTCACATAAATTGCGAGTTTTGCCTCTCCAGAGATAAAATTTAAAAGCTGCCACTTTCTTTTATTCGATTTATTGTACCCAGCACCGTGGATGAATTTCCTGATACTAAAATTTTCACTGAACAGATTAAAAACATTCATTAGAAGAGTGAAGAGCACTGCAAGTCTCCCACACTCACTAAAAGCATGAAAGACTGTTTCATGAAGGGGACAGAAGGGACACTGGCTGGACACCGCAGGGGTGAAAACAGAGATAAAAGCATTGGAACCGATGGCACCATGTAAAATCCTCCACTGGAGGTCGGCTGTTTTTTTCTTGAGGGGAGGTTTGTACAGAAGTCTCCACTGTGGGTCAGGTCCATTTCCCATCATGCTGTTGGCCCAGGTAGTGGGTGCTCTGTCACACAGGCCTGAAGAAGAAGCAGGAGAAGAAGTATACTTATCCCTTTAGGGAAATTATTTTTTCCACTGTATATACTAATCTACACTACCGGTCAATTTTTCCAGAATTTCATTGAAAATGGTCCAGTTTAATATCTCAGTGTACTCTGACATTAAGGGATAGAACAAATAAAGAATTTTAGTAAAAAAAGAAATCATGAAATCCATTTACAAATCAAAACATATTCTAAACCTTTGATTTATCAAAGTAGCCCCCATTGGCTTCTGGTCCCCACCCCAAGACCTAGTGGATTGAGCTACTGCCGCCCCATAATGCAGATGATTCCGTTCCACAACGGACAACTTCTAAGGAAGCATGGTCTTTCCTTTGCCACAAAATATTAAGAATGCTTCAAAGATAATATTATGGTAGCCCTTTGTTCTGTATGTATGCCTCCTTCTCCGTATCAATTATGCCTCTGGATCTGGCTCTGGGGTCTGGCCTACATAAAGGCTTGCGCAGAGGATTCTGTGCTAGCATGCAGGGTTAGAAATGTCTGCCTCACTACACACTACAATTTATGCCGAGGATTCAACAGAAACTGGTTGAAAGTCACAAGAACTTCACCTGAGGACAATATTTGATTGAAATGATTTGCCCTGAATCTAGGAACTGACAAAAGTTGTTTTTGTCGAAGAATTAAGTAGCACACTAGAAATGAGGAAGTTATTAATTATTCATAGAGTGAAAATGGGTTGACGTCAGACTTCAGGTCCAATTTGACAGCTCTGGCTGAGTACCTGGGAAGCTGCTGTATAGGCAGCAAAAGAAGCAGGATGTAAAAAATATGCTCAAACGATGAGTGCAGCCTAATGAAATTTTCTTGACCCTAAACACATTCAATAGCCATTTCAAAGCACATTTTCAATCCATTTTGTGGCTTTTCTGCTGCATTTCGGCCCCTTTCATCAAGTTACAGTGCCATGCTGTGTTTAATACAATCGAAACTGATTTACAACTATGATTCAAGGTAAATGCAATTAGTCACAATTTGCAAACTGTTAAGAAGGAGTTCACTTGTTTATCACAGCAGGGCATTCATTCATAGTTGTTGTACATAGTTGTTATAGGTGGTGCTTAGAGCTGCTGACCAAAAAGGTGAAGATTTGACAAGTTACTGGTATCAAAGTGTCAATGGCCGTTATCGGAATAATTTTGCTTAATATGTTTTGAATATGTTTTAAGCATCGGTAATAACATCTTAAAGAATTGTTTTAGAACAACATCAACTGAAACTCCACCTTACAGGAAAGATTATTTCCCCTGGATTTTTGTATCGCTGTTGATTTTGTCACCAGATGGAGCAGGTCACCCATCCCACCCTGCAATGCAGCTTGGACCTTGTTTGATATCAAACATTGCCTTTCATATTCTGCTGGTTTTGGCAAACGGCAAGCACACACACACACACACACACACACACACACACACACACACACACACACACACACACACATACACAAGTATAGGGAGCAGCACTGAACATACATTTGCTTTCAATCATACTTTGGTGTAAACGCGAGGGTGGCCCAGTTCTTTATGAATCACAGCTTGTCCTTAAAGTGCGGTCTTCGAAGTGAAGCGTTCTCTCACCATACAGCTGCAGTGAGATCTGTCAGGTCTGAATTGATTTGTTTCTTTTCTTCCACCACAGCTTCAGCACCGCGTACCAGTGTATCTACTACTCTCCAGAGCACACAGCCAAAGCTCACGAGGTTCTCAGCACCATGAACGTCCTTCATCCCCTCATCACAGGCTTAGCAGAACAGCTACTCCAGGCTGCCCAAGAGCACTCATCCCCTGGACTGAGGGATTCACTTAAGAACCTTTCTGACAAGGTGAGGCAGCCCCCCACCAACCCACCCCCCATGTCTGTCATCACTATTCCTTTATCCCTCTTGGCCTCGAACTGTGACAACACTCAAACCACCTCTTTTGTTCTGTGGCATTGCAATCTTCTAATCTTTAAGTGTGCCGTTAAGTTTGTGTAATCTCAAACTCTCCTCAAAACTACTTGACTGTTTGCTCTGGGGTTCTGTTTTCAAGCCCTTAGCCAATAGTTTTCATTGCAAACAATATACATCATTTATATATTCTGAAAAAAACTGCAGTCCAGCTGTTGATGCGACACAGTGAGACACACACACACACACACACACACACACACACACGGTGTATAATTGAATTTGCACTTTTTCACGGAAACGCCAAACTAACAAAAGTGAATAGCAGCATGGAAGTTTATGGAATAGAGGCGTTTTTATCAGTATAATTAATGAATTACATCTGGTGCTGTCAGATTGCAATCTGTTGTGGGAGAGATTGTTTAGACCACGGTGGAATAGAGTGCAATCAGCCTACTTAATTGGTACATTCACTCTGTCACCACTTCCTCTCATCCTTGATTAAACACGCACACTGTGGCCAAGTAAACCCCTTGGCCTGGTCAGCACAACCAGAGCAGCTTTCTGATTGAAATCTCAAGCTGTGATTCTGTGTGTTTGTGTGTGATTGAGTGCAGGGCAAGCGTGAAACTGTGATTGTGTGTATTTTAAAGCTGATGTTCAAGTGGCATCGCTATCTTCGAGTTCCAAAGCCACCCTACGGAGCATGTGGTACATCAACATTTTCTTCCTACACTTCCAATCATTTATCAGAGTAATTACATTTATTTTTGTGGTCATGCAAACACCTATGTGTTCATAAATAAAGATGGATCGCTGCACACACTCCTGTGTACTCAGAAGCCAGTTATGTACAAATTCAAAACTGGATTGGTTTAACCCCATTTGTCTGTATTTTAACAGCAGAAGGTCTTTGTTCTGTCTTGTATTTTTCTTCTTTTTTTGACATGTAATAGACAAAATTCCGTGACTCAAATCAAAAAATCTTTCAAGTACAAATAAAATGGAACAAAAAAGGAGTGAACACACACACACAGACACACACACACACACATGCACACACGTGCACACACACGTACACACACGCACACACACACTTTTTCAGTCAGATAATTGATATGTTTTTTAGAGACACATAAATAAAAGCAAGTTCATTTGAGAGTGTTTCTCTGCGGAGTCTTTAATGAAGAGTGTTTCACGCTTTCAGAGAACATGGGGAAGATGAGACCCTATAGAGAAAACCAGACAGATGGAAGAACCTTCCCGCTGCCTTTGACTTGTTCCTTTGACATTTAGAACCATGACTCAAGGCCTTGTGCAACATTTGCTTCCATTTCCATTCGGGTTATTGTTTGAGACTACAGATGTGCTGATAATACTCCCATTTCTTCTACTACTCTGATGTTAATCACATGGAAAATTCTACTGGATGCGTCTCCTCTGCTTCTAGCTATGTTGCAGGACATTTAACAGTTTCCAGAAAAAGAGAAGAGGGGGTTTGATCATGTGTTTGATCATTTTATTCAATATAACTGCTTGTAGATGTCATATAAAGAACTGTATTCCAACCAGGGTTGCTGCTATTTGTCATACTGTGTCCATTCAACCTCACGTCACTTCACAGGGAATGGAAAACAGCCCAAATTTATAATTAAATTGTTGAACAAGTTGAGAACAATTCAAGTGAATATATTGATCATTTTCTTGTTTTTAGATCCAACCTAGCACACACTTTGCAAATTTTCACTCTTGGTTGTACTGAAGACATAGCAACAGATTTAATTTCTCAAGGGATATTCAACATTTCAGATCTCTCAATCAGGAACAAAGTTTACTTAGAGAAGGGAAATCAAGTTTCTTTGTCCAAAGAAGAATGCCTTTGATATTTCATTTCAAACAGAATCCCTTTATGCTTCCTGCAGTACACTGTATTTTTATGATGCTTTTTACATTTTTAACTCTAATCTGATTTGAGTCCTGGCTCCAACAGAATATTTAGGAATGTGACGTAGCAGGTTTTTTTTGAATATTTACCCCATGAGGTCTGGCATAGTTAAATATATATATGTGACCTTGTCATTACGAAGTGCAAATAGGATACAGATTGTTGAAAATACAGTGTGCTCCTTTGTACAATCATCGCAGGAAAAGATAATGAATAATTCATGTTCTCATAGATTGCAAATTAACATTGAGGTCAGATAAGCAGAGTTCAATTTGAATATGAATTTACATTTTGAGTTCCCACTTCCTGTTAAGTACTTAGCGATTCAGGCGTGCCTCATTTTTTAGTCATTTAATATTTTCAGCATATCAAATGATGCTTACTTTGTCTCTAGTTCTGTGCATCAAACAGGAGTGTTCTAGCAGAACTGCTCGTTCTCAGACAATTACACACATCATCTTATCCAGAGATTCCAGCTCTCACATCTGCAACATAGAGTAATGGCACTCATTCAGATCCACACAAAGCAATTAAAATGGATATGAATCCAACACAATGGTGTGTTCCTTCACTATAATTTGTTTTCCAGTCTCATATTTTCATCAGATGAACCATTCATGTGGACAAGTCTTATATTGTTTAAGTCATAGGGCCAGAACTGTGTTTACTTAATGACTGAATCAGACTGTAGTTGCATCATTAGAGAAACGCCGCGAAAGAAAAATTCTCAAAGCAAGTCTGAAGTCTTGTTTCAGTAGAAGATGTAATGAATTAGATTTAAGTAGTCAAGAGAAGAAACAGTGTAGGGAGCTCCAGTTTAATAAGGGGAGACCATTAAGAATCTTTGTTGACTCCCTTGATGTGAAGCGTCTTCGTTCATTGGCGGTCTGTTTGAACACAGATCCCCCAGAGGGAGGACTGCTCATTGAGTTCAGCTAACAGGTGGGTGATGAACAAATCTTAAATTAATCTTTAACACTGAACTGTCAAGACTAGACTAAAAAATCCCTATTACAGAGTCAATCAGCATCGTTTTAGTCAGTACAGTGGGGCAGGCCATCTATACATCTAGCCTGCTGCAGTGAAAGAGGTGGCAAGTCGACCACCTTTGCCTAAAGGACAAACCAAAATATGTATCGGGTCAGAACTGGCCCAGTTGTTGTGCACATGTATTTTACTCTTTGCTGACAAAGTCAGCTCCCCAACTTCAGACAGTTTCAGCAGTCTCGCCATTCATTCCGCATCAGGACACCACGAGCAGGGAAAGGATGTTTGTGTGACAGACATTTGTTAATATCAGCATCTCTGGTTTCTTTTCTTGCTTGGCTCCTGTTTTGTTTTGCTGTTGTAATAAAATTGCTTATTGCAGTGCTAACTCAATTACTCTTTAGAGCCCTTATCATTTCAGCAGAAAGCACCGAGTTCCTTTGGACCGGGATCATCGCCGACTTGCAGCAGCTGTTGAATTTGAGATCAGAGAAGGTGTGCTCCTCGGAAAAACAGGCTGGAAGGAGGAGTAATTGAATTGTTTGTTGTTCGTTGCTGTTCGTATTGCTCACAGGCTGTGCTGCGGTAATGGAGTGCAGCTACTTTATAGTGGAGGAGAGTATTCATTTTCCTTGTCTGTTTTCACTCCCTCTGTAAATAGTCGCCTGCTTCCGAGCTCAATTCCACCAGTATTTTCTTCCAGCCACTCAACCCACCAGTGTGACTCCCCCTGCCTCTCTCTACTCTGTTGCTTAGATTTTAATTTGTTTTGGTGTCTTATAATAACTTTCAGCATCTCGTTTCTTCTGATCTCTCTTTTTTTGCTGCAGACAGAACAATTTGTTCACACGCTTAAGGATGAATTGGTCAAGAATGCACTCCTAGCACTGCATACGGCTCGGCCTGGGTACGTTTCCAAGAACCAGAAGCAAACTCTGGTGCAAGGAGACCAACATCAAGGCCACATCCATCAGGGAAGTGACCAGAAACAGAACCCGAGCCAGGGACTTCCAGGCCACAGTCCGGCCACATCGGTCACGGAGAGCACAGTGGTGTGTAATAATGTGGAGGGATCTCAAACCACAATGGGAGGAGAAGAAGGACCTTTGCCACTGAAGCACCAAGACTCCATACCGCATCATAATGAGTATGACGAAGAGGAATGGGTAAGTGTGACTGCCGCTCTAATCTTTCCAAGCTGTGTGGTTTTTTATGTATATTTAAGCACAATCTGACAAGTGTTAAACCTCATTTTACACACACATAGGGATATTCTATCACTGTATTCTAAGGTTTTATGGTAACTAACAATTTCTTTCAAAAATGACCCTGTTCTCTTTCATAAGAATCATTCTTTATGGGGTTTAAATGTTATATCATGACAGATAATTAATTTACAACGTCCTCTTCACTGAAGTGTGTATGGCTGTTGGTTTGTTTGTTGTCTGCCACGGTGACAGCAGGAGTTTATCGTGATTTCTGCACACCAGTGCCTAATTATGTCTCAAAATATTCCAAACCGTTGTAACATTCAAGCCGTGATTTGGAAGCAACAAAAACCAAAATACATGGCACGACTAAAAGTACGCATTCATTTCAGTGGGATTGTCACTTGGTACACAGACAGATACATACTTACATACACACACTCACACACATACACAGAGAGAGAGAAGCAAAAGCGACTATTCATCCGCTAACAGATGGAGCTCAGGAAAAGAAAGAGTAGGCTGGAAACAATCCAAATGCTTTGAGAGTAATCTCAGAATATCCAGACAGCAATTTCCTCTTGACCTTTTAGCCACAAGGTCAGTTTAGATTTTGAAAGGAAACGACTTTTTGCTATGTTTTTCGACATAACGGACTTTTTTTTCTATGGTGTTAGCACTTTCTCTCCGAAGTTTCGTTCCACGCTTTGCTTTCCTTCTATTTCACTGTCTCAAAACAAAGTGGTAAAGACAGACATGTAATCATTGATGCTTATCTTACTGCTGATTGGCTGTTTTAGGATAGGGTGTGGGCCAGTGTGGCCAAATGTCTCAACTGCGTAATCGCCATGGTGGATAAACTCCAGGATGAAGACAACAGCAAGAAGGAGCCAATCCTTGAGCAGCAGCTCGCTGATGTCATCACCTCACACAACCCTGGTAAGTGGCTTTTTTATTATCAAGCCTTCCTGCTCCTCAATCAGTTCCTCACCTTGTCAATGTTGTCATGAGATGCTGCCCGAAACCCGAAATGACCCTTATGATGCATCAAATATATTTAATATATACAGTATGTAGAAAAAGACTATTCCAGATTACCCTTGTTCTCATTATCTTCATCTGCAAAAGTAATCTGAATACTCGCAGCACAAACATCTGGTAGAAAAGGCTTTTGTTGTAGATTTTTTTAATAAAAGGCCCTAAAATTAGTATTAATTCTTTTCATGAATTGCAATCAAAGCCTTTAAATGACACACTGAATGTATGCTTACTGCCTCCTTACATTCTTACATTCATTTTGTTAAATTCAAAGCACAAAAACTTATTTTTAATTCTGAAAATACACCGCCCCTCCTAGAGGCTTCAGTTCTAATGTGTCTGTGTGTGTGTGCAGGGGTGGGGGGGGGCTGTTCCAGGTATTTACCCTCCTGTGAGGTCATTAACCTTGAAAGTCATAAACTCACTTTGAGGCCACTGACCCACCCAGGGAGTGAGTCGCTGTGAGTCGTCAGGGTTGTTGAGAGCACAGGTTGTTTGTTCACCTGCTGGCCGTCATGTGAGTCATTAAGGTCACATGACTAACGGAGGTAATAGCGGTGAAACTGCAGGACTGCACTGTAATTAATGACACTCTGTTCACATATGGGATGACAGCGTCGAGCCTGTAGTTCTACTCTTCACTGGATATCATGGTGGTTTTATCCTGTGGTAGATCAGGAGGCTGAGCAGACATCCACTTATCAGAAGGTCAGTGGTTTGATCCTGCATGAATGCCCCCCCCCCCTCAAAAAAAAAGGATAAAAAACTAAATTCCTCATGATGGCTCCATTGTGATGTGGGCTATTATATGACTAGTATGAACTGATACCACTGTGAACGCTGGTCATTTTTTAAAGCAATGTGACGAGTCAGTCAGATTGGAAAGGCACTCATAGTTATCAGGGTTGAGGAGAACAGAACTCTCCGGTCCTCAGATACCCGGACATCATGTTCATTTATGGAAGAAAGAAGAAAATGTCAGATTTCAGCAAAACACAAGTTTTATTGAACAGACAGAATGAAATGAAACTCTGCAGAGGGTTCATTCAGCGGCATCAAATCTCACCAAGGAGAAGTACAATCATTGAAGAACTGAGAGTCCAAACCATGCTAAGAGGCTCTTTTCACCTAAATCCTTCCTTTTCCTCCAGACAATGCAGAATGACCCGGTCATGTTTTAATGATGGTTTCTGATATCTGGTCTGAACACTCTGACATTCCAGAATCAGAGTTCCAGACTGAGTGTGTCAGGAACAGGATATTCTGAGTTACACACAGTTACACAGTTACAGAATATGTAAAACTGTAAGTTTAATTGTTCTGACTCCATTATACTAGATGAACAGCAAATGAACCTTTAAAGCATAGTTTTGATACGTATGTATAATGTAAATAAAAGTGACTGAGCAGACATACTGTATGTCTGAGCAAACATCACAGTTGTTGAACTAAGTTCATTATACGAGTGGTTATCTCTTAACTCACTGGTTTCCAGAGACATCTACAGATTATATATATTTTTATACAGCGAGGGCTAGGAGACAGTCTGAAGTAGCTTGTCAGTGAAAATCAGGCTTCTAATCATGAAATTTGGCATCCAGACGACTGATCCACTAACACAACTGAGGATGGTGAACCAGAGGAAAATGGAAAAGTTGTTGCAGCTTACAATGCAACAAAGTTTGTGTATGTCAGAACGCACCCACAGGCGAACATGGTGTCGCTCTGAGCGAAGCTTCTTGTGATCGGTCTAGAACAGAAAGAAAACACCATAAATGTCCAGAACCTGGGAGAACATTTGCTGAAGGAGTTCAGTTGCTTCAAAGCGCTGGCAGTGAATGAGTTTACAAAGTATACAGATTAATTATGTCTGAGTAAATATATTAATACCAATTAAGTATGTGACTGAGGAAATATCTCAACAAAGTACAGTCAGTTTACCATCTCTTGATATTGATATCAATTTTCTTTTCCCCCTGCTATGCAGGAACATTCATTCATTCACTCATTCATTCATTCATTCATTCATTCATTCATTCATTCATTCATTCATTCATTCATATCAAACAACAGGTATTGGTTTTGGTGTGGTAGGATTGAACTTCAGCGTTGAGAGCGCCATCATTGTTCGCTGCGTCGTCTACCTTGCTTTCCTTGATACTGATCTGGGTTTCATTCGTATCTGAACTTACAGCTTTTAATTTGAAGGAGCTCAATGCTCTGTTTTCTGCTACCTCCATGTAGACATCGACCAGGGTGTTTGATTTCGCCTGTGGCCACTGTGTGTTTCTCTGTAGAAATCCTCAAGTGCAGTGAGATGCGTGGTGTTTCAGCCGGGGTCAAGTGGTAAAGTTCTGTTGCATAGGGGGCCAGCTTGCAGCCATTACTCTCTTATGGTTGCCATGATTTATATACACTTTTCACACATATACCAAAACGTCACTAAGTTTTAAATGCGGTAAATCCACTTTATAGGTGATTCCTATGGATTGATGGATTGAGGTTTTATTGTATCTCCTCTGAAACACAAACTGTAATGCTCTATGATTAACTCCTTTCATAGCGAAGTGTAGAACTGACTTTAAGTTAGGAACATTTGATGATGGTAGTCTGACTGGTGAGATTTCTCTCTCTCTTCCACTAAACAGCAACAAATTCAACATTTTTTTGTTTCCTATAAAACGTTAGTGTTGCAGAAATATCACCACGCATCCGCTCGACTGAAAGGAGTGAGACAAAACTCAAGCTCAAAGGCTCCCTGTTGTTTAAGCATTAGCAAAACAGAAACTTAAATTGTTGCCAGAGAATTGGATGAAAGTAGGTAGTTGATATGCAGAGCCATTCACTGTTGACTACAAGCTGGCCAGTTTTCCATTACATCCAATAAAATCCTGCCTTAAGCTTGTGTCCAGACAAGTGCCCAGCCTGTTACAGCTGCCAACTGGCTCATATAGTGCGCGTGTGTGTGTGTGTGTGTGTGTGTGTGTGTGTGTGTGTGTGTGTGTGTGTGTGTGTGTGTGTGTCTGTGTGTCTGTGTGTCTGTGTGTCTGTGTGTGTGTGCACACGTGCATACTTGTGTATATGGAAGACTCATTGTGTCACAGACAAATGCACACACATCTTTGTCATTATGTTGGCACGTGTGTGTGTGTGTGTGTGTGTGTGTGTGTGTGTGTGTGTGTGTGTGTGTGTGTGTGTGTGTGTGTGTATTTTGATCAGGCATTTAAGAACAAAGCGATGCTCCCTGTGTTCAGTCTGACAGATAAGTCTGACCCCACAAGCGTCTTATTTAGACACTGAACACGCTCAGAGCAAGTGGTCATCTGCTTGTCTAAATACAAACACGGATGGATTAACGGGATGAGGCTGTATCTCATCATGGAGACCCGTGAAGGTCCCCGACTTTTTAATGGCACAGCGTTGTGTGTGGGAGGTTTGGGTGTTTGGACAGATGGGCTGGTGAGGAGATGACAGCCAGAGCTCTGCTTCCTCCTTCACTGTGCAGAAGCAGTGTTTGCACAGCGAGATAAGACTTCATTTCTCTGACAGGGCGAGGGAAAGGCTGACGTGCTGTACATTCTTGGTCATATCTGCATGTGGGTTTTGTGTGTGTGCACACAAGTGTGTGTCCGTGCGTCAACACAAAGAACTTTTCAATATGTTTAAGCTGAGTGGATAGCATGGCGAAGAAAAATGATTGGCTATTACTTAGTCAACACTTCCCCCTGTTGGCTAGAGAGGAGACCATCAGTCATCGCCATGTGCTGTGGCCACTATCTCCTCCATTCATGCATGTGAGAACATGAAGTCTCCACACCTGCATCAGGCTCCAGCAGCTCCTTTTTAATTCAATAAGACGAAAATCTGTCAAATCAGGGAAGTGGAGATCATCGTGGTCTTGTAGAATACTCAGTTTATAAAAAAGATGGCAGTCACTTTTATGTCACCTCAACGTGAGACCTCAAAATAAGAGAAGTCACATGATCAGCAGGACCTTCTGGCACAAGAAAACAAAGTATCAGTAAGAATTCACATCGAAACGAGAGGTTCATGGTTTTTCAGAACAGTCAGCAGGATGCCTGAAAAGCAAAAACGGCATCATTGAGAAACTGAGAAAAGATAAATAAATGAGCCAAGAAGTCGAGGATACAGATTTATTTATCACCCACAACAACTTTAAAGAAGTGCTGTGAGGTCAAGAACCTGTGTGAGCAGAGGGGTGAAGTAGATAGGATGCTGCTTGTCCTGAACATGAAACACCTTGAATTTCAAAAATATCTTATATCAACCAGATCAGGTTCTTCTCATTGGACAAAGTCATCTGAAAGTCTTTTCTAAGGTGAAAGAGTTGTTGTTGTTGAGTAAGATAGTAGCTTAAAGGAAGTATTACACGTTCTTTACTCTGTTGCGTGTTTGGTTCCACGGCAGCATGGGATCACGACAAGAACTCCGTCACATTAAAGGAGCGACCAGACCATTTTACGATGCTGCTAATAAGTTACAGATCAATGTGTGGATGCCTGTTCGGTATTCAAGCAGTGACGTTAAGGGTCATTATTCTCATGGAGGCACCACAACAAGGACAAGCAGCACTTTGTTTGGTATTTTTCTGAACTTGAATTCTGTTTTGTCTGTCTGTGTGGCGTTTGATGCCCAGGGAACAAGGCAGCACAATAGGAACAATCACTATTTTTTCTTAAAATGTTTTTTTATATAGATGTCGAAGAACAATGTCTGTTTCTGTTAAGAAGTAATTCGTCTGCCAATGCGGTGACATTATCTGGAAAAGCAAACTAAAAATTTGGGGCACGGCTGAAGCACAATAGAATGTAAACAGACTATTTTCGCCCAACATTTTATATCTTGTGGATGTGTCACCAGCAAAGCTCAACAAAAGGGATCTGCATTTTTCTATAAATGATTCTTATTGAGCATTCGTCATTAATATTTGTATCTGTTGAACACATCTTTGTGATACGGAATGAAAAGCTTCCCCTTTGGTTCATTAAATCCCTTCAGCCGTCTGAAGGCAGCGCAACAGATATGTTAATAAACCTGCAGACGGGTTTGACAAGTACCGTGATAGAGCACAGAGTCATTACACATGGCTGTTCACTGTTTGTCTTCATTAAATTACATGCAAATGACACCAGGCTGCTACAAAACAAACACAGCACCCCCCTACCCCGCACACACGCACACACACACACACACACACACACACACACACACACACACACACACACACACACACACACACACACACACAAACGCACACGCACAGGCACAGCTTGGATTGGATGCTTCAGTCTTGAAATCAGTCATGGTGTAAAATCAGGTGTTTGATATCAGCTGCAATATGATGTCATGATTTAATATGTCATGTAATGTAAAATAATAACCGAAGTAGCGCTGATTGATGCCTTCATCACACCATTTTAAATTTTTAAAAAAAATTTAATTCATCATTTCACTAATCAGTTGAAAACCTCACACCATCTGCCTTTGGCTGAAGGTTTGTGAAGCTGTGCATTCACGTTGCGCCACCGTTCAGACAACAGCAGCTGTTAGAGAGATGTGAGACCAGTGATGCGAATGGAAATTATTTATTGTAAGAATTTTGTATTATCATCAGACCATCTTTATTTTTATATCTGCTCTAAGCATTTTTTCCACTTTGCATCACTGCACAAACATGGACCAGAACAGACTAGAACTGGGTCTAAGGTGTTGTGATTCAGAAGTAATTAAAAAGAGAGAGTTGAAATGATGAATTGGATTATATTCAATTGTTTTGCCTTTTATTTAAAGGCCATAATATTCCTATTCATCTTTTCACAACCCCACAATGTTTTAACTGTCATGTTTTCTTAAGCGAGTTTCTTCCTGCGAACAGCAGACTGTTCTTTTCTTTCAACAGCATGGAATTTGTATTTTCCCAGTGCTTTCCTGGTAAACACAAGTGGCTCAACCGGTTTCACCTTCAAGATAAACTGTGTGTTATTCCTGACATTTTGTCACATACAACCACATCAAAACTGTGGTTTCATCTCTGCGTGCGTGCCCGTCATCATCTCGTCTTTCTCCACAGGTGACTGGAGGGAGCAGCTGCGTCCTGCGGTAACCAGGTTAAAGGAATGTGTGATGGAAGTGGTTGAGAAGGCAAAGAGAGCCATGACCTTTGTGCTTCTGCAGGAGGCTGCCTGTAGCATTCCACAGGGCTTCTTCCTCCAACAGAGGCGAGACGTGGTCTTCAGTCAGGCAGTAGGTGGCCGCTGAGAGGAAGTCTGAAGTCCTCAGGAACTGACTCGTCTCAGTTCCTGAGGTTTTGGGGGCATTTTTTGTTTTTTTTAGTGCTCTTGTTTCAGGACACTTTACACATTTTGCAGATCCACAAAAAGAATCTAAAACTAAAGGCTCCACTTAATTATATTAATGAAATGATACTGCAGACCTGCAGTAGTTTATTTTAACTAGCTGTAGAGAATAAAGAATGCATATGTTGTGTTTTTAAATCTCAAGTGCATATTTTTCCTTAGAAATTTCTCCATATAAATTTTTTTAATGTGAATTTTACCTCAAAGATTACTCGACGAAATTTAAAACAACTCCCAAAGGAGCAAAATCATTCTAATTACAACTAAAACATCTTTTTAGGAACACAGCTGGAGCCGTGGCTTCTCCATCAGTTTGTCAGCTGCTACATGTTCTGAGTTTCTCTGTTTCTGAATCCACATTTCCGTTTAGTCTTCTCCCGGGACCCTGTGCAGTGACTGATAGAAATTTGTGTCTGTCTACCTCAACAGCTCGCAGCCTTAGCCTGTGGTTTTGTAATGAGACTGTATGCAGGAATGCAGGACAAAGACTTCCTGAGGCAGCTCCACCTGGTCGGCCTGGTGGCCCAGTTTGAGAGCCTCCTCAGCACCTACAGTGAGTAAATCTGTCAGAAGCAGCAACAGAAAGCCTCCATCAAACACAGCTGTTCACTCATATTAACAGCTGCTAGTGTTCTCATGTGTTTGACTCACTTTGTTATTGACAAGAATCAAAGGTGGAAATATTTTGGGGTTTTTTGTGTTGAAGGTGATGAAATCGGAATGCTGGAGGACATGGAGGTTGGAATCTCAGACCTGCAGAAAGTCGTGTTTCACATCACAGAGGCCAAGACAGATGACCTCAGTGACCTCCAGCCTTTAGTGTGTGGCCGAAGGTGAGATAATGTTTCCTTGTTTGTGTTGCATAATCTGTTAGTGTATACGTACGATAAAGTAATATTGAAAAGACAAAGCAGCTGCATTATATAGTTTGTTGGAAAGGGCCTGACATACAACTGCAACATTCTGCTTCCTCCACTTTTGCGGGTCACGGGGGTTGCTGGAGCTTCTCTCAACAGACTTATGGGTGTATGGGCAGGGGACACACCATGCATGATGCCGGTGCACCGCGGGACAATTAATTTACCACAAATTATATGGAGTTGTGGTAATTTCTGTAATTTCATGTATAATTGATGCGATTTTCTGGTGAACAGAAACCCTATAATTTTTACCTGTTCTTAAATCAGTAGGGTGCATAATGGTCTCATAAATCTGACAATTTTTTTGACAGCAGTACATTTCTTTCTTTTGTGCATACATGTACTTTATTATAGAGTATCAGAGTATTGTCATCATATTTAATAAATATAGCAATGCTAACGGGTAGAGCTGTCGCCACACAGCAAAGTGGTTCCAGGTTTTGCATCCCGCTCTTTGCGGAGTTTGCTTGTTCTGCCCGTGTTTGTGTGGGTTCTCTCCGGGTTCTCCAGCTTCCTCCCACCTCCAAAAACATGAGCTTCAGGCTAATTGGCTGGTCTCAAATTGTCCCTGGGTGTGAGTGTGTGTGTGTGTGTGCATGTTTTTCTGTCTCTGTGTGGCTCCGCGGTGCACTGGCGTCGCACCCAGAGTTTCCCCAGCCTCATGCCCTCAGTCAGCTGGGATACGCTCCAGCTCACCACGACCCGCCACTGCAGATTAAGCAGTTGACAATGAATGAATGAATAAATAGGCAACAGCAAATGTTGGTTTGTTGAGTCATTTAAAATATCAGAAGAAAAATAATAGATAAATTTGAGTAGGTTTATTGATCAGGGATCAGCATTTGTGTCTCTGATCCATCGTGTCAGTCATGTGAAGAATCGCTGCTGGACTTCATCTGGACATTCATTGAACAAGAATGTGTCTTGTTCTACGTCCATCACTCAGAAACCACATTGATGTCTTTGCAGAGTCTTTTCACAACAAAACAGTGTATTTCATATACTGACCCTACAAGTATGTCAACACTTTGTAAGTTATATGTTCATCAATCATATTTTGAGTAGCATTATATGCCAATTTCAGTGTAATGAGGAGCAAAAATCAAATTGCTAATTAAATATTCCAGAGTTAGATTGTAGATTCTCGTAACAGGGTAGTTCTAGGTGTGAACTTCATGATTTTCCTCCTCCTCACTGCAATGGAGACATTTGCCACAACAAAGCTGAGCTTTTTCAAGCATACCATGTGTGATAAGATGATACGCTACATTCCACCCCCTCCATGAAAATCTGTAAAGCAATCTGTCTCACACATTTATGCTTTTTCTCCCATGCATCCCCACACATCAGTCTCCCTTTTAAACATGCACAAGCCTGTTGTAAGTGTCCAGTTGTACAACTTCCCAAACTTATCAAGTTCAAGAGTGCAGCAAAACACTTTTTTTTTTTTTCATTTATTTTACTTCCACTTTGCTTTTTCTCCCCTTGTATTCAGAGACCACTTCACTGTAGAAGTGCCATTACCACAACTGGTTTTCCAGACCTTGCCAGATGAGATCAAGGAGGGAAAACCTCTTCGAGTATTCCCGGTGCTGTTTAACGTGGGCATCAATGAACAGCAAACGATAGCTGAGAGGTACTGATGACTTTGTGTTCATGCTGAAACATACAGAATAATCACTCTTTGTGTGAATATGTTAAAGGACATGGTTTAGTCTTTATAAACTGTATCTATATCCAGAAATAACACTTAAATACATAGTCTCTGCAGGAGGTATTTAAAACCCTAATGGCCTCCTTAATTTACCACATAAGAAAATAATTGTGTAGCATAACAATTAACTATGCTGCAATTACTTGCTTTAATGAACTGAAACGGTTTTAGGTGTTCTCTAACAGCAATTTAAAAAAAAAGAAAATCCTACCAGAAGAGCTGTTTTCATGTTTTATCACAGTTTCACTGCTTCATTATTGTTCCATTGATTGTTTTAGGGAGCACTCTGGGAAAGCTTCATTGTGATTGCCTTATTGTTTCTGTCTTCTCAGGTTTGGAGATATATCCCTACAGGAAAGAATAAACCAGAAGAATTTTGAAATGTTAGATGCCTATTATAAAACATTAAGTGGAAAGGTGTCAGTAGAATGTAAGTGCACTGGATTTTTTCTTTCCTGTCTCAATCTGTGTAAATATTTCCAGGCCAGCCCATGCATCTTTTAGTAATTAGATTTTCCTTTCGGGAAGGGGAAATTATAAACAAAACAGAAGTAGTTATTTGATATTTTCCATTTTAGATATTTTATAGGACAAAAAATAAAACTGCAATACAATCAAAATGCATTACCATCAGACTCATTGTTTTATGACCAAAAGGTATGACTTAAAATTTAATTATGGTTTAAATATGTTTTGATTTTTTTGATTTTGATTTTCCTTCAAAATAAACAAATAGATAAAAATCAATAGAAAAATAAAGTTAAAAAAAGAAAAATTAAATTACTTGTGTCTTGGGGTAGCACAGTGGCAAAGAAGGTCCCTGGATCAATTTTAGTTGGACGTTTATGACTTTGTATGTTCACTCTGTGTCTGTGTGGAGTCTGTCCAGGCTCTCCTTTTTCCTCCCACCTCCAAAAACATGCAGCTTAGGCGAATTGATGACTCTAAATTGACCATAGATGTGAGTGTGAGTATGAGTGGTTATTTGTCTTTCTATGTCGCCATCTGCTAAAATGGCAATTTAAACAGGATGTACCCAGTCTGCTGTCTGTACAACTACAGACAGAGATAGATTCCAGCTTAAACCCTTGATCCTGGATTTGGTTAAGTCGCTGATGGCGGGACAATTACGGAAAATTAATAAAAGAAGAAAGAAACGTGACTTAGAAAAAGAAAAGTGAAAGAACTATGAATTAAATTTTCATACAAACTTTTACTTCACTTACAGACTAGAAAAGTTCTTTGTGCTTTGTTTTGTTTTGTTTTCTATGAACAGGTCTACCGTGTTTCCAGACACAGACTGACATAAAGGAATTACTTGAAACTCTGGGCCAGAATGTAGTAACAAAGAAGAGAAAGAATGTGGAAATATTATGGACTGCAGGAATGGTGGGTAGCATTGCTGTAATTTATTACCGTAAGTCCTTGTCAAGAAAGGAGGGCTGTTTCCTCAGAGGCAATTATGTTATCTCAAACTGCATGGATGAAGACCTGCAAAACATTCTTCACTTTTTGATATTTCATAGGCTGCCGTGAGTGTATTGAGACAAACCAGAGGTAACTTCCTGAGCATGACGGATAAACTCCAGAAGACAATACTGATGTTGAGTTTTGACCTTTCACCAGACATTCAGTATCTGTCAATGAGTTGTCGTGCGATTCACAGGAGTCACTGGAATAATTAAAACTTCCTCTGTGCTATTGCCGAGTTGGGACAATAGACAACTGGTTTCATCATTTTAATTTACTGAGTTAGCTAGCATGAACCTTAAAATGGACGAAATAAGAAATTCAAGGAAATTAATAAAGGTTAGTCGATCATTAAAATGATTAGAATCCATCTTCTGGGGATATTAAAAGTACCTGTAATGTTTTTTGTCAGTCGCTCTA
This sequence comes from Antennarius striatus, assembly GCF_040054535.1. NCBI lineage: Eukaryota > Metazoa > Chordata > Actinopteri > Lophiiformes > Antennariidae > Antennarius > Antennarius striatus. The sequence goes on from NC_090783.1 coordinate 5,472,720, forward strand.
AAAGTTGAGTCATGATTGTTGTCTGCCTGCTAGAACAACTCCAACGGCATCATCAGAAATCTGTAGTCGGATGACATTAATATTTTCATATTAGGGCACATCAGGAAACATGTATAACTGAATGTATACCACATTATGTGAGAGGTTTATTAAGGGTTACCATGTCTGGTCATGTTGTAATATGTGTGTGAGATTACAATGCACATTTAAAACAAGGGTGGAAAGAATGAAATTGCATTCAGGATGCATGTAAATAATACATTTTTCCATTTCCCTCCAGATCTGCCGAAGGTTAAATGGCATCAGGTTTACCAGCTGTAAAAGTGCCAAAGACCGGACATCCATGTCTGTCACATTAGAGCAGTGTGCCCTCCTGCGTGACGAACACCAGCTCAGCAAGGATTTCTTCATCCGTGCTCTGGACTGTATGCGAAGGTAAGACAGTAATAAAAGGTATTTTTAAATTCATATGGGTGCAAGTTATTGTTCCAGACAGGCCCAATCATGTTTCATTAAAAAAATCAGTCATCTAAATGAAGTAGATTTATTTTTCCGCTATGATCAAGTGGATCATTTCGCTTCGGTATTATCTAAGATAGCAGGGCAGAGATGCGTCTGTGACATTTCTGCAGCCAGCCATTGCAGTCGTTGCACCAAGCAATACAGATCAGTTCAATAGTTCTGTAGAAGCTAGTCCTTCCAGAAGCAATGGCCTGGTTACTGTGAGTAAGTCATACACCTCATACACACTGGACAGTTTCATCTGGAATGATGTAACCCAGAGTAAAAAGAACGCAAAAAAATACTATTCACTTTGACTTCTCACCTGGGATATTACTCAAATTCCAACTCATGAAACTGAAACTGGCATTGTTCCGGAATGCTTCCGGAAATTCGAAATTTAAATTTGGGTGAAATAATCCTTTAAGCAGTATTTCTATTGGTGTAACATTTGGATTTGTTATCCTTTAATAGACATTTTATTAAAACTATCTGCTTAAAATAATAACCTGCATCCAGAGAAACTTGTTTTGTTCACTGATGTTCACATCAGATATTTGTTTTCACTTGATCGCCATTACATGTGTAAGATAAGCATCATAATGTTCCACCTCCCATCACCACCATCAACACTATCTCACTATCTCACTTGACAAAAGATGCATGGTCCTATCAAAACCTCCGTCTTTCCCGTTTGTCTTTGCCAGCAGGGTAAACATTTACATCTGCATCTGTCTAAAACTGATAAATTCTAAATTAGGAGTCCGTTGAAGGTCATTGGTGAGGTGCGCATTTGAAAAGCCCGTGGTAATGAACACTGAACTCATTTATAAATCAGTATGCAGCATCCATAATAAGGTGCACGTATGCACGAAAGAAAGAAATGCACTGCTGCCAAAAAAATGGTCAGATTTATGAGGCCATATGTACGTAGATAAATCACAGTCCAGCTGGAAATGTGTACACATGGATCATGTGCTGCTTTTAACACAGCCCCATTCAACCATAAATGGTTAAAGCAGAACGACTCATGAATGTCGATGCCTGGAAAACAGCCTGCTGGTCAGCGGTGAATCAAGGCAAGGAAAGGAAGAAGGGGAAAAGGATTTTGTTTTCTGACACTTCTGAGATGGAGATACGACAGAACGTGTGAATTATTAACCTCTTCCATTCATGTAGTCCCCTGGTAGAGCAAAGACAGCATCAGTTAGTTCATCCGTTGTGGACCAGAATGCACTGCATGTGTCACTGTGACCACAACAAAGCAACCGCAACAACCAGAGGGGTTTCCTCTGTTTTTGTGTTATGGTGAAGACAGTCCTATGAGGAAGAGTCATAATAATTTTGAAGACTACAGAGAGAGGTGCTACCAAATTTAACCAAACAAGTCTTAATTACCTTTTTATGATAGCGGGAAACTATAGTTATTGTTAAATATTAAGTGACGCTGAATGAACGACAGGCCTCATTATATAATCTTGACGCCATCTCTGCTGTCTATAAAAGGTTTGGAGGAATGGGTCAGAGTTTACACACAGTGTGTGTGATTTTGTAGCTCACAACACGTGGGATATTGTTACAGCAAAACGGTTGTGTGACAGAACTATTATTTAATTTCCTAATGCTAAAAATCTGCCGTAAAACAAAGGTGTTTGAAACAACAGGACAAGAGTAATTCACATGGGTTAGGAAATGCATTTAAAAAGTAGTGGAGGGTTTGAATGGGCTGCATTATTTGCAGTGACTAGTTGTACCTCTGTACCTTTATTGTCAGCCATGGCTTTATATGCGGTTCTTTTTTATTGCTGTTTTTACAGCTGCAGTAATCTGCAGCGAGATCCTCCTGTGAGATCCCTCTGACATCAGAGCTCTGATTGTGAACGTTAGTGGGGTTCATTTTTTTAGTCGGATTGCCTGAAATTATCTAAAGTCATACTTTTTATACTTTGCCGGTTGATCCTTAAAAAGATAAGCTGTGAGCTGCAGTGAGGCGTGGGAGATCATTAGCAGAGGAGGTCAATCTTGACGCTCTTCCTAAGTAGCGAACATGAGCTTTACAGTCTGTTGTGTGTCATTGTTGCTGACAGTCCGTGGTTTGTGGACAGGAAGTGTTTGATATTATGCAGTTTGTCCTTTACATGACCTGCTGCTCTGCGTATGCATGCAGCAACAAAAACAGAATTAGCAATGGCATTCTTACATATTTTATGTGTGCAGTTTGACTAAATCTCCTGGAATATGGCTTTTTATCTCTCCCTGGTTTCATTATCCACACAGGATAAAGATTCTACAAACTGTTATGACTTGTCTGTCACATTTGAGAATGTGCACTTTGGTGCGACTGGCAGTGAGTCCAACCTGTTAAGAGGAAAACTTGAATGAAGTGAAATGCCATCCAAGAGGAAATCAAAAAGGTGTGACATTTCACAACAAACCTGTTAAACCGCTACAGTAAAAACACCAGTCTTTGCTCCAGACTTTAGTAAACACTCATCTGCTGGATAAGATGAAATTCAGATATACAGTATAATGCATAAACAGTTTGTGCATCAAACTGCATGCCTCCTGTTCCATGTCAGATTTCCATCTCACATTTCTTCTCCATGCTCACTACTAATGGCTTTGTGTCTAAGTGGGCCTTCTGAAAGCAGCCTGCACCGACTCTCAAGATGTCGGTCTGCGCCCGAAGACCCACTTAGATGACAGCTAGACCTGTACTAACACTGCAGCGTTTTGATCTGTCTCTGTTGGTTCTGTTTCACTCCAATGGGCGCCCCTGCAGTCGGCTGACCCAGGGAGACATTGGGCAGTGGGAAGACCCCGAGGCTGGCGCCGTAACAGAGAACAAACCAGCGTCACGACACTTTTACCCCATTGCCCTACTGCTTGTTAGCTCCCACTTACTGGTTGTGTGGCTCATTTTAAGTCTTGTTTTTCTGCTTGCAAAATATCAATAAATCGCTGACAATGCCATCTCTACTCACTCCTTCTTTCTGTCTTTGTTGGTGATCTTTTCTTTTTCATTTATTATTATGTTACATAATATTATATATACTGTATTAATATATGAGCTGTGGTGGAGGATTGAATAAAATCTATAGCATTGAATCAATTGAGAAATAAATGTTTACTTTTTACTGATTTACCAAGAACTATTAAGTCCTTTTGATAGTTTGACTTTTATTGACGCTTATTGTTGAACATCACAAACAGAATAAAGTTTTTCACAGGATTATACTGCTCAGAAAACACAGAATACATGTTCACACCTCCTTTATACATATAGCAGCGGATTTTGAAAAATAATTTAAAAATTCTGTTCATTTTCAGTGAACCACTTTTTTTAATAAGTGTCGGCATGTTTTGTTTATCATCTATAAATGGTGGGCGGTGTGGGTGGCGCTGTTGCCAGTCAGCAAGGCGGTTCGTGGTTCTAGTCCCACTCTGTGCGGAGTTTGCATGTTCTTGGGCTGTCCGGCCTCCTTAGGTGAATTGAAGATACCAAATCAGCCCATATAGGTGTGAGCGTGTGCGTGTGTATTTGGCGATGAATGAATTAATAAACGAACAACTTTAAAAGATTGCAGGTTTGGAAAGTATTTGCATACATTTTGCTGTATTTCTTTCCAAATGGAATATTTTTGAGTCAAAGTGTGTCCATGTGTTTACGCTGTAATCCTGATCGTATAATCGGCTGATCGATATTTGACAAAGAAGGCATTAACAACTGTTGTGAAATGCCGTTTTCTGCCCATGTGTAGAGATGAAATTTTCTCTAACATCCGTCCACATCCTGAAAAAGGGGGCAGATCAAGTAAAGATCTTTTTTTATTTATATATTTTACACTCGATGTGATTAGGTTTTTGGTGAAGATATACATTTATGAATGAAAGTTAGTCAAAATAAAAAGCTGATGAAAAATATCCGAAGACACTTAAATCCTGGAGATCTGCCATGCATCTGGAAATGTAATCTTCAGATTTTTGCACCAAAAGTCCATCATGCTTTCAAACAGAAATATCATCTTTGTGCATGAGTAGACAAGAGTAGTGAGTCAAAGGTACTGAAAGCTGAAGAGAGTAAGGTGTGTCACGGCTAAAAGGTCTTTCTCTTTTCAGGCTGGCATCGAGACGTGATCATGTGATTACAGGAGCAAAGTGTTCTCATTTTGAACTAATAGCAGAACGTTATGCGTGTAAAACTGTCATGTTTCCTCTCTAATACATTTCTCTGAAGCCCGAAAGTAGCATCAAAATGCTGCACTTTGGTGGAACCTGAACATCATCAGTCAGAAAAACTACATCACAGCTTTTTCTCCCTCAGGTGTAAATGAAATCCAGGCCCTGATTTTTTTTTCTTTTTAAGTTTAATAGTCACACATTCATTCATCAATATTCTAATGCAAAGATTTAGGTGTATTATTTTGATATGGACCATTCTGAATTAATAACTTTTACTTGGAGCAGCATGTCAGTATTCTATCATTACTACCATTCCAGTATGTCACGTGTATTTTATGTCAACAAATTCACCAACAATTAACCATTCACTTGGTTAACAACGCAATATCAAACATAAACTGAAGCTAACTCATTCAGAACCCAAATTCAAATGTATTTTTGTGAGAAACCTCCTTTTGAAGGTTTGTCTTAATCATTGCAAACATAATTCATTCATTCTTTTGTTTTCCTTTCTTTTCTTCCCTCCTCACCTCCTTTATTTGATCACCAGAGAAGGATGTCGGATTGAAAACGTGCAAAAGAATATTAGATGCAGGAAATATGCCTTCAACATGTTGCAGCTGATGGCTTTTCCAAAGTGCTACCGACCACCGGAGGGGACTTACGGCAAAGTTGACTCATGACGACCCCTTGCATGTTACCTCAGTAATGCTGTAAATATGAACGCTTACACACATTTGTGAAAATGCACATTTTTGTGTGTAACTGAACAACTTGCTGGATGTTGTATATTGCTGTTTGCTGTCTGTTTCCATGTGTCTGCTTGTATGAGAGAACTAAAGCCTTCACCGAATCCCAACATTTTTTTAATTCAATGCACTTTCCATTGATGCCTTTTTGATTTTTCATGGCCGACTTAGTAAAGAAATGTGTGAGCAAACCAGTGTGTAGAGAGATTGTTAATGATCCGCACAAAGTTCCACCTTCATTTGTTTGCCTGAAAAATTCTTAGGAATTCAACTTTTAAGAGCAGATTTGAGACAAAATTGTCAAACATTGATTTTATTAAAAAATTTTGCCATGAACGCAGTTCACAAAATCAAGATGGTGCTTCCATGCCACTTTGTTTTTGTGGTAAACATCGCTATCACTTACGTCTTCCAGGTAAGTGTCAAAACCTCCATTTCTGCAGCTCATCTGGCAGCTTACATCAAAGTCATTTCTGATATATGTTCATTCATTTGGACCAAATTGTTCTCAGAAATCTAAGTACTGAATCCTTTTTTTAAAATCTCCTCTCATTGTCTTAATGGTCGATGAACATTTTCCACACTAATCCCATCTCAAGGTACAGGCCAGTGAAATAAGATGAAGTGCAGGTGGATGTTAAAATGAATTATATTGACCCATCGCTTCTGAATGCAGCATACAGTAACAGATTCCATTATTTATTTTTGTACTGTACATTTTTTTTCATTATAAGGACTAAAACTTTAAACTTGAATGAATGTGGGAAATGTATTTTATGTTATGAATTGGACATTTACAAGCAGCTCTTTGAAAATAAAATGTTTGGCTGTGGATATGTAGATTTGTATGGATGTTTAATGTTTTGCATAATGTTAACACTGATTTTTTTAGTCAGCATTTAATTGAACACATGAAAACTAGTAGAACACAACCTAAAAGCTTGTTCAATCAATCAAGCTCAAGCTCTGCTGCTGTTCACAACATGCGGGATTTGTCTTAATTGTCAGCAAACACACACCCTCCTTCGCTGTCAATTGTTAATTTACCTCCTGAGAGACCGTCAACTTAAAAAAAAAAATTAAGGACTCAGATATTACAAAGAAAGTCTTTAAAATATAATTTGCAATTTCTCCAAATCTTAAATTCTCTGACTTGAACTGGTATGTTTAGTATGTTCAAACACACCTCCCTAAACCAGTAAATCATCCTGTTAATCTTTCCTGGCAGATCTGTAAGGAGATGAAATATGACAGGAACGCTGCAAACAAATATTTTCTATGTACTGAGGTAATTTTGTGTGGTTAAAGAGTTCGTCAAATGATTTCGCTATCAGAGAAACATCCACAGTCTCAATCTTTATCAAGATTGTGCTGCAGCTTCTACAAAACTATTATGAAACAAGTCTCTAAGAGTATTTCCTTTAACATAGGCATGTACAGGAATGTAAATGTTGATGTGAAACAGACATTATTAATCAGAAGAAGTCTTTGCAGGTATTAGTAGACCCTGAGAACACGGTGATGAGCTGCAGGCTATAGGCATTTTGCCAGATTTCTGATAGCTGATGGTCTGATACTCTTCACAGATCTTGACATTTTCAAAGGTAACTTATGAGGTGTTTTTTTATACTCTTATCTTATTTGTCTTGTGTCAAATTCCAAACAGAGCATCACGGTGACACCAGTGAAAACTTTCTATCAATAAAAAGCGTAGAAAGATTACGATTTTTCAGCTTTTTCCCTACTTAATGGTACCCAATGGAGTTTTACCTGGGGTGCACATTTCACCAGGATGCTCTAAAAGGGGTCATAGGTCTAAAGGTAGGTCATAGGCAGAATGAAGCTTTGGGACAGGGGTGCTCACACTTTCTCAGCATGGGAGCTACTTATAAAAAGTATCAAGTCCAAAAGATTTACCTTCAACAAAAATGCAAAATTTATTTATAAATATATTGAGAATTATTCATAAGTACGAGTTATGTTGATGTACCTTGCATAGCCGCATGAGTCCATATAGAACAAAAAATAATTAACAATTTAAATGTTGTCATGTCCTGAGTTTATTCAGCAGCTACTGCTGACAGCCAGGCTCAAGCACATTTCTTAATGATCATCAGTAATGGTGGAATGGTACATGGACATAAATAAGTGTAAGCTGATCAGTGCAAATCAATGTGCCAACAAACTCCCCAAAAGTGAGACTAAAACATTTTAGTCGTGTGCAGTGAGGAACTTAGTGAGTGATTATTTATTTATTTTTTTTGCTATAAAAAGAGGACGATACATGATATGATATGACTGTAATCATGATTAAACTGTACAAATGTTTTGAGTTTAACTCCAACACCCAATCCCTCCTGCTCAGTCAGTCCACATGACTTGAACAGCAGGATGACCTATCCAGAATATTTTGAAGATATCTGATTGATTACTTCACAACACAATCACATTTCTTCCTCATGTTTACCTTACGACTATTGAGACAAAAAATATTGACCTCGCCAGCTATTCATATTACACAATTGTATTAGGCCTGAATACACAGCAATATAAAGATAAATAACATTAAAAACACTCCCATTAATAAATACTTGGAACACATGGAATTCTTAACTAAAGACAAACAAAACCCCAATTCCAGTTGAGTGCATTTACATGAAAAATACAATTGTTAACATTTTCGCTAAAAATGAGAAACATTAAAATGTTAATGCTTCAGACGGATGGACATAGCAAAAGCTGCATTCTTTTCATTATTTTTGAATGGAAGACAAAATAGCAACAAAAAAACCCCATTTTCTTTAGAATATGATTCTGGAAAGAGGAACATTTCTCACATACTATGATTCATTCGCCATACATACGAGAACTCACTAGTGTTTAGTAATTAGCTTTATAATACACATTCTCCTTGTACAACAAATGCTACTTCCTGATACATTCTTCAAACATGTCATCCTGTCTCTACATGTAAAGTGTTGTAATACAAAATCGTTTGAAAATTACAGTTTGCAGTTACAGTCTGACACAGGTACAAAGTGACTTAAAATATAACAGTACAGTATAAAAAACAGTACATCATATCAACTGATTTGTGGTCATTTCATTCAAAAGATTATTTAGTTCTTCCAGGAATACTGTAATATTTCTAAGGGAATATGCTTCACATGGTGGACAGTCAACCTAAGATTAAAAAGAGACATGATAAAACATAACCTTAATAACATTTACAAGATAATTTGTCAAGGAAAAAGGAGCATAAGAGTAAATGTTACAACAACAATGAAGTTTTACTCCATAGAACAATAATGTTTCAGCTCCACTACCATGATTATGTATAATCAGCCAAGAAAAGATCTTAAAAAATAATTAAATGTGGAGAGTTTGTTTCCAGCTTCATCTGTGGTCAAGGACATTTAATGAACTTATGTTTTTACAGACACTCATACGGAGATTTTAAACAGGACTTACAGAGTTAACTTTAGGCAGTTTATCGTCAAAGTCACTGATGCATTCTGCTTTATTATCCACAATTTCTTCTTCATCAATGACCATTATCAACTCCAACATGTAACATTTCAGTGACATCATTTTACAGTTCTTCTACGAGAGAGAAAGAGGGGAGAGAAAGATGTTCATTTAAACAGCTACATGGTTATTACATTAAAGAATTATTCATATGATGCTTAGTACACGTCATTCAGTTGGAAATGCTGTGGTGTGCAGGCTGACCTAATTTCTTGGCATTCAATAGAGTAGTTGAGGCATATAGCAGTGCAATTGTCAATCTAAACAACTTAGGGTATGGCAACGAAATAACAAGGATACGTAACATTGTGTGAGCTCAAAAATGATCAGTTTTCCTGGCAACAGATAATGATAATAATGAAATGATGAATGATCATGATATATAACGTCTGAAAAAAAGGCATCCTGGACAAACTCCAGGGCTCACAAGCAAAGATGTGGTGAGGTTCACACTGAATGAGACACTTTGTTTGACTCATACAGGCTTGTAGAGGTCACGTGTAACGGAACTGACTCCAACATGCTGACACGTGATCATTGATCCGTGAAAATAAAAATTTAAAGGTGCACTTACATCCACGTCATTAACGAACGGAGTGTAGAGCATAGCATCAGACTTCTGAAAAGAATCATTTTTTAAAAAGGATAATTTAGGGGTTTTTGTAATATTTTCAGACACTTGCGAAAATATGTAACAAATCCAAAGCATGTAAACCAGATACGTAGCAGAAAAGCTTCACTAAATCATCAGCATGAACTAAATTCTTTAACCGTAAAGGCTATAAATATAACCAACATTTTATTTTCTTTGATACCTTTTCTCACCTCAATGGCGTGCTTCAAAAAGCTCAAGCAAAGCTGTACATCTGCTGTACTGGGCACAGACGCAGCACACATATAGGTACTCAAGAAGCTTTAAGAGAATGAGACAATGGTTACAACACACACACACACATACACACTGTCACAGTGGCAGTGCTGGTGTGTGGCAGGGAGAGGGGCCAGGCTTGTGGGTGGAGTCACGGCCCCACACCTGTGGGTCCTCTCCACTCCTGATTCTCATCCACACACCATTAACTGGCTTTTACACCTGAACTTCATTGGCGGTATCATCATGAGGCTTTTTAAGCCCAGTTGGATGAGAGCTGGTTGTGGGTTCGTTTTTCTAGTTTGGTTTCTGTTGGTCTTTTCTGATTTTGTAATTCTCGTCTGTCTGGAGAATTTTTGAGTTTGTTATTAAATGATGGAGAAAGGATTTGCTTTTGGTGTCCTGCATTTTGGCCCATATCCCGCCTCACGTGACACACACACACACACACACACACACACACACACACACACACACACACACCTATCTTCTGCATCCCTCTCTCTAACACCCAATGCCCTCATGTCTTCTCTCACTACAACCATTCACCTTCTTTGGTCTTCCTCTTGCCTGGTAGCTCTATACTCAACACCCATTTACCAACATACTAACCATCTCTCCTCTGGACGTGTCCAAACCATTGAAGTCTGTTCTCTTTAACTTTGCCTCCAAAACCTCTCATCTTGGCTGTTCTTCTGATGAACTCATTTCTGATCCTATCCAACCCGGTTACTCCTAGAGAACCTCAACATTTTCCTTTCCCCCACCTCCAGCTCAGCTTCCTGTCTTCTTTCCAGCAGCACTGCCTCTAATGTGTCCATCATGGCTGTCCTCACCACTGTCCTCTAACCTTTGCCCCTCATTCTAGCAGAGACTCTCTTGTCACCTGACACTTTCTTCCATGTGTTCCACTCTGCTTGGATCCGTTCCTTCTCCTCCTTACCACACTTGTTGCTCTGGACTATTGACCCCAAGTAATTAATGTTTTCCACCTTCGCTATTTCTTCTCCCCAGAGTCTCACTTTTCTGTCTCCACTCCTCTCATTTATGTACAAATATTCTGTTTTTTTCCGCAGAGTTTTACGCAAGTCTCTCTGTCTCCAGAATGCTCCAAATAACTTTGTATAGAGTTTCTTTCTCCTCCAGTTCACATCCTAAGTTTTACCCTTATCACTTGATCTGACACTTTTCACATCCAAGACACTCTTAAGTAACTCTTGTTTTAAAATGACCCCCACTCCATTTTATCTTGGCATCTCATCATAGTAAATTAATTTGAATCCTGCTCCTAGGCTTCTAGACCTTGTGCAATTCCCCCTCTCTCCTGCTCACACAGTAAATCTATGTCCCTCCTGATCATCATGTCTACCAACTCCCTGGCTTTCCCTGTCATAGTTCCCACATTCAAAGTCACCATTTTCAGATCCTTTCCTTTTCTCTTTCTGTCTGAGAATCTGCTGTCCACCCTTCCTTCATCTCAACCGACTAGCTGAGTTACATACACACACACGCATATGCGCGCGCAAGCACACACACACACACACACACACTCACACACACATTGAAAATGTTCCTTTGTTGTTAGCATTTGGATAATTTCACTCATGAACATAACAGAATGTTCGACTCAATTGGTGCAGTTTGGTTTGTATTATTTTCCAGCGACACTGATGATCAAAACGTCTTCTCTCACATTTTTAAATTGACAAAATTCTATTTTAAATGAACGAAGTTCACACGTTGCATAAAATGCATACCTCAGAACTAAGAAGTGAAGCCAGACCTGAGATCTGTGGCGCTCTCTGCATAGACAGCAGTTTGACAGGAACTGGACACCTTTCTGGTAAAAGAAAAATAGAATAGAAAATAAAATATTCTTCAATATCATTCCCACATTCAATAGTGATGCTTTCTGCATTACTTCTTCATAACCATTGCATCATTCACCAGCAGGAATTAGGTATAAAAGTGATTGGCTTTGGCCACGTGATGACTCCCTTTGTGAAAATAATGAACAACATCTGCTCCAAAGGAAAACAGATAAGGTGCTTTAAATGTATTTAAAGTCAAGACAGACATTTTCTCTGTGGATTTACAGAGGAGAAGGTGCTGCACATTCCCTCTGTGCAGTCGGTGCTTCTACATCTGAGACAAACTTGCAGAAAAGTACCATGAAGTCCTAAAGAGACTTGGGCAAGAGGTTGAGAAGAGGTTTTGTGATCTTCATCATTGAGCCAATGTATTATTAATTCCCAATCCTTTCATGAATGTCCATGATTTGCTGAGCAACTGAGTGCAATGTTCAACTTGGATGCTGAACAGGTGGAGATTGAAATCATAATGTTGCAGACTGAAATCTACCTCAAATTCTACCGGGCTTCACCAGACTTTTGAGATGCACAGTGGTGTATGCACAGAAGCTATGAAGTTTGCCAGCCTGCTTGGTTCAACCCGTCTCTGTGAGTCGGTGCTTTCTGACATGACCTTCATCAAGAACAAACACAGAACACGCCCCATACAATACACTGGTGAACAGAAAGCAATGCCCACTAACAGAGAAACAGATCCCAGATGTTGTCAGTGGCAACAGGGCAGTGCCATGGTTTAGTTGGATTAAAATATTGAAAAACTGTGTTCAAGTTTTTCAAGTGTGTTACATGTAACGGTTACAATTTTGTTACAAATCTGACAGATTTGGTCAAAATGGGCCAAGATGTAAATTGATTTTTCTTTAACATTTCATAAGGGTTTGTATTCAAATGAAATGTAGTGATGGAAGTGAATATTGGTATTTGTTTCACCTTATTGTCATTGTTGATAATTATTGTGAGAAATCATTGATACGGCCATTGCCCTCCCATAGATGATTGTCTTTTGTCGTTATTAATGATGCGTAATAATGCAAACAACGCATAAACAGTTCTCACTTTCAATCAGGTTGGTGACTCCTGTTCTAGACGCGCTTAAAGGCATAAAATACAGCCTTTTTTTTTTTTTTTTTTCCTGTAGCAGTATGGCTTTGAAAAGAAGATTTATTTCCCAGCACAAAAACCAGACCACAGGCTTCTCAAATCAAACTGTGCACTACATCTCCCACATCCATGCGCAGGGACAACTTGCGGATGCCTGCAGGAGGACTTTAGAAAAAATAAAAAAACAAACTTGGGAAGTTCTCACCAGGAGGGGGGCGCTTGTTGCAGTAGATCACGTTCACAACTGAAAGTGAAACTTTAGCCAGATCCGGCACATCTGTGTCTGGTTTTAACTAAATAACCTGGCATAATGACGCATGGCTCACGGAACACTTTAAATTACCCTCACACTGGAGACTTCTATGATCGTCTACGCATTACTGTGAACTTTGCCTCCCTTATGTCTTATTAAATGTATTAAAACTTGTTCTCGTACTTGGCACTCCAACCTTTGAGATCGAAGTCGGTTTGAGCTTCAGGTCGGTCACACCTGTACCACAAACAAACGCAGAAAGTCAGCTCACCGATTGCCGGTTTCCAGGGCACATGGACTGGACGAGGATCACTGGGAACGCAGTCATGAAGTCAGCAGTTGCTGTCCTACCCAGCGGAGGAACAGGATACCTTTACATTTTGGCATTTCATCGGATTAAAACTGTTTTGTCTCATTGATCTGAGTGCGAGAGTTCCACCGCTTGACTCGGCTGGGAGTCCAGATGTCGCGGCTAAACCCGAGCGACACACGCCCTCATATAGTCATGTCGGCCGGTTCACTCCTCCTCCGGTTCGTCACTGCGTTGCGTTCATATAATAAATACCAGTTGTCCAGTTGTCCACGCCACGAAATATTATAAAATGCAAACTTGTCTTATTCAAGCATGAAGGTTTTATGACGTAATCATACTGAGTAATGGTGCAATTGTCCGGATAGGTGCTTTTAAGGCACTATAAATATGAATATTAATGCTATTAAGTCAAGTGGTGCTATAACCACCGCGCGTCCCCCACAGCTGATTTCTAAGATCCGGTCGACGGCGTCAAGTTGCACCGTTTGGTTTGCGGTGATTTCATTGACTGGAAATGAGTTTGGAAATCAGGTTTGCACCGCTGAAGCCTTATAAGAACTGAAATCATGAGTTCCCATCACGTCAAGGATTGCTGGTCTTACGACGCATTACTGAGCGCGTTAGAATACATTACGCATGAAATCTGATGCCGCAAAGCTCAGACGCCGTATTGAACGATATCCCGCCTAAACACGACGAAAATAAACATGTAATAATGATTTTTTTTTTTTTTTTTTTTTTACTATTTCACCAAGCTACAAAGAGAAGAAAACACAACAGGTTGTAACACGTAAAGATTCTTCTCCAGGGAGGGACTGGAGAGTGGAGTATATTAAAGTGATTTATCATGGCAAATAAGGGTCAAGGGCACTGAATCAGTATGTTATGCAACTGCTATATGACAATACACTCTGCAGAATTAAATCGAGTCAGCAGTGGATAAAAAATTAGCAATAGAAATATCACAATGATCATAATGATTGACGTCATTTACGCTTAATAAAACCATAGTGAAACCAGCTGCAATGAAAGGAGGACACCCCATGTGGAGTTACAATTGATCAAATATGTTCCCCTCTGCACTCCAGATCTATGAACTGCATGACTATTACAATCCTACACAGCGTATAGTCTTTTATGTGACCTGTCTTTCTGCTTCAGTTTATTCTTTTTTCCTGTTCTAAAGAAAACCGGACTGATTTTTACCCGATTTCTCATGTTGTTTTTTTCTACAGTTAATCAGTTTGTGACCCTATGATTTCCAGATATCAATGAAAAAAATAATTAGAATGTCTTTTATCCTTAAAAATTACAAAAGTATTGGTTAAATTGAAGACTAAACCAAGCAAATAAAGATATTATCAGCCTTCTGGATGATCGTATTCCTGCATGTGTGCACTCCTTCAGGAGTCTGGCACCTTTATTTTGGAGGTGGAGGGGTAACATTTTGGGAACTCGTCTTTAGAGCAGCTGGCGTTCATCAGGAGTTTAGAACTATGTCATAACTGAGAGCACCAGGTCATCCTCACACTTAGATTTTTATTCTTTTACACCTGCACACTTATTTTTCTCATTGTACAGTGTTGGGAGGAAAAAGTAATGGAAAGGTGGGAGTCAACACTGGAGTAGATATCCATTCATTATTCCTTGTAACATGTGATCATCCCCAAAGGATCATGGGAGTGTGTCCTCCCATAGTTCACGCATCCAGTCTTAATTCTTTCTTAACTTTAAGACTAGCGATGGAATCAGTAACCTTTTCCACTTCCCTTTCTTCTTCCACTTCATTTTCTTCTTCTTCCTCCTCCTCCTCATCCCCTTCCTCTTCCTCATCCTCCTCTTCCTCTTCTTCCTCTTCATCCTCTCCATAGCCTTCCCGTTGGTCTCCACCTCCAGATGCCAAGTTCTTCCAGTAAGAGTCGTAACCAAAGGCTCCTCCATCATAGTCATAGTCTTCATCATCAGCCTGGCGGCCAAATTTTAGCGTCCGCGCTGCAGAAGAAACAAAGACAGTACATGATGACATGAAGCAACTGTTATCAGTGTGCACGTTCATAAAGGGGAGCATAAAAAAGGCAGAAGGTCTCTGTTTATGACAAATACTGTACATATAAAAAGAGGACAAGCAAACTCTGAGAAAATGTTTTGAGAAATTTTCCAGAGAATAAAGAGGAATTTCTTTCAATTCTCTGCTTTCACAATCTTGGGCTTTGGTAATCCGTCAAGGACGTTGAAGGTGTTGCAACTTCCTCCATAGACTCGTTTAAGCAGACGAAACATCTTGTTTTGTATTTGCAAGGGACTCACTGGACATGCTCAGGTCTTTGGTCTCCTGGGTCTCGTGGCCACATTTTGGACAGGGTGGAGCCTTTCCTTTCTCCTGTTTGAAAACCTTACTCTTGGCGTGTTCATCACAGTAACAGGCCTGAAAGGAAACAGATGAACCGGATAAGATCGAAGAAAAAACAATTAGCTGGCAAAACTTGTAAAATGCAATATTAATTAATGAAACCAATCACTGTTGGATGTCTGTTTTCGGAGATGCATGTGCCATGTTCTTGGTTTTCTTTTGTGGTTTCAGTATTTTGTTTTATTTTTGTCTTTTATTTTTAGTCTATATTATTCTCTACATTCTTCTTCTTCTCCTTTCGGCTTTTCCCTTCAGGGGTCGCCACAGCGAATCAGTTGTCTCCATCTAACCCTGTCTTCTGCATCCTCTTCTCTCACACCAACTACCTTCATGTCCTCTTTCACTACATCCATAAACCTCCTCTTTGGTCTTCCTCTAGGCCTCCTGCCTAGCAGTTCAAAACTCAGCATCCTTCTACCAATATATTCACTATCTCTCCTCTGGACATGTCCAAACCATCTCAGTCTGGCCTCTCTGACTTTATCTCCAAAACCTCTAACATGTGCTGTCCCTCTGATGTACTCATTCCTGATCCTATCCTTCCTGGTCACTCCCAGAGAGAACCTCAGCATCTTCATCTCTGCTACCTCCAGCTCTGTCTCCTGTCTTTTCCTCAGTGACACTGTCTCTAGACCAAACAACATCGCTGGTCTCACCAGTTTTGTACACCTTTCCTTTCATTTTAGCTGAAACTCTTCTATCACACATCACACCTGAAACTTTCCTCCACCCGTTCCATCCTGCCTGTACACGCTTCTTCACCTCTTTTCAACACTCTCCATTGCTCTGGACTGTTCACCCCAAGTACTTAAAATCCTCCACCTTCTTGATCTCTTCTCCCTGTAACCTCACTCTTCCACTTGGGTCCCTCTCATTCACACACATGTACTCTGTCTTACTGCAGTTAACCTTCACTCCTCTTCTACTGCCATAAATTTCAAGTAAAACACAGAAATTTTGTCTCTTATTAGAGGTGCTATTCCAGTAAAAGCCATTTACAAAATAAACCAATCATACACTGAAGTGTTCTTTCAACCATGTGTACCTTTTGTCGTAAAGTCGTAATATGAATATGGTGACAATAAATTTGTGTAATTTAAAGAATAATGAGGTCTGACACATGTCAAAGCTTGCGCTAACCCAAAGGGGGGGAGTAGGCACTTTCTGGCGGCATCTTTGGCCTCATTTGGAGACTCCAGTTTTATCTGATCGGAGCGCTTTCCTGCTGATGTTACATAGAAGATGGTGTATTTTCAATTTAGTTTCAATTGCACATTTCCTGCAGCTCAGAATCTTTTCCTGTTGCAAGAAAACTAGAAGCAAAAGCAAAAACAGGAGGGAGAATTTCACTTGCATTCTGGGATGTGGGCTTTGTTCTTTGAGATGTGCGCTGATAAAGATGGGTGTGGTTTTGCACAAAAATACTCCACGAGGAGCAAGAAAAAAATTGCTGAGAAAAATTTTAAAATAATCAGATCTCTCCATTGGGTTTTCTGAGAGTTTCCACTCACCTTGCAGCGCAGGCAGGAGTGTTGCCCCAGTCTATTACAGGAAACACCTAAAACATGAACATGAGCAAAGACAAAACAAAAAAATGTTCACCCTCCTGCTCACATACCCTCCAGATATTATTCTGTGAAAGAAAAGATACACTTCTCCATCAACTAGAAAATAGAATGACTCACACTTGAATGTTTCTGCCTGAAGGACTTGGCAGCTTGCCTGGTGCTCAAACTGATCATCCTCACACAAGAAGTTTTGACAAAAAGAGCAGCGAAAGATTCTCCCCCCTATTCAGGAATATAAAACATGACGTGATGATCTTCAGTGGGACACTGAGGTGAGCAGGCGAATTTCAATCAGGGTGTGTTTGTGTGTGTGTGTGGGGGGGGGGGTCGTTCTCACCATGATCCCACACACTCCGGTCACACTCAATGCACTCTGCATCAGTCAGAGGACAGGAACAGGCATGAGTGCTCAGACACTTCCTGCCATGGCACACCCAAGCTTCACAGAAGTCGCATACTGCTCCCTTGTGGACAAAGATGGTAAAGCAAAAGAAAAAAATGCTCAATTTATTTTCCCGCAACACATAAAATAGACACAGAAGATTCTTTTAAACCAAGACCCTGATCAAGTCAATGACAACGGTGCCCTGAGTTGCATGCAGTTATTCTTGTATTCTATTATTACCTTATACTATTTAAACAGAAGTGTTGTCATTTTATGACCTGATGACACAATATTGCAACACCTGCACAAAGTGTACAATTGATAAAGATTAAACATAATAATGGCCACTTGATCACTTAAACAACTTCACTGACTTTATGTATAACTAAAGTGAAAAATACTGTTTGAAATTGTAATACTCTAAGATTGATCTCATTCTATATTTTCTCATTCAAACAAACTCTTACATTATATTATCAACTTACTGTAATTTTTATTAAAGAATAAACAAACGCATACAGTTCAGCATAAAATGATGCGCTGAACTGAAATACCAAAATGCATTAATAACAATTAGATAACAGCTGGGCTTGCGCTAGTCATTCGCCACTGCACCATAGGCGAAGCAAATTCCATATGGCTACAAGGTTTTTAGCTTGTGTAGCAACAGTGGCGTAAAAAAACTGTGGAAAAAAAGTCTAAAACTTACAACTTTTTTGGACTCGCGAAAATCCCCAAGTAATAACATAAGAAAACAATAGCATGCTGCTATTTCCGCATGCCGACGGGAATAGCCAAAGTGACCCCAAAGCTCCCTATCATTAAATATACACTCGGGTCATAACCTCCTCTCTTTCAATAAAAAAAACCTAGGGCTGTCACTTCAACGTGTTAATTAGATTAATTACGCTGCAAATTAACTCGCCAAAAATATTAACGCAATTAATCGCGAGTGGCAAGTCAATGCGCAAGCATTTTAAATTTGGCCCATTGAGTGACCCGTAGGCTGCAGTGACGTCACTTCCTACCTGCGCCACTAGTCAAAAGCAGAGTGACTGACAACAGAGATGGACGCGACACAGGAGAGCGAGGCAAGCCCACTCGGACCTTTGGGCGGAAAGTTTATTTATAAAAAGAACAAAGACGGGACAATCAACAAAAACGCAGTGATTCTGCGCTGCAGACACCTCCGTCAGTCTGCCCCAGGGCAGCTGTGGCTAGACACGTAGCTTACCATCACCAAGTATGAATGAGGAGTGAATGAATAATGGATCCGATGTAAAGCGTCTTTGAGTTCCAGAAAAGTGCTATATAAATCGAATCCATTATTATTATATATTATAATAATAATTATTGTTATTGTCATTATTATTATTTGTACCTTTTGTAAAAGAGAATTTTCATATCACCGAAGCAGCTCCAGCCTAACGTATCATTTAAATGCAAAACATGTCAAGGACAGAGTTGAACGTTAGCTTAGCCTTTTAAAGAAAAAGCCTGTTGGCATCTTGCTATTTAGTTGCCTTATTTAGAGGCATGTTATACTATTAATTTTGAATTGCTGTATTGAGTCAGCTTTAGTATTCATTTTGATTGAGAGTCTGCTTATGTGCCTATTTGAGACTCAGCCTTATTTTATTTCTGAATTTTATTTATTTTATTTAACTGTATTCGTATTGCATTTTTGAGAAATGCACCTGGCCTAATTGGTTTGCTGATGTGCTTGACTTTTTTTATTTTGAATTTCATTTATAAAGCACACTTAACCAATAAAAATGTGTATTTCAAATCTTCTCTTCGTGGTGCATTCTATTGATTAGTCATGCACTACAGTTTTGTAATGTTCTAGATTTCACATTCTGTATTTGGGGGCCTTTAGCAGGTATGAGATTAAAATGTGATTAATTACAAATCCTGTAATTAATTAGATTAATTTTTTTAATCGCCTGACAGCAATAAACAGGATTCTTTTTTTTACAAGCTAAACCCGCGAATTAGTGTACGACAAGGCGGGGATGATTGATTGAAAGAAAATGAGAAATGAGTGTTTTATAGTAGATTTTGTGTTAAAATTCTAATTGAACAACAAATGGTGAATGCTGAGAGGGGGTAGGAGTGGTGACAGACCGACCAGAAGGTAAATGAAAGATATTATCAATACTTTTTTGTAGTCTTAGACTTTTGATCTCTATGATCGGCAGGAATAACCAGCGATGCATGTAAATGTGTACTCACCTCGTTTGCTATTTTTCATGCCTTTTTAAATTGAAATGAAAAATCATATGATGTAATAAAACTTTTTTTTAAAATAGACCATGGCATACCGATGGTGTTGTCTAAGTCAAAGTTTAAATGGTTTCTAGTCCAAGTAAAACTTACAAGTAAACATTGAGTAATATTTTGTATGACTGTATCTTCACAGAGTGAATGCAAGTTTTCAGTTGTTGAATCTCACATTTATACCTACATAAAGTAGGATAGAAATAAAGATAGTTAAGCTTGAACTGTTGACTTTACTGTATTTTTGTAGGTAAACTGAACAAAAGATTTTGCCCTCAGAATGCACCAGAATGCAGGAAAACAACCCCATTTTGTAATAAATTTGCCGTGGGGGTCTGGGGGGCTCAATGGTATGAATCTTATGCCACAGGCTTCAAAATTCCTTACAACTGATCACAAAGCAGAACTGGAACCAATGCAGTCAGACACTGCAACATCCCGCGACACCCCTGACTTCAAAATTTTACCCTGACCTACTTGCATAGGTCAAAGATCAAAGCTAGTGCTCTGACCTATTGTCGTAGATAAAGGGGTCTTACTCACACAGTCTGGTCTCCCTCGTCTTTCTATCCTACCCGGTTCCTGAGTGTACAAAAGTTGAAATTTGACCCTGACCTAGTTTTCTCAAGGTCAAGGTCATCATCTCACTTTCATCCCCATTGCTGCCCAAGTAATGTGTTGTTTGTTTAATCTTTCTATCTCCAATGGTTGCAAAGATATTTGGTGGACAAACGAACGGATGAACGAACGAACATACAAACGGATGGACGAACACATGTACACTGACAATCAAAATACATCACCACTTTGAAGCGGAATGTAACAATGAAATGGCCCGTTAGGATTACTGTAATAAATGCATAGGGTACACCATTAACAGGATATCCTGAATTGTGACTGTATCAGTTTAAGGATGTTGCTGACGTACCACCATGGCCATTCCAGTGCTGTGGATACCTGGATGTTTGACCACACAATCTGATGACTTCATGCACTTGGTTTTACCTGATAGAACAAGCATAACACATGTCATAATTTGATATTATGTCACACTATGTCCAATCCTGGTTATGTTAGTTTTTTTGCACTATTAACACTAACTGCTATGCACAGCTATCTGTCACAGTGTATTTACATTTCCAGGATGACAAAGCCTGCTATTTTCTATAAACCGTCTGATTCTTTTGGATCATAGACCTCTTTTGTTTAAAAAACACACTCATTAGCCATCGTGTTGGACTACCTAACACACTGCGTTAAGACATAAATCAATCCCATCCTGCATTGTGTAAATACTTATTATAGCAAAAATCCATGTCTGAAAAAGGTGCACAAACATATGCACACTTTACCCCTATTTCAGTATGTTTTGTTGAGCAGTTTTTAGCCTTTTCCATATTACTGTACGTAAAAGTATCCATCTACAGCCATGCATACAATTATAAAACTATATTTTACTTACCACACTGAGCACAAAGTGGTAGTTTCTGCACTGAACTGCAGAAGTAACAGAAAGCTCTGTTCTTCTGCTTTCTACAGGTGACAAGACAAAGAGAAAATGTATTTTTAATTGTTTGACAAGTGATGATTTACTTATACTGGAAGAAGCAAAAATATTTTGGTAAAATATGAATACAACAGTGTGAAAATATTCTTCAGTATGCAAACACCCTGGACTACTACTATTTATAACTGGGGGAAAAAAAGTTAAATAATGAAAGCCAGCCACTTACCTCTGGCATCTGTCACATTCCTGTCAAACGGGAAAGAAAAACAACATAAGTATCCCCATTTACGATATTTAAGGCATTGCCATCATGCGTCCACACACACCATGTTGAAGTTGCAGGGGTGTTTGGCCACATCCACATTTTCCCGGTTAGCTCGACTCTGTTTCTCTCGCTCCTTACGACTTTCGGCCTTTTTCCGGGCTCCGGTTTTCTTCTTTGGCATTTCTACTTCGATAAGTCGGTATCTGAAGAAAATGCGACCAGTTTAAATTCTTCTTACCATCAAGTCAGTAATATTAAAAACTGGTTTGATTAAAGTGTGAGCCATTGAGATGACCGAGGTTAACTTTAAGTTATTCAGGTGTTTTTGGACTGCTGTTATGAATTAAACATACACGGAATTGAAATGCTAACACAGCTAACGCGTAATAAACTAGCAACTCAATAGTTCTTGTTGACGCAGCTTGGTTACTGAACCGGTGTCACATAGTACGAATACATTTTTTTAAAAAAATTCCGTTAAAGCCGATCATATATATTTGTAGATTGCCGAATACTTTTACTAATATAAGTAAATGTATCGTCGATTTGTAATTTCAAACAAATTATTGTCTCTTACAGTTTTATTTTTACCAAAAGATCGGCACGCCGACTTCCTGTGGGTCCACCTTACAACTCAGTTCGGCGGAAACATCCTACCAGTATTTGGTTCCGACGTTTTTGTCTTGTGTCACGACAAAATCTCTATTAGGTCCACACAACAGAACACAAAAAAACTTTGAAATAACCTAAACTGCTCCATGATTGTCAGAATATTTTGAGATAACTGGGATTCATGAAGATGTTTTAGGAAATCTAATATTTTTTATGGTCAGGTTTATTCAAGTAAGCTCTCCTTTTAATCAGTTTATCCACTGGTGTCATACTTGTATTTTTGCTCTTTCTGCACGGACAGCGTCAGCCAGTGGGACCAAAGAAAAGTATCCCTGTATAATGAAGGTAGAGTATCTTGACATCAAATGTCTCATCAGCTATTTGTCTTGTAAACAATTATTGTTATTTTTTCCATTGAGTTTTGTTTCCTTTTTGTATTTACTGCACAATTTATCCTTCCAGAATATTTGCTTGAATAGGGGTTTTGAGCTACCTCTGGTAGACAAGGAGCATGAAGATCTTCATGAAGCAAACCAAATCGCTGCATGCATCATGAACCAATGGCCAGGAGTCTACATGGACTCCTGGCCACCCGTTCATGATGTTATGGTTTTGCAGGATCAGATTATACAATGAAGAAGGCCGAAAAGGAGTACAAGGCCGCTTGAGTGCTAATTCAGTGCTTT
Source organism: Antennarius striatus (assembly GCF_040054535.1). Classification (NCBI taxonomy): domain Eukaryota; kingdom Metazoa; phylum Chordata; class Actinopteri; order Lophiiformes; family Antennariidae; genus Antennarius; species Antennarius striatus. Next base: position 5,495,799 of record NC_090783.1, read on the forward strand.
CAAGTGTCGAAAAAACACATTTTGCTTTTAAATGGCTACATCAGGACGCAAAATACATATATTTACATATATAATGAATATACAGTATGCATATGTATGTGTGTGTATATATCTATTGTATAGTATAGTGATATTTTATATAATAGTAAATAACTACACACACACACACACACACACACACACACACACACACACACACACACACGCAGAAACACACACACGCAGACACACACGTACGCGTGCGTGTGTTTACATGATTTATTAGGGTTAGTTTCTCCACACGCCACGGGGTGTCAGAGGCTCCACCCTCCACGCCCAGGTCACGTGCTGACGAGCGTTGAACCAATCCGGAGCGAGGACAGCAAAGTAACAACACAGACTCGTCCTGCACGGAGCGTGATTGAAGTCCACTCCTGCGCATCAACTCCTGTGACAGTCCGTCCGCGTCTGCTGGTGGGTGACGGTGATTATTATGACCGGTGAACGTCTCCACCTGAACTCCCTGTGAAAGGCGGACCCTGGCGGGAGAGGAGAGACCCGGAGCCTGACAACACATCCCGAACCAGCCCCACGTTCGCCATGGCACCGTCTCTCATCCGAGCTTGCCGCAGTCTGGCTCTCTCGACGTGGCTGCTGTCGTTCTGTTTCGTGCACTTGCTGTGTCTGGACCTCACGGTGGCGGAGAAGGAGGAGTGGTACACCGCCTTTGTCAACATCACCTACCGGGACCCCGTCACCTCGGAGGTGAAGACGGAGAAAACCGAGTGCGGTCGCTATGGCGAACACTCGCCAAAGAAAGAAGCGAGAGGTCTGGTTCTGGTGCCGTCCCTGCCTCAGGACAGACAGGCGTGCGACCCGAACGTCAGGTTCCCCCCCGCGTCCTCCAACGACACCGTGGTGGCGTTAGTGGCTGCGGGGAATTGTACGTATCGAGAGAAGATCCGGAATGTTGCACACCTCAACGCGTCTGCAGTTGTCATTTACAACACAGGCTCCATCAACGCCAACGACACGATCACGATGCCCCATCCAGGTAGGAGGCGGACGGTCCATCACGGGTCCGGGGGGGCTGCGGGGGTCGAACCTGTTGCTGCTTGGTGATGGAAACAAACTGAATGAGTTTTCTTTTTTCTTTTTTTAAATTCCCTGCTGGCAGCCTTTCTGATCAGTGAGAATCAGTTTAAGAGAAAAATTGTTAATACTTTAAAGCAGTCTGTAGTTGTTTGTTTGTTTGTTTGTTTGTTTGTTTGTTTGTGTCTACGCCATTGTGTTATGATAGGACAAAACCTGGACATTATTCAAAGTATTGTGAACAGGGTGCAGGTACCGAATTCTTGAGACTTCTGCAATACCATTTAGTCATTTCTAAAAGAACACTCAAGTTCTCCAAACACAAACAGTAGACAGGTTAAAATTTTGATGACGATCATAAGAAATTGTATTTTCTTTTCTTTAAAAGTAATGAGGGACTAGAAGTATGTTGGATGTTAACCTTTCATTGTCAGTGATTGATAGTAGTACAGAATCTGACATTTTTTAATCCATGCTGTTTAATCCATGAATGTTGACCACAAAGCACAATCTTTATTTTCTCAGTAATCGAACTGTAAATATACATATATGTAGATATATGTATATGTACACAAGATTATTATTATAGCAATTTAGAGTCACCAATTCACTAACATTATATGTTTTTAAATTGTGGGAAGAAGTTGGAACACCCAGAGGGAACGCTCGCTGTCACTGGGAAAATAAACTCGTAATCATTCTAACCATGCTATAAAAATTTTGGAGGCAAACATGGACTAACATTTCAACAGTACAGACAAAAATTCTTACAAGGAAGAAGAAATCTATCCTCCAGGCTTTTGATCCTGCCCAAATTAAATGATTGCTCAGTGAGTCTAACTAAATTATGACTTTACAACTGCATAAATAATATGATTATATAACATTTTGGCAATGTTGCTCACCTGGTTTGGACAGTTTTTGATCATACTGTTTTGCTTTCAGAATGTTATTGAATTCTGCTTCTTTTTTGCACAAAATTAATTGCTGTCAGAACAGTCTGGATAATTTGCTAAGAACAAACACTGCGGCAGCAACAGTGAAGTTGGGCGGTGTGTGTTCATGTGTTTTAGATCAGTAGCTCTGGAGGGAGGCCTCAAGGAAGGGTGTGAGATGTTTTTTGGGTTGGATGCTTTCCAAATCTAGCATCAGAGAAATAAGAAAAAAACCACATATGTAGATGTTGAGTACAGATAGGTAAATATGAAGAACCTAAATGTATTTTTTTGACAAAAAGCTTAACCATCTTGAGCAAGCAGAGCTTTGTTTCCACTTGTATTTCCATTGGAAATGAGAGCTACTTTTCATAAAGGTGTGGCGTGCCGGAACCCCATACCTGACCAGACAATGGCTCAGTGAATGGAGAGCAGTTCAACTTAAGGGTCTATACAGAAAACAGATGTTCAAACAAAAAGTGTTGATAAGGACATAAAGGCCTTTTATTGCAGGATGTTTCACCAGGAGCGTGTTGTGATAAGCGTACTCTATAAAGCTATACAGAAGCTCTAATAGTTTTCATTAAATTTACTCTGGTGATGAACTCAGAGAATTATCACCACCAGACTATTGTTTATCTTAACTGTAGTAAGTGGTTTAGGGTCTTTCAGCGTATTGTTTTTGTTTCTGTATACAGTTTCTGTACTCACAATATTGTCCGAGGAATTGCTTGAGGGCCAAGAAAGCAAATAAAGGTGGTTTTTCTAAGTGCTGTGTAAATGTGAACAGAGGCAGGCTTTTGCTAACTAGTTTGTCTTATCAGGTGATTTTACCCTAAAACAGGGTTGTTTATGGTTTCAACTTTCTTAAATTGTAATATTAATCATGTCTGTTAAGTGCAGATTGTCTGCAATGGATTTTTTTCCGTTAATGTATTATTTGTACTCAAGCTAAGGTCAGGCAGATTGTCTGCCAAAAAGGTCTGCACTAGTCGACCATTAAACATCCTGTGTTTTTCTTTGATTGTCGGAGTAGCAAAGGATCCAGTTTCCACGTTGCCGTACCTTTAGTGAAACATGAAAAGCATTAGTCTATTTTAAAGACTTGCCCTGCTTTGCACTGTGACATAAATATTAGTTTCAGCACTTTAGGAGACAAGAAGCTGCCAGGAGAGGTGTAATGAAAAGCTTGTAGAGAGGAGGAAGATAACAATGGAGCTAGGGGTACTGAGTTTAAATGTAATGGGCCAATGATAGAATGAAACACCTTTCTTTCCAGAACCAACACAACTTGGCTGCTAAGAGCCAGAAAACTCTCAAGACCTTGCTTTATTATTTAAAGCTGAGCAGCGTAAATGTCATCCTTGTACCAAACATCGGTCGATTTTCCTGTGTGATGCGTGCAGAAGTAAATGAGTTATAAGCGCTTTGACATCACTTCATCTATCATTATTACAATACAATATGTTACTGAGGTCATTACTGTTGCTTAGTTTAGCATAAAGACTGGAAACACAACTTTTATTTACTGGGGAAGTATCACTTTGATCCACATGTACAAAACACGAACGTTTAAGTTTAAACATGGGAAAAAACCTCAATAATTTGGCCACAGATGTTCACAGCTTAAACTACATGCAGGTGTGACTGTTATTATACACGTATGACCTTTTAAAATGTTCAGGAGAAATAAAAGAATATGACTTCATTACTTTTTCCATTTCTATGCAGCATTGTATTGCAACCCACCTCTGCCAAGTTCTGTGTCATCGGAGGCCCTACAAATGTTGAAATGTTGTGTGAGCTTACGTTGTGGTTGCTTTCTTTAACTTCAAGTAATGGACCATAAAACTTGCAGTGTTTCATTTTGGGCTGCCATGATTAGTCAACTGGTCACAATTATTTTGATTATTAAAACTGTCCACAGCTAATTTAATAATCATCACATTGTTTGTTTTTTTAATCTGTTTTTCCCTCAAAACCACTGCTGCACCTTCCACTGCCACTTTTTCCTTTCTGTCCTTGACACGCATGAGCAGTAATGGGGTGAGTAATCGGGGTGAGTTGTGATGTCACCTTAAGTTATACTAGAAGGACTCTGCTAGAGATCTAGAGATCTTCCGATCTTCTCTTGCCAGCTACCTGGCAAGAGAAGTTTGTGTGCAAGGCAATGTCTGCAAGACAGAACTTGCCTAGTGTAGAACTGTCATATATAGAACAGTAATGGAATTTAAATGACCTCAAATGGTGATTATAGATTGAAATTTAATATTTAGTGACATACGAACAACTTCTCAGAACCAATTATGTTCATATGTTGAGGACTACCTATATTTGGATTAGTAGTCCATTTTATAATGAGATTGTGTGACAGAATTTTACTCTCATTGATCATTGCTTAACAAACCAACTAGCTGCTGGCATTCCAGATGGAATTGTAAAGGCTTCTTGCTGCTACGACCTGTGTTTTACAGCTCCCAGTTATGGGTCACATCCTGCCCTGGCTGAGAAGCAGAACTGTGAACCCCCACATCACACCTTTGTAGTATTTGTAGAGAACAGAGAAGTGTAGTAGAGGCACCACACCCCTGCCCTGAGCAGGCTCTGTGAAAGGAGATTATGTCAAAGTTGCCTTTTGATCAGTTACTAGGCTAGCTGGTGTCAGTCTTACTGCTAAGCTCAGTCAACGTGCTGCTAGCTTCCCCTAAGTGTTTCACTGCAGGTACGAGAGTGGAGATTTCAAAAATGTCAACTTCAGTTAATAAGTGTGAGACTCTTTTCCTCACCTTACTGTGTTGTCTGCTTTGTGTACCTGTCAGGATTAGGTCAGTACGTGGTCGATACCAAAGAGGTCACCAGCTAAGTCTGCTCTAATCTGTGCCTCAGTGTTATAAACCTGGTGTCCACTACTTTATCTCATTCAGTGATTATTCCTCATTCCTCCCCACTTCCACATTTTTTAACAAGTTCATCCTCAGTGTCACACGGTGCCCTCTTATTATAGCAGCAGCTATTTTTGTCTGCTCTAACTGCGTCACAGCCAACAGAAAAGGGAGCTCAGACTCGAGGCTTAGGGAAATCTTATACATCTTCTGGTGCCTTTCCTTAAGGCTTCTGATTCTGAAACTGGCCTTTATGAAGGCATTACAGGTGAATGAGGCACCCCCAACAAAGTACTATCTACCAAGGAGGTGATGTTTTTACTGTCTTCTTTTTGTTGGTTGGTTTGTCAGAAGAATTTCACAAAAACTATTCCAATGAATTTTGTGTAACTTGGTGTGAGGATGGTGTTGGCCCAGAATAGAACCCATGAAACACTGGATTATGAACGTATGAGGGCCTTTCTAATTAAAGCTGCATCAACGACAAAAGACAATAGATCATCCTCTTTCTCTTGGACTGCTATACCAGATTTTTGCGTAGTTTGCACACAGTGCTCTCAGCAGAATATGTGTGTTTACTGAGCTGGGTCAGTACTCACAGGGGAGTCTGACACTCCTCCAAGGCCCAACCTATCCTCTCCTTCAAACACCTACAACAATTAGCCATGCAAAATGTAGAGGACATTGAGGGCCCCCACACCATATGGTCACGCGTTATAAAACCAGGACAAGAATGTGCACAGCTCAGGTTACATACATGAAAATATAGGTTTAAAAAACACTGTGTTACTGATGAGTTGTGTCACATGGAGTCTCATTAGTAAGGTGCTGTATTTTTTAGTCCACCTATTCAGCCACTGTAATAATAGGTAATAAGAAGGCAATAAATCATTAAAAAAAGAAGAAGCGTTAACGTTTGAGTGGAAACCACCTTTGTGTGGCTCTTGTCAGGAATGGCTAAAGCTATGCAGAGGATGACATGAAGTTTTGTGCAACCATTTCTTCCATACCCATCATCCATAATGAAGAAAAAGAGCATTTGTTTGTTAATAATTTTACCTCAAACTGATAATTTTACTGTTGCAACTACATTAATCATATTCATTTTGTTCAATAACTGCAGGTGTTTGTTTGATTTTAAATAACTTCTGCATATGCATGGAAATAATGCAATTCCAAGACAGGATTTCATTGTGGCTTCACACGCCTAGTCATATAAAATACAGCAGCTGCAGATACAGAACAATACTATTACATACTGATTTGGGAGCATGACAAGCAATCAATTCTTGCAGTAACTCCTTGAAAATATTTTTTACTTAAAACTTTTCAGTCCCCTGAAAAGACACAAAAACATACTTTTTTTCTGTCCATAGTTCAACACAGAAAATGCTGTACAGATGTTTTGACAGTGCCTGTAGATTGTTACAGCTTTGTGTGTCTGGCATGCTGCACAGATGATGCTGTGGTGATGGCAGGTTGAATCATACCTACTGTTTTTGGTTACTGTTAGAAGACAGAATGCACCGCAGGGACCTGGTGTCACTCCGTGAGGCCAAAAGCAGGCGGCAGAAGGAAGTAGATGTAACTGACTGTTGTTGTAGTTCTTGGAATTACCAACCTGCTATAGTGTGACTTAGAGAGTAAAGCCTCCCTCATTATGTCTGGACACTATCATTCATGCTCTTTAATACAGTCATAAAGTAAAAAGAAGCAGTGTTGCTTCTACGCCGTTTTGTCTTTGTTGCAGACTGTCAAACGAAAATGATCAACTAGACACATCATCTCTAAACTAGAATTACTGCTTTGTGGACTTATGTCACTTTGTTCCCATCAAGTTATTTTAAATCCATGTCTGTTCCGGACTTTTATAGGCCAGTGATGACTGACTTCCAAAAAGGTAATATGTTGATCACTATCTTGACTCCTATGGTTTAAATGAGTAATCATGAGAGTCAAAATAAAAATAAAAGGGCAATTCTTTTGGGATTGGAGGTTTGAATTCCTTTTTTTTGTAGATGGAACATTTGAACATATCCCTGTTAATTTTATTCAGCACCAAATGCTTTATGCACTGCAGTAATAGTATTTTGTCATCAGTGTGAGAAACTTTTAGTTTAGTTTGATAAACTGAATTCGCACAAATGTTGGAGTAATAACCTGTTGCTTTAGTATATAGATGCAGGAAATTAGTCTTGTATTCAACCATTACTTTCTTTTGTTTTGTTTAGTTGATTTAATTGATGATTTTACCAAATAAAATGTCTGGAATGAACATCAGGAAATAAAAATGTTCTGGAACCAAATAATAATTATCAAAAAAGTTGCAGCCAAATTTTCCTTTATTTATTAATTATTGCAGCTGCAGAATTCAGATAAACATACTGTATACAGTTTTACAAACATCTGTTAATTCATATCATTTTCCAATTTATTTAGCTTTTGGTAATCTTTCTGTAAACTAAATTTCAATGAATGCTGTTTCAAAGCTGTTCTCCCACAATAACTACTTGTGGGAGAACAAATATTACTCCTTAAAATCTGATTTCATGTTTTTAACTTCATAATTGTTTGAAGACATTCAAATAATCTTAAATCCATCTCCTCCGTGTGCCTTTTCTGTGAGGTGTTTTTCTAAGGTCGGTCAGCTGTTAATGTCTGACTGCTGTTTTGTGTGCAGGTACGGGCGATGTTGTGGCCATCATGATCCCAGAGGCTAAAGGTCGTGAGATTGCGACCTTGCTGGACAAGCACGTCATGATCACAGTGCACATCACCATAGGAACCCGCAACCTACAGAAGTACGTCAGCAGAACGTCGGTGGTGTTCGTCTCCATCTCCTTCATAGTTCTCATGATCATCTCCCTTGCCTGGCTCGTCTTTTACTACATCCAGAGATTCCGCTATGCAAATGCACGAGACCGCAACCAGGTATGAAAATGTACACCTTAAGTATCCGGTGAGGCTTTTCTGCTGTAGGATGGATACTGACTGTTTCATGATGCTGTATTCTAACCCGTTCGGTTGAAGCTCGCATTTTTCCACCTGCTGTGTGCTCTGTCAGGCGGTAAGGTCAGACATGGGCTGACAGCTGGCAGAACAGTGATGAGGCAAACCAGTGAACCATCAACCCGCTGCACTGTCTGGCCCGTTTGAACCCACAGTGTAAATACTCTTTATTGCTATGGCTTTATTATGAATGGCTGTTTCTGACGCTCTTGTGACGTCTACGAATCCATTCCTGTTATGATAGGGGCCGGTGTCGTGACGACCATTGTTTGTGTTCTCTCCTTCAAATTATGTTCATTTATGTTCAGTCATATTGAACAAATCTGCTCTCAATTTACTCCCAGGGTTCAGCAGTTAAAATGAGTTGGTGTGTTTAATAACTCTTATGTTTGCCTAACCAGTCTGTTAAACTGATGCCTTTTGTTCTGCAAATATCAATTTCCTTTAAAGCCAACAAACATATGCGTTATTGAAATGGATCAAATGTCCGTTTTCTTGTCACAGTGACAAAAACATCCATCATTTACACATTCTCTATTAAGAGACAATTATGAATTTGTCCAATATGTTGTCGCCCTTGTTTACAAGACACACTGGGATGGTTTTTTAGTCTGCAGGAAATCAATATATCTAAAAAGATATTTCCAGGCAGTTTCGGTCTCATCTTTAATACTGTATCTTCCTTACTATACTTCACCCATACAAACAGCGTGAAAGTTAAAGTAACTAGCTCACTGTGTGTACTCTGGATCCATTTGTAGGCTGTTTACCTGGTCTCATCGGTTTGCATAACATTAGGTGATGAAGGTTCTGCCTGAGTTGCTTGTTGCCTTGCGTTGGGTTTATTTAAATCTACAGAATCGTCTGTATTTGAACAGATCAATGAGATATCTGCATATCACTCATGTTTTTGACCAGTATTAAAAATTGACTGAGGACAGTAATCAAGTTTTGTTTTTGTTTTTTTATGACTGCAGAGACGTTTGGGAGATGCTGCCAAAAAAGCAATCAGTAAGCTACAAGTACACACCATTAAGAAAGGAGACAAGGTACATGATGGTCCCACGCCACAAACAGCAGCGGCTCTATCAATGTACTGTATAAAGATTTACACTGTTCTATTTGTCCACTGGTCTTCTGTGTTTTAGGAGACAGAGTCTGACTTTGACAATTGTGCAGTTTGCATTGAAGGCTATAAACCGAATGATGTTGTAAGGATTTTACCATGCAGGTACGGTTTTGCACGTGATCTTTTTTGAACATACTGAACTCTAACTGTAAGACTCTACCTCCTGTAGAGTCTTACCAATTTAATTTCCCCTGGGATTTGTTTGCAGCTATTTTATTATTTGTTTTCTGCGTATTTATTTTTTTAGACATGTATTCCATAAGAACTGTGTTGATCCCTGGCTACAAGACCACCGGACGTGCCCTATGTGTAAAATGAACATCCTCAAAGCTTTGGGAATCCCAGTAAGATCCTTTATTTCCATGCATATTAAAAAAAAATAATGTTAATCTGATCAGGATAAAAAATCTAAACATTCATCATATGCTTATCAGTCCTCTTAAGATAGCTTTTCCATGTTCCAGCTTAATGCAGACTGTTCAGATGAGATTCCTCCAGACTACGAGATGTCCGTGGGGGGTCAGCCCACCAACCCCATCAGTGGGGCAAGTGAAATCACAGTTAACGCAGAGAGCTCTGAGGCTCTGGATCCAGCGGGAAGAGCGGTAGGCCTCCAGCATCTCCTACCTAACTCAGAGACGGAAACTCAGAGCCACATCCTCGCTACCAGTGAGTAGATGTTGTACTTTCACAGCATGGAGTTAATGAGCTGACTTTTTGACATATTACTAACATGGGAACCTGTTCTTTAAAAAAAATGTGTGGGCCAGCATAAACATCTGCAATAAGAAGAAATTGTTTCTGTCTGCTTGGCCTCTAGAGAATTTCCCAGAGGGATCATACTGTATTTTTAAAAATGTGCTGTTTCTTCTTGTATAACCCTTTGGTGAGTTTGTCATTTCAGGGTTGAATAGTTTATTCTGAGGTTTAAGACCCGCAGCCACCTGATCAAAGCTCTGACGTTAGGATCATCCTTTCCCTTTATACAAACTTAAACCTAACCTAAAAACGATCAAATATTTGCAGTGTTGGAAAGTTGACCTTGTTCAAATACCTGACGGCTGCTGTTTTATGTGATGACTGATTAGGTCTACTTGCTTTTGACTTTAGCATATGATGCTGAAAAGACTGTGAGAACAGCGATGTTGCCGAAGATATAGAAGCAGGAAGTCACATGTATTTATAACACCAGTCCTACCTGTGGTTGAATGAACAAACTGGTGAAGAGTTTTATCTAGCATTCAGCACTTTCAGCGAAAAGACAAAAAGCAACAATAGAAAAACATCTTTCTAACTGTTTGGAAAAAATACAAGATTTGCTATTTTGTAGTGAAAAATGGAAATTCAACTTGGGCTATTGATGGGAAAAATCAATGAAATAAAAGAATATGTATAGCTTCTTAAGTTTTATGGTAACTACTAAATCTAAATACTTGGATGCAAAAAGAGTTTACTCTTGTGTTCTTGGCAAACAGATTGTCTCATCCAGAGCAAAATTTATTTTTTTTAAATCTTGGTACTGATTAAAATGTAAACCGGATGCAGTCAGTCCTGTCATAAGACCTTTGAGCTACAAGACGTTTAGATAGTGCCAGACGAGCAAACTGAGCTGTCAGGATTTCTGCTGCTGTGGTTTGGTAGTGATGGACTGCAGCTCAGGTGGTTGAATAGTGAGAAATTCTCATTATGGTATTGCAAGATTAAAACTATTCAGTCAGATATGTGTGGGATGTGTGCAGCCACCAGGGTGCAAACAAAAAGCCCTGATTTTGTCACTGCTTACTTGTTTGTTTAGACATGTGGAGAAAGGGGAGCTTGCTTATTACAGTCTTTTGGATTTTTTTCCCACACATTTATGACAACATATTACATGATTCTTGTCACAGCAGTGTGACAAAGCACGGGGGGCCCCTTGGTAGTTAGCCTAAATTTTACTGTTCAGCCCACAACTGTACTATTTTGATTCAGCCTCAGTTTCCTCACAGCCAGACCTCCAGCCGCAGCAGGCAGCTGTTTTCATTTGACAGGCTCATAAAAATTCACCAAATACAACCTGCTCAGCATGGAACAACACCACCACCAACGTAGGTCGTGAACATATTGATGCGCTTAGCAGCGAAAGAGCCAGAAGGCAGAATAATTTTTAAAAAAAACTACTTTAAACAAAAGACATGTCATGTAATGAATATCTTGCCCTTCTCCCCTCTCAGGTGAGCACCAACCTCCACTCAGCAGTGATTCAGAGACGTCCATCATCACAGGCGTGGAGATCGGCGTGTCTGAAGTCGACGTGTCTACTGAGCCAGAATACCAGGTGTCCAAATCCTGAGCCAAGCAGAACTTTCAAAAAAAGATATCACCAGGAAAAGAAGACAAAGAGCAGAACGGAGTGAGCAAAGGCCGCCAGAGGTCCACCACAGCTTCAGCAACCAGAAGACAGGACTTCTAGACTCGTCTTCTAGCTGTCACACCTCACCGTTATGTCAGTTTGGTTGTTATGGTGACCAGATCGGCAATCAGAGTCGTCTGTTCACACCTATAAACCAACTGACTTATGTACAATGTAGCCCTTTACAGTCGTGAAGAGATAAACTACTTTCTCCTCTGGCGACCGATGCTTACATCGTGAAATGACGTGAGCACAGGGGCAGCAGGCCTCCTTTGTTACCAGTTTACAGCTTTAATTACCATTAAATTAAAAGTTTTGATTTCTTGGTACAAGATCACTGCCAAAGGTACTTTTCCTATGATGGGATATAGCACGTTTTGAGCATACTGTGTATCAGCAGTCCCCAACAATTAATTCTTTAACATTGAATTTCTGTTATTATACTTTCAAAACCTGAAGCTTTAATTTCATTTCACCCAGTGGCACTAGAAGAGTTGGAATAGATGCGATGTATTTTATGAATTTCAAATGTAACTCCCTGATATTAATTTTGACACCTCAATTTCTATCCTTTTGTCCTCACGTTTGACAATCATAGCTTTCTACAAGAGGTTTGAAGTGATGTCAACCACTGCCCTTCTGAAACTGCTGCTGATCTACAAGTTATCACAACACAGAGTGCCGGTGATCACACCCCGCTGTCTGCCGAGAAGAAAATGTTCCTTTTTCTAATTGCTGCTAAGTACAGCTGGCAGTTGTCTCTACCAAATCCTCTAGACAGATGTGTTTAGTCAGCCAATTTAATATGTAGCAACTGTTTGTGCCAATATTATTAGTAGTATTTTTTTTAAAGTGTGGGGTTCTGTGGCATACAGGAATCACATTGACGCTGTTCATAAAATGAAACCGAAGAAATAATCTCAAAAATGAATGCTTTAGTGGAAAAGGACGCAGCTATGTGTTTGTCTGTCGAGTCCAGTTGTTCCACAGTTGTGGACTGCTAACAAAAAGTGCTGGGACTAGATTCCCTTTAAGCAACACATATGCAGCCCTGTGTTATCTGGGTTTGAGGGTTTCACAATTTTTTTTCTGAAAGACTTGAGAAAAACATCCCAAAATATTAATCCTCTGTCAGCAAAAATCAAATTTCTGCTGGTTACGCTTCACTTTAAAACACCTGTTGGAAACATTTTCATATTGACTCCATGGATGCTTCATTATGTACATGTGTACAATGTCAGTACAACACTCTTTAGCCTTAGCTAATCTGTTCCTAAAATCTCACATATAAGGACGGCTGTCACACATGTTTTATTAGCGTTCAACAATAATAGAAAAGTAGGAATTCTAAAAGCGACTCTCATACAAAAGCCCTCATTTGGAATTGAGTTCATATTTTTATCATCATTGCTGAGAACACACATCACGGAGTAGCTCAATAAACACAAAGCACTTAAAGAACAGTTTTTTGAGTTGAGGAGAACATTAACTTAATGTGGACAGAGTGCAAAAACACAACGAAAAATGTATTTTTAAATGTAGACAGGGTCGTTTCCTATTGTGGCTGACTGTTCGCTCACAATTATCATCTTTTGCAGTTTTCCTACTTTTCCAGTTGTGTCAGTCCGGTAGGATCCGACTGTCGAGTGATTCAGTTTCTTCTCACATTCCTGCACTCTTGCACACTGATGAAGCACAGACCTACTGGCTGAGGCAATAGAACCAGTGGAATTTACTGGCCATTTTTCACTTCCAGTCATTGTTTCCATTATGTCCCGCAGCCACCTGGGACTCCGTTATATAACAGGCACGTCTGCACAATCCCTGTCTGATCCTTCATATAATGTAGGCACAAATTATTCAGCAGTTGGTTTAGGAGTGCCATTTTGTTTAAATGTATGTGAGCCTGTTGGTTATTGGCTGTAGCAGCTGATACCCATAGAGACCTTAAACTAATACTAAAGAATGTTGATTCTGACAGCAGTATGGAAATGTGATATACTGCAGGCAGTTGACCACAATCTTTCTTCATTTCAAGTTCAACACAATTAAAGTTTGCGGTAGCATTACAGAAGCATATGTGAATGTAAATTACTTTCAGAAGCACAACCGGTTTTACCTCTAGCTATTCGTCGATCTAAGGTAGAGGATGATGTAATTTCCACCAGCACAATATAGAGATACAGATCTTTATCATCCCAATTTGGACCTTCTGAGCCTCCATACTTCAACTGATATGGGTGAAAAGACAGCACAATACTACTCAACCCTCTTGCTTAATGTGCTTTGAATATGCTTTTATATTGACTCTTATTTTCCCACAAACGCTCCGTCACCGTCTGATTTTGTGGTTTGAGGTAAAAACGATCAGATAAAACAAAGTGCACTTGGTTTACATCAAGGCCTTCAATTGTGTCAGAATGATGCTTGATAGATCACGTTTGATTAACACCTTCTGTGAGACTAACCTGGAAGGACATCTCTCACTCTTGTCTTTTCACAGTGTTTGAGTAATGGTTCTCAATGGTATGAATAAATCAAAGGGACAGAAATGTTAAAACAAATTACCTGATGTTTATTAAATGCTTCAGGAAAGCTAAACAGTGACTGTGCTCCTTTTTAATCACTTCCAAGTAAAGTGGAGTAAAATTATTTTACTGTAGAATTTTGCTCTTACATGATGGAGCTGAAAGATAAAGTGTAACCCAACAATAATTAAGTTAATTATCTTGTTCATCAAGACTATTGTGCATTTCATCTTTCCTTCTCGTATTTCTTTTTTCTTTGGTGTAAACATTCCTATATTGCACTTTATTCCTCCAGTGAATGAGGACTGGCTTTACTATGTGACTTGAGGAGGTCTTTTATGTACCGCTTTGGAGAAAGAGGGCTCTAGTACAGTATTTTAAATGGCACATGGCTTGTTTGTGGCTAATTATATAATATTATGATCTTGCATCTGTATTGTGTATGTGTGTGTTGAGGGGGAGCAGTATACTGTACATTATACCCAGCCAAAATAACAGCGTTGCTATTTTGTATAATAAAAGAATTGCAAGTATCATCAGCAGCGTCTCTATTTCTTTCACCATGACAAACATTTGTGGGTACATCGACAATTATGAGTTATAAGAAATTGGAATCAGTTTTTACTTATAAAACATGATTATTTTACGTAAGTTCTGAACATGTGATGTGTGAATGTGACTGAGTTGAGTGGAGTCGTCTGGAAGTGGAAAACAGTTTCCTGCTCAGCAGACTAATGAACTGTTACTCCAATCTCTGACCAAATGTCAACTGTGTACGTAACACCTCATAATTCATTGGTCTGTGAAAAACCCTCTCTTAGCATTTGAAATCATGTGTTTGTCATCAGTAATTTATTAAAAAATTATCAATAACATGATTATCTGGAATAGCAAATGCAGTTGTGCAGTACATTCCATTTAATACCCCTACTGCTCATATGTGATATGAAAGCCACTTGAATGACTGAATATGCAGTATCTCTGCTACATATTGGTGACATTGTCATGCACGTGCCACCTGCTGTCACTGTGATCTAATACACATTGACTCCTTACAAACACTGTCTATTAATGATAAGAGAATGCATTTTTATTATTTTTTAATAATTAGAAAGCTCCAAACATTGGAAAATAAAAAAAACAACTGATGGAACATACAGTATGTCGGGCGAGTAAGACAAAAACTCCATGCTGGAGTTTGCAGTCTACCCACCTCTGTGGTGGACACAGAATAAAACATAATAAATGTGAAGTTTCTTCTAAATCATTAGATCTGTGTCATTGTGGTCAATGAGACAGAGATGAATCTCTTCAGTTCTCAATGGACTGTTTGATGAAAACTGGAGCATGGGGAAGATCAAAGTGATGAAGAGGAGGAAGATGCTCTGAATGGACACATTGTGTCCACCCTGACCATCCACAAAACCCTGGAGCACTCTGACTGCTTTTATGGTGAATAACAAGGCCATCTGACATCCGATGCAAGAATCGTGATTTGTTTTCAGACTCTCTTGGACTACTCACTTTGTTGAAAACTGTTTTGACAGAAACTGGATTAAATATTACGTTACAACCCATTTTTAAAATAGAGAGCTGGTTTTCTTTAATGAGTGGTGCGTTCAAATACAGTACCTGTTGATTGTTTCATTTCATTTCGTTGTCTGCCTCTTCATCCACTGTGGAGGGTCGCGGGGAGCTGGAGCCTATCTCAGCTGGCATGGGGCGTGAGGTGGGGGGGACACTCCGGGCGTGATGCCAGTGCACCGCGGAGCCACACACAAGGACAAACAACCATGCACACACTCACTCCTACGGGCAATTTGGGACCGGCCAATCAACCTGAAGCGCATGCTTTTTGGAGGTCGGAGGAAGCCGGAGAAAGCCCACGCAGACACGGGGATGTGAATGCAAGGGAGAGCGGGACTCGAACTCGAAACCCGCCGTGTTTTGAGGCGACAGCGTTACCCACTGCGCCACCGTGCCGCCCCTATTGATAGTACTTTGAGGACTTGAAATCATAGGCGTTTTCCATCCGGCAGGGGGCGATAAATAAACCAAATGGAAAGTATTGCCAAAAAACAAAACCATAGAAGAAGAAACAAGGAACTGCAGGATAGAACGCTATCTCCAAGTTGGTGCAGTATAATGGGCCGTCGCGGGGAGCTCAGTGACTTCCAGCGGGGAACTATCGTCGGGTGCTACATGTGTAATAAGTCGGTACGTGAGATTTCCACCCTGACAAACCTGCCGCGGTCCACGGTGAGCGCCGTGATTCTGAGGTGGAAACGTGGGGGGATCACGACGGCTCTGCCCCGGAGCGGACGACCGCACAAGCTGAAAGAGGAGCACCGTCAAGTACTGGAGAAAGTAGCGCTGGAAAGTTGTTTGCCCACGGTAAAAGCTCTCACCACCGAGTTTAACACTGCTTCCGGGGCTAAAGTCAGCGTAAGAACCGTACGACGGGAGCTTCATGAGATGGGCTTCCGCGGCCGAGTATGCACTTACAACAAGCCCATAGGTGAGGTCAGGGGCTGGAAAGAAGGACTTATCATTACAAGTCCAGTAGTACATGCCGGTTTTCACGTACCTCTCTCCCTCCATCCCTGAAATTGGTTTTCCAACCTTTTTTTCCCCCTTTCAATTACTGGAATATTCATCCAGAAACATGTTGATCCCCAATGTGCTTTCCAGCCACCACAATGGCTGCAAACTCCCCGACACATCAGCAGATTGTTAGAGCAGATTTCCATTCCATGAAGTATAAAGAAACACAGCAGTGGTCAAACATTTCGAAATCCATTTTGTTCATTTACAGTTATTTTAGGAGTACTTGTCTTTCTTTGATGTACACAGGAGGGAAAGAAGAGATAAACCAGGCGGATGAAGATGAAGCCGAGGTGGATGTGTCCCGTCTGGACCTGCGTGTTGGATGTATCGTCATGGCGATGCAGCTTCAAGACAACAGTCTTTGTGAGCTGCAGGTTGATATTGGAGAGGCTGTTCCAAGGACTGTAATCAGCGAGTTAACCAAACTCATACCTGTGAACCAGGTACAGTACAACAGCCAAAGAAATATAAATCTGTTTTTTATGAGTCACGCAATAAATACTGTCAAAATTATTTTTATCTCATGTCCTTCATGCAGATACAGAACCGAATGGCAATCCTGCTCTGCAACCTGAAGCCAGTTAGGATGAGAGGAGTGGTGTCCCAGGCTATGATCATGTGTGCAAGCTCACCGAACAAAGTGGAAATCCTCGATCCTCCGAGCGGAGCAGTGTCAGGGGACAGAGTCGTTTTCCGTGGCTTCCCAGGTACTCCTGTAGCACTGACATGCCCTCAAAGTTAAGAATTATTAATGCAAACATTGAAAATGTAACCAACATTCCCTATATAATAATTTACTCTGAACTCCATAGAGATAGGCGTGTTTTGTAAGTCAGAGCCAACATACTCTTTTTTCTTTTGAAAATGCGTGAACATGCATTGAGTTTCCACTTCTATGGTAAAACCACGTTAGGTGGATTTTTCGTTTTGACTGAGCCAGGCCGATCTCCTGTGGCTGAGTGGAAGCAAATCCCTACAGCCAGGTTTCCATGATCTTGGAATCCCAAGAGTCAATTCCCAGGAGTTATCTGAGAACATTTGATGTCAGTCCTGGACCGGTAAAGCCTGTACTTAGATGGATGAGTGGAGAACAAAGGTTTTTCCTAACGTACCCAACTGATTTCTTGATTGTAGGTGAACCAGACAAAGAGCTGAACCCCACAAAGAGGGTTTGGGAGCAGATTCAGCCGGACCTCCGGACGGACAGTCAGTGTGTTGCAACTTACAAGGGATCTGCTTTTGAAGTCGTCAGCAAGGGAGTGTGCAAAGCCCAAACCATGAGCGACGCTCAGATCAAATAAAATAAAAGTTGCTCCACACATATCAGAACAGATCTCTTCAATGGGATATGATCCAAAAAGATGTGTGAAATATTCTCATAAGAATGTAAGCTGCATTTTAATACCTATGTCCAACAATTTCATGTGATGAAAAGTAGTGGAGAAATGTTTGGCGCCCTCTGTTGGAATGATGTGGAACATTACTTTATGACATTTTGAAGTTGTGTATTTATTGAAGCATTTTGTTTTTCTGAATTAGCAAGAAGATGATCTTGTTGATTCAGAAAAAAAAAACCCAGAATAGTATTTTGCCATGAAATCTATATTGGAATATGTATTCTGTGACGGGTTCGTGTATGCCGTAAAGAAATAACTTGATGGCCAGCCGCAACAGTTCAATTTTTGGTGGGGTTTTTATTCACACCACAATAACTCGTGAAAAAATATTTACAGTGCAAATAAAATATCCCAAACCAAAAACCCAGTGCAACAAAAATAAGTATCTACAAAGGAAATCCACAACCATAACCATTTACCAATTGCTCTACTTTCGCTCCTTTCAACTCTCCGACTCTTACCAATCCCTATTCCGACTCCAACTACCACACCTATGAAACAAAAATGCAGCCCTTAAATAACCCCATGCCCCTCCCCTGGCATACCAACATTAATTGAATGGGGTTGTTCTTACAATAGCCAATATAATAATCTACAAACAGAAAACCTCTTACAAAATAAAACCAGAACAGAATAAAACATAAATTCCCCTCATATGGCTGTTTACATAAAGCAAAATGTCAACAAAATACAAATCAGTTCCACAACGTACCAAATGGTACAGTCCTGTCTGAACAGCGCGCCACAATGCGCTATTTAAGGCTCACCTCCGTAGAGCCTCGGTTTGGCCCACTCCAGGGGCGGAGCAACATCCACAGGTGAGCATTTGCATCCAGGAAGCACGCATGGGCGCCGGGTGTGCACCCCCGACGCACCACCGCGACAGTTTGGTGGACAACTCACCCGCGAATGCACCACAGGCAAACCAGTGAGCGGGACCGCGCTCCTGCCAGAAAAAATGACAGCTCCGCTGCAGCCGCTCTCCTGCGCGAGAGAGAGGCGCGCGGAGCGAAGATGAACGGTGATGGACGGCGCGGTCTCTACCGCTCCATCACATTATCCTTCTCCTCCCCGAGGTTGACGATGTGCGGCAACCTTGATAAATAATCCGCCACAACGTTGGTTTTGCCCGCCCGATGGCGGACTTGGAACCGGAACGGCTGCAGGGACAGGTACCAGCGGGTGAGACGACTGTTGTGTTCTTTCATCGAGTTAATCCATGTTAGCGCTCGATGGTCAGTCTCCAAGTCAAACTCCCTCCCCAGCAGGTAGTACCGCAAGCTCTCCAGAGCCCACTTGATGGCCAGGCCCTCCTTCTCCACAGTGGAGTACCGGGTCTCTCGTGGAAGCAGCTTACGGCTCAGGTACAAAACCGGTTGCTCCTCTCCTGACGCACCTTGGGTCAGGACAGCTCCCAGTCCCACGGCCGACGCATCAGTCTGGACCAGGAACCTCCGGCTGAAGTCGGGGCTCCTTAGCACAGGTGACGAACACAGGCAGGTCTTCAGGGTCTGGAAGGCGGTCTCGCAGTCCTCACTCCAGGTGACCGGATTCCTCTGGTCCTTCGCCGTGAGGGCGGTCAGCGGAGCAGCGATGGTGGCGAACTGGGGAACAAACCGCCTGTACCAGCCAGCCAGGCCCAAGAAAGACCTCACCTGCTTCTTGGTGCACGGCCGCGGAGTGCTGCGTATGGCCTCCACCTTGTCCATCTGCGGCCGGACCTCTCCATGTCCCAGCCGATAGCCGAGATACCGCGCTTCTTCCTGGGCCCACTGACACTTGGCCGGATTCAGTGTCAGGCCCGCCTGCTGGATCTTGCTCAGGACTCGTTCCAGGTGCTGCAAGTGCTCCTCCCAGGTGGCGCTGAAGATGACCACATCATCCAGGTAGGCAGCACTGCAGTCTTCACACCCCCGCAGGACACGGTCCATCAGCCTCTGGAAAGTGGCAGGAGCTCCATGCAGACCGAAGGGCATGACTGTGAACTGGAAGAGCCCAGCAGGTGTCCGGAACGCCGTGTATGGACGACTGGACTCTTCCAGGGGCACCTGCCAGTAGCCCTTGCAGAGGTCGAGGGTGGTGATGAACCTCGCTCGGCCAATCTTCTCCAGAAGATCGTCGATCCGGGGCATCGGGTAAGCATCAAACTCCGACATGGCGTTGAGCTTCCGGAAGTCGATGCAGATGCGGAGCGAGCCATCCTTTTTCACCACGATGACCACTGGACTGCACCACTCGGACTGCGATGGCTCGATCACCCCCAGGCGCTGCATCTCTTCCACTTCCCTCAGGAGCTTCTCCACCAGATGCTGTGGCACCCTGTAGGACCGCTGCCGGACTGGCCCCCTCTCCTTCAGGCGGACGATGTGCTCCACCAGAGCAGTCTTCCCCGGGTTGGCGGCGAACAGCTTGGCGACTCTCTGGAACACCTCGCCGAGTTGGTTGGTCTGGACCGCAGACAGGTGGTCGAGAGCTGGTTCGGCAGGCTGGTTGACGCTGGCCAGGGACGATTCCTCCTCCCCCTCACTGTCCACCTCCGTCACCAGCAGGGACGCCACAGGAACCGGAACAGGAACCTCCTTCCACTCCTTCAACAGGTTAACGTGGTACGTCTGCCTTACCTTTTTCTTCTGTGGCTGGTGGATCTCATAAGTGACAGGACCCATCTTCCGGAGGACGGTGTAAGGGCCCTGCCACTTAGCAAGCAGCTTGCTGGTGGAGGATGGCAGTAGGAGCAGGACCTTCTGGCCGGGCTGGAACTCCCTGTGTCGGGCCTGTCTGTCGTACCACGCCTTCTGGGACTGCTGGGCCTCTCGCAGGTTGACCTCAGCCTCCTCCCGGTACTCTGCCAGCCGATCCCGCATCTCCAGCACGAACTGGACCACACTCCGATCACCGGCTGCAGACGAAGGCGCCTCCCACGTCTTCCGCAGGAGATCCAATGGCCCCTGGACGTCCCAGCCATACAACAGCTCGAACGGGGAGAACCCGGTGGAGGCTTGAGGAACCTCCCTGTATGCGAACAAGAGGAAGGGTAACCATCGGTCCCAGTCCCGCCCAGTGTCTGCTACGAACTTCTGCAGCATCTTCTTCAGCGTCTGGTTGAACCTCTCCACCAAGCCGTCCGTCTGCGGATGGTACGGGGTAGTCTTGATTGGAGAGATTCCCAGCTGGCGGTGGAAGAGCTGCAGTAGGCGGGAGGTGAAGTTAGTTCCCTGATCTGTCACGATCTCCTCAGGAATGCCGACCCTGGAAAACAACTGTACGAGACAGCGCAGCACAGCCGGGGCAGTGACCGTCTGTAAGGGAAATGCCTCTGGGAACCGCGTGGCATAGTCCGACACAACTAAAATGTACTGGTGCCCCCTACTGCTCTTTACCAATGGGCCAACTATGTCCATTGCTATGCGCCGAAAGGGGGTGGAGATTATGGGCATTGGTTGGAGGAAAGCACGGTCTGACTGGCGCACATAAGCGGTCTTTTGACATGTGGGACATGTTTTGCAGTACGTTTGAACATCCGCATACATGGAGGGCCAATAAAAACGGGAACTCATGCGTAAAAAGGTCTTGTTGCGACCTAGATGACCTGCCCAGGGCAAGGTGTGTGCCAAGTGCAGGATCATCTGTCGGCAGGACACAGGCACCACTAGGCGCTTAACACCATCAGCCACAGCATACAAAACACCATTTTCTACAATAAAACACTGTTTGTTGCCCTTTTCCGCATCCAGCCCCGCAACCACCTTATCAAACAATGGCTTCAGAGACACATCCTCCTTTTGTACAGTCCCAATGTTCTCTGGCACCTCCCACATGTCCTTTAAAAGCCCCTCCTTACAGTCCGGCCCCCTCGAGTTCAGCCGTTTTTCAAATCGCCGCTGCCGGCGAGACTTCCGTGGACCCTTGTTCCCTCCCTCAAACAGGTCACTGTCCAAGGTGGGAAATGGGTCCAAACAAGGGTCCCTGGTTTGCTCAGCAGTCACCCCAGCCCTAGCCTGGGCCCGGGTGATCACGAGTCCTGACAGAGCCTTCACACCATCCATGTCCTCATTCCCCTCTTCCCGCAGTACATCTAGCAGCACCGGTAGGTCCCATCCCAAAATGGCAGCCACAGGCAACTTCTCCACCACCCCCACAGTCATCAAATACGGCTGCTCTTCCACCACAATTGTCAATTCTGCCGTGGGGTAGGAATGCCTGTCACCATGCACACACATAATGTCCTCCTGTGAGCTACAGTCAATCACCCCGGTGGGCACCAAGTCTCTCCGTACCAGGGTTAAAAAACTACCAGAGTCAATAAGCGCACTCACAGGCTGTCCATTAATGACAACGTCCTTAAAACGCTGCCGTTGTGCTGCAGTTTTTACCTCCTCAGCTCGCGGAGTGTAACAAGCACCAGTAAGCTTCGCCTTTCTGAGTGGGCACAGAGAGGCTTTGTGCCCTGGCTGCTGACAATAAAAACAGATTAGCTCCTTACCGGTACCTTGCTGACTGGCTGCTGAGCTGGGGTTCGAGGATGGCTGGTAGTTTCCTCTGCCTGCTGGTCGGGGCTGCGCCTGGAACTGTCGACCTGGACCGCCTGGGTGTGCTGCTGGGCCTCCTCGTCGGGCATTGATGTATTGCAGCGCCAGCTTGGACGCTGCTAGCCCATCTGCAGGCTCATGCTCCTTCACCCAGGTGCGAATGTCGGCCGGCAGGACACGCAGAAGCTGCTCCAGAATGATGTGCTCACCAATCTGCTCCTTCGTGTGCTGCTCAGGCCGAATCCAGCGCCGATAGAGTCCCTTCAGGCGGTGGTAAGTCTCCGTTGGATTCTCTCCTTGAGGCACCATACTGGCCCGGAACTGCTGCCGATATGTCTCTGGTGAAACATCAAACTTGGCCAGGAGCGCTTCCCTCAGGTCGGGGTACTGGTGGGCCCTCTCCTCGTCCATTGCTGTGTAGGCCTCCAGCGCCTTTCCACTGAGCAATGGCACCAGGCGGCACGCCCACTCCGACTGCGGCCATCCCCACGTCTTGGCCATGCGCTCAAAGCGCAGGAGGTAGCTTTCGATATCCTCTCCAGCCACGTATGGGGGAATTTTGGGGTCGCCGTATGGTCTCGCCTCAAGTCTGTAAAGATCGTCTCTGCTACTCACGTGCATCCTGTGAGGGTCTATGGGAGAGCTGCGGGCCCGTCGTGGAGCAGGTGTTGGTAGATCCAGCCGGAGGCTCATGGACGACCCTTCAGCTGGTGACACGGCCTCTGCAGGCGCCAGATTGTGCACTGCAGGCTTCAACTCGGCCGTTTGGGGTACTGGCATCGAAGCCCGGAGTCCTTTCAGCTCTGCCAGGAACCCCTCGTCTCTCCTCTGCTGGCCTTCCATAAAATGTCTCATTAAACCAATGAGCTCACCCAAAGGTTGCGTTTCTTCCTCCCTGGTAGCCAATTCTGCCTCCTCTGGCTCCAACTTCCTTTGTTGCGACAGTCTTCTCCTTCGGCTGGCCATCCCACTTCTGACACCAAATGTGACGGGTTCGTGTATGCCGTAAAGAAATAACTTGATGGCCAGCCGCAACAGTTCAATTTTTGGTGGGGTTTTTATTCACACCACAATAACTCGTGAAAAAATATTTACAGTGCAAATAAAATATCCCAAACCAAAAACCCAGTGCAACAAAAATAAGTATCTACAAAGGAAATCCACAACCATAACCATTTACCAATTGCTCTACTTTCGCTCCTTTCAACTCTCCGACTCTTACCAATCCCTATTCCGACTCCAACTACCACACCTATGAAACAAAAATGCAGCCCTTAAATAACCCCATGCCCCTCCCCTGGCATACCAACATTAATTGAATGGGGTTGTTCTTACAATAGCCAATATAATAATCTACAAACAGAAAACCTCTTACAAAATAAAACCAGAACAGAATAAAACATAAATTCCCCTCATATGGCTGTTTACATAAAGCAAAATGTCAACAAAATACAAATCAGTTCCACAACGTACCAAATGGTACAGTCCTGTCTGAACAGCGCGCCACAATGCGCTATTTAAGGCTCACCTCCGTAGAGCCTCGGTTTGGCCCACTCCAGGGGCGGAGCAACATCCACAGGTGAGCATTTGCATCCAGGAAGCACGCATGGGCGCCGGGTGTGCACCCCCGACGCACCACCGCGACAGTTTGGTGGACAACTCACCCGCGAATGCACCACAGGCAAACCAGTGAGCGGGACCGCGCTCCTGCGGTCCTGCCAGAAAAAATGACAGCTCCGCTGCAGCCGCTCTCCTGCGCGAGAGAGAGGCGCGCGGAGCGAAGATGAACGGTGATGGACGGCGCGGTCTCTACCGCTCCATCACAATTCAAATTAACAATACATATTTCAATATTTTTTAGAAAAGCTTTCCTTTCAAAATACTGTACTGTTTTGATTTTGTCAAGTGAATCTATTATATGTGTGTGCGTGTGTGTGACATCAAAAAGGGGGTGTTACTACTATCTTATGCTGTACATGTGTGCAGTACAGTAAGACGTTCATACAGTACAATACTGTAGGTGTGTGTGGTATCATGCTTGGTAAAAGGATGACTAATGGAAAGAATCCCTTTGGTTGGGAAGTATTTGAGAAAATTTACAAACTTTCCCATCATGCCATAGTGATCATTTCCATGAAACCAAGGACAAACCACAACAGTGCAGCAGTTCCCTTTAAAAAAAAGAGTGATGTTGAACACGTGGATTTTGTTTTAACAAGACGAAAACAAGTTACAGAGAAGTAAAAAGATGTTTGAGGTAGTTTAAGATAATATATACTGGAACGTATGTAAGGTCAGTTGTAATAGACATCTCAGTTTCAGTTCAGATCCGGTTATTGTTGGAGTTAGTGTTTTTTGTCCCAGCATATACGCCCTGTGTAAAGTTAAATGTGACAGTATTACATCTGAGGCCCGGACAAGCCTGCTTTGGTTCATCTGGTTTCTCAAAAATCCAAAACTGTCCTGAAAAGTTGATTTTGATGCAAATGCAGTTTACTATTTACTGATTTTTGTTTCCTCATGCTTCAGCACTTTGTTCCAAAGCAGTTTACATAACATACCTGATTAGTTACACTTGCGTTTGTGGGGGGGGGGTTTTCAATGTACTTAGAATAACACCCATTCATGGCTGATAATGAGCCTACTGATTGGGCAAAGAACAAACCAACATGCCTTGATTTCGAAATAAAGCCATCTTTGTTTTGTTTGTTTTTTTTCTGGTCTAAAAAAAAGACCAAAAATGTACCATAAAGGAAAAAAACATGCAAAGTTTTTCCCCCTTCTTTCTTAGAGGAGAACCAAAACAGAAACATTGGATTCAGGAACAGAGAACAAGAGCACAGCTACACAGAGTTCCTGGTAAATGAGTAAGAATATTGGTGAACTTTTGTTTTTACAAGGATTTCACATTAAAATGAGGAACTACAAATATTGATTCTTAAGGGTACCAGAAGAAAACCCATCTCAATATCATTTCAGTGATGACGATCTTTTTACGTCCTGCTCCAAAGCGGTGATGTAATTGTCAGTGTTCGTTCGTCCTTTCGTTAGATTACCAAATATCTTTGCAACTGTTGTAGATTGAAAGATGAAACAAAAAGCACACTACTCAGGCGGCAAAGGGGATAAAAATGAGATGACCTTGACCTTGAGAAAACTAAGTCAAGGTCAAATTTCAACATTTGTACACGCAGGAACCAGGTAAGATAGATGAGGGAGAAGGCGAGTGTGAAGTAGGACCAAAGATCAAAGTTACTGCTTTGATCAGTGACAGTAGGTCCGAGTACTAGTTTGGATCTTGGTAAGTCAGGGTAAAATTTTGAGTTCAGGGATGTTGTGGTCTCTGCCTTGTTTGCTCATGCATTCCCTGTGACATTTCATCTTTAAACAATGTTTTTATGTCTTCGCTGATTATTTCAAGCCAACATTGATATTAAATGATCACAGAGCGTTGATTTTAAGGTCACGTCATCCCCTCAGCCACCTACAGTACAATCTGCAGTGTTTTAACCATTAAGGAAACCACACAGGAAGGAGAGGAAGAGGAGAATTGTTTCATACACAATTCTGACCTTGAATATACAATAAAACTAATGTGGGGGAGTCAGTCCTGGCGGTTTGAGGTCTGTTTACTGCAGGGGAAAGTCTATCAACGACTCAGGCTGTGTTTCAGTCGATCCGAATCAACCTACACATCCTGTTTTTGAAAGTGCAGGAAACCCTAACAAAAATACACGGCTGTCAGAATCGTATCAGCTTCCGAGAAGAATAATTAAATATTTAAATCTTCTTGAAACCCTTTTAAAATTAGTCTAAAACATAGTTGAATTTGAATTGATGAGGGGGTTTTTTTTTCTTTTATGCTGGATTGTCAATTCTTTATTCCCTTGATGTTTAAAGATCCTTTTAAGTCTATGTTCAGGAAACATGTTGATAATGTTAGAATGAACGGTTTTTCAGACGTACTCAACACACCAGAGAGGCAAAAACGTGACATATTTCAGGATCAAATGTGAGTTTGACAACCTTTGACATTTCACAGCACCATTCAAGAGACTATATGTTATTGCCTGACAATACAGATGACCCAGACAGACTAACAGTGGGTAACCTGACAGAATAATACACACGGATGACTGAGGACTTCGTCAAGTGACAGATTACTCCTGATCAATAAACAAACAACGATCCATTCAGAATCAGAAACGCAAACACCCCCCCACCACCACCACCACCTCTGGCCCACTGACGTCGCTCACCGGACCGACGCGCTCGCTTCATTTTGCGTGCGGGAGGAAGAAGAGGAGATCTCCGTGTTTCCTTCCTTCGGCTCTTGCTATCCCTAAACACTCTGGGACTCTTCAAGCTGTCTGCTTGCGGTTCATCTCGATCTGTTTCGACGAGAATCTCGCCTCCACCCACCACCACCACCCCACCACCACCCCCCTCCCCGACCGGACCGGACCGCACCTGCCCCGGAGCGCGCCGCGCACAATAAGGACCGATCCAGCGCTGCGCTGTGCGGCAGCGAACAGAGTCCGGCTGCTCTGCCTACCCGCAAGAAATTAATTAATTTACGAGCCTGGCCTGCACAAAGGAGGGTAGTGCTACAACAGCGTCGGTTCTTCGTGCCGTAGAAGGATCACATTTGTGGGGAGCAGCTAGAACTACAGAGTCGTTTGTACGCGCACATTACTATCGTCTGGACATCCAAAAACAAGCGTTACATGACGGATCCAGGAGGAGGATATCGGGCCTTCATCGCTGTTAGAATACTTTAATAACACCAGGTCGTGGTCGAAGCAGTTTGATGGTCACCTTCAGCAGAACCGTGTCTTCAATGTTCCCTTAGAAACAACAATCATGTGGGTCAGTCCCGAAGATGTGCTGCTGGCGGGCGCGCTATGGATCACCGAGAGGGCAAACCCGTATTTCATCCTCCAGAAACGGAAGGGCCACGGTGGTGGCGGCGGGGGACTGGCAGGTGAGTTCTGCTGCTTTACTCTCGTGGATCAGTAGTTTGTTTTTATTTTGTTTGTTTGTTTGTTTTTCAAATCTGTATTGATTATTGATTATGAAAATGCGACAGCGGTGGAGAACACGCCGGACGCTGGAGTGTTTTTGTTGGTAGTAGATACCAGGAACCACATGGATGGTTGCAGCATCACGTGACCAATCGACGGCCACAGGTGTCCTTTCACCTGGAGGTGTCTGTTTCCTTTATTGGATCACCGGGATCATATCACGGTCAAAACAACCGCAGTGGAAACAAGCCGGTTCCTCAGGATGAACAGAACCAGAGGCTGATCTTGTGCGCCGTGAGCGGCTCGACAACAGAGAAGCTGTTCTCTCATGCTGAATCATTCCCCTCCTTCCTTCTCTTACTCCAACTCCTCCCTCTCTCTCATTTTTTAAGCAGCAGGAGGAGGAAGAAGAGGAGGAGGAGGAGCTGCAGGTTCTGGAAATTAACAGCTTACTGCCCTGTTTTGTCTCAAAATGTTGAAATTGGGTTAAGGTTCTCCAAACCCCACCCCAGCTGCCTCCGGTGTTTATTTCAATCCATTATGTAATAATGCACGACCTCACATAATGTCTAATTTACATTAACACATGTAATTACATCAGTTGAGGATGAATATCTCCTTACTGTAATGCACAGGTAGCAAGTGTAGCTTGTTGTTGTGTAATTTTCTGTAAATGCAGCCAAATGCTTGTGATTGATCAGTGCAGATTTCATGCATCAGAAATGATCTTGCACACATCGAAGTCTCAAAACATCACAATGTGGAGACATTTAAGTGATAGAATATGGGGTGTAAACAACAAAAGAACTGCCATCTTTACCAGCTCTAGTTTGAGTAATAAAGCTTTATTCAGACTCACATGCAACCAGATATAATGCACTGATTACAAACGTACGATTTAATGTTTGTGATCTCACCCTTTTTATATTAATAATTCAAAATGAGGCATCCTCCTCTTCTCCGTCTCTGGCGGGTTTTTACTACGGCAACACAAAGTGTGCTAAGTGGTGCAAGGGGATGATGCCATTGTTACATAAATGCTGAGCTTGCTGACTTGTACTTTGTGCCAGTTGGCACACGGTGCTCGGTGGCCATGGCACCGTCTATAAGCATTGGAAATAAGAAACAGTGAACAACACCAGGAACACAAACATTTTACAGATTCAGGAACAAATCTGCATATTGAAGCTAACAGGGCTTCAATCCAAATGTTGGCACTGATGAAAAAGGATTTGGTGAAACAGGAGCCAATGTGTATTTGCACTTAATGTGACATCTACACTTTAGCTGCAGTTCCTTCAGAAAGACAAGCGTTTTCTTTGTCTCTGAAAGGACATGAACATTGTCAATCATTTAAGAGAGGACTTTAAAGGAATAAGAACGAAATAAATGTATGAAATCAGACTGTAAAAAAATTCCACAATCAGGTCATTGTCTCAGATGTCATGCAGCCTGACACACTGACGCATATAGCACGGTGTAATATTCCACGGTAATTTGACTCAAAGTAGGACACCTTATTTCACAATCCGGTGGGTATTCACAGCTTCTGTCCCTCTGGCTTTCAGGCCGCCTTTCTGTCTTGACCATGCACTTATTGTCGGTAGGTGTTGAGGAATGGTGTGGAAGCTGTGAAATATGATTGCACATGTAGCAATAGTGAAAGTCGCACAAGGGGATCGAGGTTCGTCTCAGGTCTCTGCTCTCCTCATTGATTTTATGTCTGTGGGAGATTGTGGTCCTGCGTGAACAGAGCAGCCTCCTCACCAGAAAGACGATGTAAGCAAAAAAAAACCAACAACCCCAGTGGATCTCTCCTTGTGGGCCGGTTTAGTTTATTGTTCTTTAAGTGAGAGAAAAACAGCAGAGAACAGAGAAGGAGATGTTTGTCCCGTCTTAATAAAGGGAAGCTGTCAGCGTGTTCTTGTTTGTGGGAAGCATCACATGATGTGAAAGCGTCTTCTGTTGTTTTCCAAACCACAGAAATAATATCTGGAACACATGCAGTCACAGCTGTGTGTTGTTTGTTTTTTAGGTTGTGCACCCACTCACTCGCCATGTGTGGAAAGACACCGTCGGTGTAAAGGCAGAGGTGTGAGTTGGAACATGAGGTCTGGTTTGATGACTTAACGGCGCATTCAGGGTTTACCTAATGTACATCTAACATTTTAATGTACCGCTTCCTCTCTGATTGTGTTTCACTTGATGTCAGGGGGTCTTTCACCTTCAGTGGCCTCCCCTCTCGTGTGGAACACCTCGGTTTCCTGTGTTAAACCTTGACTGTAAACTGAACCATTCATTTAATTTCATGCAGTACAGTTACAGTTTAAATACAGCTTGGGTGAATTTTTAGCGCCACGACGTTAATGTGGTCTTCCAGGCATCTTCCATGCTAGAAGAAGTTTTCTTCATGCTTCACAACAGATGTGTGTATTTCGATCGCAAAGGAATTAAACTGTGGTGTCAGGCCTCTTTATCTTTAATTTCCTGGGTGACAACACTTCATTCAGCTATAGCCTAATGTCTGTATTGTTGGCGTCTTTCGTCCTGTGGTTAGAGTCAAGTGTTGTGGTGAATGTCAAGGCCTGATACGTGACACATATCAACAAGATTTGGTAGGGTGATGATCATCTAACCAAACATTAGGTAGAGAAACATCACAGGCCACCAGCTGTTTCTTTAGGTCTGTTTCTGTAGCATTTTAGGATCATTGTAAGGTGGGGGTCAGGGGGTTCAGGATAAAATGTCATTTAAGTCTGAACAGCACATTGCATTACTGTATGTTATATTACACAACATGTACAATATTTTCCGCACTATAAGGCGCACCTAAAAGCCTTTAATTTTCTCAAAAACTGACAGCACTTCTTATAATCCAGTGCCCCTTATACAGTGGTACCTCTACTTACGAAATTAATTGGTTCTGTATGAAATTTCGTAAGTAGAAAATTTCGTAAGTAGAGACGCATTTTCCATGCAAATACCCTAATCCGTTCCAAGCCCCCCAAAATTCAGACATAAATGTTTATAAAGCATAAAAATGCATCCAAAACATAATGCTAATAAAATAAATGCTCCATAGACACCTATCTAGCTACACATAGAGGTCCCTCTTAGCCAATGGGATGCCAGGATGCTAGGTAATAGCCAATGGCAGAGCAGCTATAAGAATGTTGTGTTCAGGAACCTTTGGGAGCTGCGAGTATCAGCCCATACTGTATTTTTACCTTTAGTAACTCGAAATTTCTTTCGTAACTAGAGGCAATATTTTCCTGTTGAGGCGTTTCGTAAGTAGAAAATTTCTTATGTAGAGACATTCGTAAGTAGAGGTACCACTGTATATGAAAAAAGTTTTAAAATAGGCCATTCATTGAAGATGAGCTCTCAGGTGAGATCTCAGCTCTCAGCTGTAACCTCAACCCCGACGCTGTTGCCTATCTGGTCAGCAGCCCAGACAGAATACACCAGTCTAAGCTGTGCCCCCCCCCACAGTTGCCTGCTGTTTCAGGTGTCAACCACATTTGCGAATTAATTGTAGCATGCCAGGCACCTTTGGCTAGCAGTGACTTGGCTCTTGAAATTTGAGAAAAGGCTGCAGAGTCGTGAATGCAATCCCCTTAGCGCAGCTCAATCTAGTGGATACATAATACAACCACAGCCACTACAGTAGTTTCTGTTCAGTGCAGGTGCAATCAGGTGCGCCTTATCGTCCAGTACGCCTTATATATGAAAAAAGTTTGGAATTGGTCATTCATTGAATGTGCGCCTTATAGTCCAGTGCACCTTCTAGTGCGGAAAATACTGTATTCTTGTTTCAAACAAGTTTTTTCTACAATACCAAAGTAATCCCAGTAAGGAACATGTTGGTTCAAATTGTATGACTGCAAATCATTATGACCTTTTTTTTTTTTTTTAATTTACTTGATTTTTCTTTAAGATACATGTTCCTCTGGATAAGAAAACATTTCAGCTTCATTCACTTGTCTCCCGTCCCTCCCCTCCCCCTCTCTCTGTGTGACTCATTCTGGGTTTGCTCTGATGAGGCACCGAACAAAAATAACCCATCCGTCATGGCAATTGAATTTATACCTACCCTGAACCCAGGAAAAATATTCACCAGCAGCCATCTGCTTGAAAAATGGTATCAAAATGTCTATAGATACTTGTATGGTTCAAAATTGCAGGTGATTTTGGTATTAATTACCAACACAGAGGTTTTTTTAGGTTCCGGGCTGTCATAAACTCTTTGATTGGTAGTCAATAATAATCAAATCATAAATAGAGTCCCATGATTCATGTTCATAAGTTAAGACAGTGCATAATGAGTCAGAACCTTGTCGTTGAAATATTGATCCAAAATCCCCATTATGGGAAACAGTATTTTTAATGACGACTCATAGACTACAGTTGATTGAAACATGATTCCAAGTCCTTGGAGTGGGCTTCCAGGTGGTATTACTTTAATTCACATGAGGCAAAGCGACATCACATCTTCAAGCCTCCTACTTGATTGACCATGATAAAGCATTTTGAAACTACTAACATAGTTCACCTCTCTTTCTTTGGAGAAAAGTTAGTTCATAATTTTGCGGTCTTTGATAACGTTGCTGTGGATTCTTGCAGGTTTGCTCGTTGGTACCCTGGATGTCGTGTTGGATTCCACTGCTCGTATGGCCCCCTATAGGATCCTGTACCAGACTCCAGACTCCTTAGTTTACTGGACCATTGCTCATGGTATGTGCACTTTAAAATTTGTGTCAAAAGCTATGAGATCATGTAGGAAGGGAAGCCACGAAAGCCTACTGAAAGGGTTTCATTTGGTCATCAGACTACTCCAGGGGGTTTTAACTTCACTTTTCAGATGTACAGGTGAGGGTTATTCCATTACAGACCCCTCTGTACTCTTATCCCTCTCTGCATCCTTCCCCAAGCCGACACTCAACACATTGATGCCTTTTAGCTGCTGAATACCCCGCATTACATCATGCCCCGCTGCATCTGAAAGGAAGAATTACAGGAACATGTGCAGGGATCGATACTAAAATAGCGTGTTGAGTTTTCGGCTCATGACTTGGTGGGGTTTCATTCTGATTCCATGTCAGCAGATGGTTTTAACAACACACAGTCTGCATAGTTTGTGTATGCAATCTATGGCAGTAAATCATGCAAATGAGCAGCCATACTCAAGGTGGATTCGAAGCAGCAGTCTTATTTCATTTTCACTCTGAAATGATTTTGGTATATAACTTCATAAAATCAGGGAAAACTTTGACAGGTCCAGCAAGTGAAGACCATAACAATGATCAGTTCACAGCCATTTAGTTCAAAGTGATATTCAAACTTACTCTTATCCACAATCCTTTTTCCAATTTAAACAGTTTGCCAGAAAAAGACTTTATTGATTTCTTTAGTGTCAGCAGCACAACAGTTTTTGACCTGTTTCGTGTAATGCTTTTTAATGCTTTTTGTTGCACAGTTTAAAAATGGGAGAAGATATCCATGCGGAATTAAATGCAATCCTTGAGTTGCAGGAACGCAAAGAATTTAATCATGTTAATTGATAATGTTATAATGATTCCAACTAAATGCTTTACTTAGCTGTTGTTTCATATGCAGGGAAAGTGGGATGCTATTAAGACCCTGGTAGCGATTGAGTTGCTTAACTGTTTGTGCAACCATGTATTTACTCCAGCAATTTCCCACTACTTGCGTGTATAAAATTCTATTTATGTCCTCTGAATGGAGTGCAAATCTACATGATACTGACCTCCTTCTGAAATTGAATCCCCGCTTCCTCTCTCCAGTCGTTATTTTTACAGAACAGAGATGAGGGGAAAGTAGTGCAATCTTGCAGATGAGGCTCAGTGTATGGAAATGTTCAGTGTGTGTGCACTCACTGATAGGCTACTTGTAGAAATGTTGAAGGATAATGGTGCACTTTAATCAGTTTCTCTTGTAGCCGAAACAAAAACCAGTTTAAAGCCCCTGCTAACAGTTTCAAGAAGATCTCATTAACATTGGTATTTAAATGAAAAAAGTTAACCTGCGTTATTACATTCCTTTTCATTTTTCTTTTCACATTTCCCACCACTGGGATATCATAACCCATTGAGAGTACACAATGTCCCCATATCTGTAATTTAATAACTTGTCTTTAAATTGGCACATGGCCCAGAACTAAACGAGAGTTATTTTTCAGACATAATGCTCTTGGTGTGAGCCCAGTGATTGACTTTTTATTTTGTCACTCCTGTGCAGGAACCTCCCGTAAAGAGATCACAGAGCACTGGGAATGGCTTGAACATAACCTGCTGCAGACGCTCTCCATCTTCGAGAATGAAAATGATATCACCACCTTTGTCAAAGGAAAGATCCAGGTAATTAATTTTTATTAATTTGTTATATCGCTGCAGTCTCGAGGGTAAACCCTCCATCCATGTGCGTCCCTTCTTGTTCTGTAGCATGGGGAACATGTCGGAAAGCGTGTTAAACGACAATTGTCGTGGAAGGCCGATCACAAGAAACCAATGACAAAATCCATGACAAAATGTTAGCGGGGCCTCAAATAGTACAAGGGTACCTGTCCAAGAATGCCAAATATTAAAGGTGTCAGCTCATTCAGTTATGAAACTCCTTTGGCCTGATGAGAAGCAAATTCAAGCAGACATTGGATCCACTAGCTTCTTATCCACTGTAAAAATGTGTGAAAGTAAAATTTCTTTAACTGTACAAGGCTAAAACGGGACAGAACATCCTCCATCCAGCACATTTAAGAGAAGAAAAGAGACATATGAAAAAAAAATGTTTGGTGCTTCTTGGTGCAAATATGAAGATTAGATAACATCACCAAGTCTGCCGCTGCAACAATTTGTGTCCGAGCTCAATAGTCTGTCACTCTTTCTGTCTTGCCTCAGGGGATCATTGCAGAGTACAACAAAAACCATGACATCAAAGAGGATGATGACACGGATAAGTTCAAGGAGGCCAGTGCCAAGTTTCGTAAACTTTTTAGGATGCCAGAAGAGGAGAAGCTGGTTAACTATTATTCCTGTAGCTACTGGAAGGGCAAGGTGCCACGACAGGGATGGCTCTACCTCAGCATCAACCACCTCTGCTTCTACTCCTACTTACTGGGAAAAGAAGGTTGGAAATATCATCTGTATGATTATGAATGTAGTCATTTACTTCACGTGTATCTGCAGTCCTACCTATCCATTACCTAGCCTCTGCTGATGCCTTTTTTGATGACTTTAAGTAAATTTGGTGGTTTGAACTGGGCGAATTTAGCGCAACACCACATTCTGATGGCAAATGCTCCACCAGTGGGTTTTATCCAAGACATCTTTTTTGTAAATTTCAGCCAAACTGGTAGTTCGTTGGGCAGATATTACACAGCTTGAGAAGAGCGCCACCCTCCTGCTGCCCGATGCGATCAAGGTGAGCACTCGCATTGATGTGCACGTCTTCTCCGTCTTCCTCAACATCAACGAGACCTTTAAGCTGGCGGAACAGCTGGCCAACATCGCCATGCGTCAGCTCCTGGACAACAAAGGCTTTGAGCAAGATCGCTCCCTGCCCAAACTCAAGAAGAAGTCACCCAAGAAGGTTTCTGCACTGAAGAGGTGAGAAAAAACCTAAATTGGAGAAGAATCATCTATAATAAATAGATTCATTCATGACATGCAGTGGATTGACCAAGTTGAGACAAAGTCTGGTTGTCCAGATACTTAGCGCAGATCAATGTTTACATTTGAAACCTCATGAAAACATGTGAAAGATTTTTGTTTTCTTTTTTGTTAGTCACTATCGTTGTTTGGTCAAAGGATTTTGGTTTCACTGCTCTGCATTATTATGTCTTTCCATCTGGGTTTGTGTAGTCCAGCTCTTTTATGGACAAGATATGTAATTATTTGTGTAAATTCTTTCATTTAAATAGTGTAATACTAGAAAAGAAAACTGCATACTCTGGACTGTATTTGTAAATGTATCATTTTGCATGGGAGACATAATTTTAAAGTGCATAAACACATTAATATACACTGATTATTTGATACTGTGCAAAGACCTGTGATCTCACATGATTAATTCCCCTGTTTGTAGGGATTTGGACGCGAGAGCTAAGAGTGAACGTTACCGAGCTCTCTTCCGTCTGCCCAAAGATGAAAAGCTGGATGGACACACAGACTGCACCCTGTGGACGCCATTCAACAAAATGCACATTATGGGACAAATGTTTGTGTCCACCAACTACATCTGCTTCACCAGCAAAGAAGAGACGTTGTGTAGCCTCATCATCCCACTACGAGAGGTGACATGTTCCATCTAAATGCTTATATGTACATAAACTACTTCCAAGATGGTAAATTTTTGCAATCAAAAGTAGGGACTGGAATAGTGAACCCCAACTTAGCTTAACAAGGAACTGACACAATTTTTCCACAATTGAACTTTTTCTTTTCTTCCTTCATATAAATGCTTTATTTTTGTGAGTATTTCTGATAGAGCGTGTTGTCATTTATTTCTGTGTGCGCTTGAATTGGGATTGCAACGGTTCTTCCAGGTGACCATTGTGGAAAAGGCCGACAGCTCCAACGTGCTCCCCAGCCCTCTTTCCATCAGCACCAAGAATCGCATGACTTTCCTGTTTGCTAACCTTAAGGACCGGGACTTCCTAGTCCAGAGGATTTCTGACTTCCTGCAGCAGACTTCCTCCAAGATCTACTTTGAGAAGGAACTTACTGGTAGCCTGAACAGCTCAGATGACGAGGTGAGGAACGTTAGTTTACCTGAATTCGTCATCAGTCGCACTGAAAGTAAACACTAAACACTAATGTATTCCTCCAGGTTTACTCTCAACACGGATCCCTGCTCTCCAGCAGCCCACAACACAGTTTGGGCTCCGAGAGTGAGCGCACCTTTAACCTGAACGACAGCAGCGTTCCCACGGCAACACAAGCCCTGATGACCATGTACCGCCGCCGCTCACCTGAGGAATTTAATCCCAAACTGGTGTGTTCATGACTGTTTTTCCAATTAATACGTTTAAAAGCATTTGATTTTGACAAACATAGAAGGGAATATAGCTACTCCAGGTCACATGATCAATTTTACTTTCCTTAAATTACATTACTGTATTATACTTTTTTTTGTTTTGAATGAAGATAAAGCTGTATGGAGGATTTCAACTTAATGCTACAAGACTGGATGCAAATAAAGCCAGACTGTTGTTGACTTCAGTGTGTTGACAACATTATTGACTGGTGGTGTATTCCCGCTGTGTAGAGTGTGCAAAAAATCAACCTATTAATTGTTTGAGTGCTGTTTATTGGTGTGGAATAGGTCAAGGATTGAAAGAAGGAAAAGAGCTCGGAGTAATTACCCTTTAGCTATTGCATCATTGTTTTTGCTCTTGGCTCAGGCGAAGGAGTTCCTGAAGGAGCAGGCATGGAAGAACCACTTTATAGAGTATGGACAGGGGGTGTGTATGTACCGGACAGACAAGACCAAGGAGCTGGTACTCAAGGGGATTCCTGAGAACATGAGAGGAGAGCTCTGGCTGCTGTTTTCTGGTGAGTAAGCATTCAGGTAGGCCTGACGTGACCGCAGATTAACACATAATGTAGCACGAATTATTCAGTAGCATGCTGCTGATGAAGCCACACCCAGTACTCTACATGCCCAGACTTTGTCAGCCATAATTTGACATGAGACATATTTTATGAAGGTGTGACTGGCACATGATGCTACAAGGCAGTCAGAGACTGCAACATCCCGCGACACCCCTGGATTCAATGTTTTACCCTGACCTACTTTCATAGGTCAGGATCATTTAATAAAAGACCCATGATCCAACATGTAACTGGTCCATTCTATTTGTCATGAGGTTTCAGAGATGTATACAGTGGAAATTAATTGGTTCTGGAAGAAATTTCTTAAGTAGAAAATTTCGTAAGTAGAGACTCGTTTTCCATGCAAATGCCCTAATCCATTCCAAGCCCCCCACAATTCAGACATAAATGTTTTATAAAGCATAAAAATGCTTCAAAACATGTAACAAATACATGTTACGATTAGATTAATACAGAATAAATGAGAGTTGTGCATAATGTAAAAAACAAAGAGTAAAGAATAAAAATGATGGTCTTTTACCTTTTAACTGCTGTCCTCATTGTTTTTTGTCCTCTTTGGTTCGATCGCTCCTATCTCACCATGCCGAACATCAGAGTGAATTCCAGTCCTCCTTTTGAACTTCTCCAACCACCCACGTGATGCCTTAAACTTTCGGTGTTTCATTGCTTCCTTTTTTTTTGAATAACGTGGTGATTGTAGATGCATTATGGGCATATTCTTCTGCGAGATCAACCAAACACATTCCTTTTTCATGCTTTTCTATTATTTCTTGCTTTGTTTATATGGACAAAAAAACCATTTTCTTTTCCTCTTTTCTCCATCACTTTGTTAGGGTCCATAGTGAATACCCTAAAAGTTAATATATTTACGCAAAACTATCAGAACACCTCATGGGTCGAGGGCCGAATGACGAGGACGCTGCATAGACACCTACAGTGCCATGCGAAAGTATTGGCCCCCCCACAAGAACTTTTTGAAATTTTGCCACATTTTAGGCTTCAAACTTAAAGATAACAAACTGAAAACCTTTTTTAATGAATCAACAACATGTGAGACACAATCCTGAAGTGGAACCAACTTTATTCAACATTTTATATTGTATTTACAAATAAAAAACTGAAAAGTAGGATGTACAAAAATATTGGCCCCCTGTTCCCTCAGCTCAGCTAACCGACTCCAGAAGTTCCCTGATGACTTCTGACTGATCCAGTGTTGACCTAAATGACAACACTGACAAACAGAGTGCACCTGTGTGTCATTTGGTCTCACATTTGCACATCCTACCTTTTCAGTTTTTTATTCGTAAACACAATATAAAATGTAGAATAAATTTGGCTCCACTTCAGCAGCACAGTGTCCATAAAGATTAAGATGATTGTTTCTCAAACACTCATATATCTTTTTGGTGTTTTGTCATCCTGTCGTTAAAGTGCAAAGGAAATTTTATGAATGTTTTTTTCTTTTTGCCTGTGCTGAAACGTGATTCTATCCTGTTTCTACTGAAGTATTTTTAGCCTTTTTACAAATGATCTCTCTGTATCTCTATCTCTTTCTATCTATCACCTTATCTCTCATACAGAGTATTTTTGCTTCTGAATATTAGGATACATACTTTAAAGGTAGCCAAAAGGATTAGCTTAATGTCAGACTTTCCTGCTGATGTTCTTGTGTCGCAGCAGCAGCTTGTAGTCATCCTTACCCGAGCGTTGCCGGGTGACAAACGGCTCCTCCCACTCCCTCAAGTGATCCACTCACCTAACTGTTGTCACAGCGACAATGGGTTTCCTTAGATGCACTTGCACTTGCATTCACTCCAAATAGATTTACTTTCACAATTCTGTCACACGATGTATTTTTACCAAGCATGTCTGATAAACCAGATAAACCAGTCTGGCAAACCTGAACGAGTGAACGACAAACTACTCAAACTGGAAAGACAACAAATAATCATCATGATTAACCTACAAGGCATAGAAATGTCAAACACCAGTGCTGGTTTGTTTTGCACTTAATTACTTTTGTGGGTCTAATGCTTTACTGCTGCTTTCAGTATGATAGACAGATAGATAGACTGATGGATTCTTGATTAATTCCCAAAGAAAATTTGGGAGATAACTTTGTAAGTAGAAAATAAAATAAGACAACATCATTGTGACAATAAGACATCTCCAAATACAAAAAATAGTGTTGACTTGAAGCAAAATATGGACGAAATCTGGAAAATAATACAATTTTACCCATTACACGTCAAAATGAAGACGGAATAAGAACTAATTGTAAAAAAAAACATCAAACATAACTGATTATATATTCTGATTTTTTTTTTTAAATGATGACAGTTAATGACATTGTACCATTTGCCTCCTCTGAACTTATATCATCACATCTTTGGTTTTGACTCCATGAAGGACTGTCAGAAAATCTATATTTACATATTTATATTTAGTACCTTTGA
Organism: Antennarius striatus; assembly: GCF_040054535.1. Taxonomy (NCBI): domain Eukaryota; kingdom Metazoa; phylum Chordata; class Actinopteri; order Lophiiformes; family Antennariidae; genus Antennarius; species Antennarius striatus. The sequence goes on from NC_090783.1 coordinate 5,535,384, forward strand.
AAACTTAAAATTGGATGTTTTTACATAGGGGCCATCAATGAGATGACCACCCATCCCGGATATTACGAAGATCTGGTGGAGAAGTCGATGGGAAAATACAACCTGGCAACAGAGGAGATAGAGCGAGACCTGCACCGCTCTCTCCCTGAACACCCAGCATTTCAGAACGAGATGGGCATCGCTGCCCTCCGCCGGGTCCTCACCGCCTACGCTTTCAGAAACCCCAACATTGGATACTGTCAGGTGTGTGTGTGTGTGTGTGTGTGTGTTTTTGATTTTGATGTGAGCTGCCAGAAGCCACGAAGCCCTTGTCGTGATTTGATTTTTCCCGTTTCCCTCAACACCACAGGCTATGAATATTGTAACGTCGGTGTTGCTCCTTTACGCAAAAGAAGAGGAGGCGTTTTGGCTGCTTGTGGCCCTCTGTGAGAGGATGCTGCCTGATTACTACAACACTAGGGTTGTAGGTCAGTATGTGCATCTGTCTGTATTTTGTTTTATGTAATGTGACGACTAGCTACTTGCTAAACATCCTCTTTGATTCCTGATCTTTCCCAGGAGCCCTTGTTGATCAGGGTGTGTTCGAAGAGCTCGCCGGCGAGTACGTTCCTCAGCTGTACGACTGTATGCAGGACCTGGGAGTCATCTCCACCATTTCTCTCTCCTGGTTCCTCACCCTCTTCCTGTCTGTCATGCCTTTCGAGAGCGCCGTGGTGGTGGTAGACTGCTTCTTCTACGATGGCATTAAGGTCATCTTTCAATTGGCTCTCTCCGTGCTGCACTCCAACATCCATCAGCTACTGTGCTGCAAGGATGATGGCGAGGCCATGACCGTATTGGGCAGGTAAGTGGAGCTAAGAGGGATGAAATGAATGAATTCTGGATATTTGACATGACTTTACTGCAATGTCCCTCCATAATTTTCTTCTTATACGTCTCGGTAACCATTATCAAAACATAAATGTTAGTTTTACACAGATCTGATATCTTTATTTGCTATATTTCTTACTTTTGTGTACTAAAGATACTTGGACAGTGTAACCAATAAGGACAGCACCCTCCCTCCAATCCCCCACCTACACTCCCTACTGACAGACAATGGAGAACCACATCCAGAGGTCGACATCTTCAAACTGGTCCGCAGCTCCTACGAGGTATTTAACTTTGGTGATATCGAGTTTCATACATGTGAGGTATCCTTTTAGTTCATCTATTTGCTTCTTTTCTCAGTGAAGCTCCTCTGATGTTCTATATTTCTGTGAAGTGCTGTCTATTTTCAGTTTATATGACCTGAACTCCATTTCTACTCATATGTGTGCCAGAAATTTGGTTCGATCCGAGCCGATGTGATTGAACAGATGCGCTTCAAACAGAGACTGAGGGTCATCCAGACCATTGAAGACACAACTAAACGCAACGTGGTAAAGATCCACTGACCTTCTCTTATTCTCGGCATTCCAGTCATTATTACACTCCTATAATTTGGAACCTTCTTTCCTCTAATTCTTTTATAACTGTACTTACTATGATAATGTTCATTTTTCAGGTGAGAACCATTGTCACAGAGACTGCCTTCAGTATTGATGAACTGGAGGAGCTCTATGTCCTCTTCAAGGTAAGGAAAAACTGAAACCTTCATCTAATGGATTCTTGTAAAAGAACCCATCTTTTTGGGCACACGTATGATCAATCAGAGACAGGAAGCCCACAGTTTTGCTATTACATGTTTTCTGACTCCTGTCTGCCCCCCCATAGGCGGAGCACCTGACCAGCTGTTACTGGGGCGGTAGCAGTAACCCCACAGAGCGTCATGACCCCAGCCTCCCTTACCTGGAGCAGTACCGCATTGACATGGACCAGTTCAAAGGCCTGTTCAAGCTGCTGTTCCCCTGGGCCAACGGGACCCATTCAGACCCCCTGGCTGTGCGCTTCTTCCGTCTCCTCGACCAAAACGGAGACGCCCTCATTAATTTTCGGGAGTTCATCAGTGGTCTGGGTGAGCTGAGTGAGGTTTTGCAGATGTGCTTTAGAAGTACCGGTATATTGTCTTGATTCTAATGTAAATAAAAGCTAACTCTATCCAGGGTGATAAATCACCCCTGTAAACTCATATGTGTCTGATTTCTGAAGGTTGTCGATGTATTTCAGGAGTTCTATGTCACGGGGACCTGACTGAGAAGCTGAAACTATTCTACAAGATGCACGTCATACCTGGTGAGTGTGTAGCGATGCAGTGGACTCATCTTAAATAGTGGTTTTCAGGAATCTGCAGACAGCATTAGGCAGCACAACAGAAGAAAAGCCTTTGAGCTCTTTATCACTCTTCAGTGCACAAATCACTCTCAGGATTACCTTTGAAATGCTTTTTTTTTAAATTGGATCACCAGCAGAGAAGATGTTGAACTGCTTGCTGTATTGTTTAGGTTGTCCTGATCTTCTTGAAACATTTGTTTTGACTTTTTAACCTATTGACAAGCCTCTTTTCATATAAGTTTATACAAGTCGAAATTAATCTTGACAGACTCCAGAGCATTAATTTTGTTTCTTCTAGAAATCACCCACGAACAGGAAGAGCCAGACTCTGCCTTCGAGGCCACTCAGTACTTCTTTGAGGACATCACTCCGGAAACATCCATTGGTAAGAAAGATGGAGGAGCGTCTTTTCTTTCTTATCATCACTGTATTGCTTTGACTGCTTCTTTTCCACATGTAAACTGAACAGATTCAGCACATGATGGTATAAAACCTTACATTGAGAGGATAATACATTGTATGTCACAGTTTATCCAAGCAAAATGTACAAACTTATTCCTCATGTATACAAACATGATTTCATGAAAGTGTTGTGATTTTATTCGCTGTTTGTTGGAAACCGTTTAGTTGCCGCTGAAAGGAAGGAATGCTGGGTGATTAGTTTGACAACTACAACTGGAATTATCTTTGTCCTCATTCCCCAGGTCTTGACTCAAAGTGCAGAAATCAGAGGGATGATGGATTTGTCAGAGTTACATTTAAGACTGAAAAAGGTAAATGCCCTTAATGCTTCTTCACATTTTACACACATTTTACTGTTTAAAATGTGGTATTTCCATTGATTGATCACTGTTGATTAAATGTAACTTCACTGAGGAGAAGACAACACTATTGCTGTGATATTATTACATCTATCTCTATATATGATGTATATCATAGATGTACACTGTGTGTGTGTGTGTGTGTGTGTGTGTGTGTGTGTGTGTATGTATGTGTATATATGTATGTGTGTGTGTGTATATATATATATATATATATATATATGATAGTAACAGCAACTTGTACTTACCTATCCAAACACTACTGGCAACCTAAGGTTTCCATCTACTATCTGTTGTGCAGGCTTAACATATATTAAAATGCATTCTTTGTACACTTTGCAGTTAAGAAACTAAACAATCCTGAATATCGCAATTATCTGAAACTGTGGAACGAAGAGACAAAACCCAAGCAAGAAAATAGTAAAGACCTACCCAAACTAAATCAGGTAAGATTTCACCCCCTGTATTGGATTTGTGTGTGTGTGTGTGTGTGTGTGTGTGTGTGTGTGTGTGTGTGTGTGTGTGTGTGTGTGTGTGTGTGTGTGTGTGTGTGTGTGTGTGTGTGTGTGTGTGTGTGTGTGTGTGTGTGTGTGTGTGTGTGTGTGTGTGTGTGTGTGTGTGTGTGTGTGTGTGTGTGTGTGTGTGTGTGTGTGTGTGTGCGTGCGTGCGTGCGTGTGTGCGTGCGTGTGCGTGTGCATACTGGATATGTATGAGAATAATTTAAAGTTGAGTCCAACAGACCTCCTGTGATTTTTCCTCCAGAGTCAGTTTATCGAGCTTTGTAAGAACCTGTACTGCATGTTCACTGAAGATGTTGCAGAACAGGAGCTCTATCACGCCACGGCAACGGTCACCAGTTTGCTGCTGGAAATGGGAGAGGTGGGAAAGCTCTTCACTTTCTCTGGCAGAAAGGACCACAACACAGATGGTAAAAAAGTTCCGAGCACTTGCAGGAGAGAGGTCAGAGATCCCAAACCCGCCCAGGAGGCCCTGTCTGACCGCGTGTTCCAGCAGCAGGACCAGTGTGACGTCTTTGCCCCTGCAGGCCTGGATCGCAACCCAAGCCCCTGTGATGAGGGGAAAAGGGAAGAAGGGGCGGAGCAGCTACCTCCTATGCAAGACATCAAACTGGAGGACTCGTCTCCAAAAGACACAGGCACATCTTCTGCCATGCTGATCTCGGACGATGAAACCAAAGATGACACCTCAATGTCATCTTACTCTGTGCTCAGCGCAGGCTCCCATGAGCTGGATGAAAAGTTGCAGTGTGAGGACATTGCAGACGACACAGTTCTGGTGCGCAGCAACAGTGGATCCAATGATGAAAGAAGTAGCCATCCCTACAGCAGCAGACCCCACAGTAGGGGGGTGCCTCACAGCACCAGCATTGATAAAGACTGGGCCATCTCTTTTGAGCAGTTTCTGGCCTCTGTGCTCACTGAACAAGCGCTGGTGCATTACTTTGAGAAGCCAGTAGAGGTGGCAGCTCTCATAACCAATGCCAAGAATGTGCCTAAGGTCGGGCGCCCCCTGCTGTCCACAAGTGACTATGACTTCTCTCTTTCTGGATGAGGCCTTCAGAGAGAGATTACACATCCAGACCTTTACTGTTTTAAAAGGTAGACATGACAATTAGTCACTGTTGTAAAAACTGTCTGCGAGATTAAGAGAACAATGAAGGTAAATATAAAATCTATGTGAATGATAGTTGAATGAATGTGACCAAAAACTGCTCTTCAATGTATTTTACCAGATGTGAAAGACTTTTATTATAACAATCACTAGATTCACTCCAGCTAAAAGGGAACAGGAAATAATGTTAATGTTTGCTCATATAAAATCATTGTGAACATATAGTAGTAGCTGTACTTTATAAAACATTACACATAGTTGTTAGTGTAGTAATCCCAAGCACCTCTTTGTCTACGTAGATGCAAGTATCCACCAATTCAGTACAGTTCTTGACTGGGATATTGATAGTGTACGTAGAATCAACACTCGATTCCATGTGCTGATAATCACACTCTTTTTAGGTTTTTTTTTCTTTTTGTAAGAACACAGCTGTGAAATTCACTGATAGAATGAAGCTAAATGTATTATTGTGTAAAGTCTTTTCAGCCGAAGCAATTTGTTGCTTTGGCAGAAACTCTTTTTCACGTATCAATGAAATCCTGGACATTTATTCCTAGTTCCTAGTTTATGTGGGGTAGTTGCAAACAACTCATACAATAAGAGTGATGAAAGAAGGAAAACAATGCAACAATAATTTTTCCGCACAGAAATAGAAAACAAGTCACCCCTGGCTGGTTGGGAATTCAACGGAAGGTTTCTATACAAATGTAAGGACACTAAAAATTCTCATGAATGAATAATCTGCACTTTTTGAATTGAACAATGTCATTCATGGAGAGGCGTATGCTTACTGTTACCCTGGTTATTACAGTCTGCACTCCCAGCTAACAAGTTAGCCGTTTTTAACACAGAAGGTGTTGCTGTGTAAATTTTTACATTGCTGTTTTCAGTTGTTTTTACTGTGATTTTTTTATTTTTTATTTTAGATTGTTCAGATGTGATGTTCTGGATTGCAATGTACTGTTTATCACTCCATTCAATTAAAATTACAGCTTGGTTCAAGGCTGCACAGAACCACAGGCCTCTTATATGAACTCTGTCTGTGTTCCTGTTTTCTTGTGGATTATTTATCATCACTTTTTTCACAAATCACTTTATATATATTTAGTTATTAATTACCATATCCAGAGCCAAGTTCCTTACCTAGAAATGGTGTGTGGCTGAGTAACCAGACGTGGTGGTAAGCAAAGAAACCGATACTGATTGTTGTGGGAATGAAGCTTCTTCTCTCCTGCCCTTTTTTCCCAAAATCTGATTTGCTCAAACTGTTTAGGAAGTTAAATCACTTAGACTGATGTGTTATGAAACTCCCTGCAGTCAAATTGCTACGAGGTCAAACAGCATGATACAAAGTTCTTATTTGCTTCACAGTGAACTTCAGTCACTAGTTCGCGTCACCACTCTTTCTCAATGTAGTTCTTGCTTCTGTGCCTGAACTTGTAAGAAAAAATGAAAAAATAAGTGTAGCATCTGTTATAATGGAGATCATAATTGCACGGGAGCGTACAATATTTTTAATTACAACCAGACAAGCAGATAAAACTCTCCGATGCTCAGATACCCAGATATCACACTCATTTATTGGAAAGAAAAAGATGTCAGATTTCAGCAAAACACAAGGTTTATTGAACAGACAGAATGACATGAAACTCTGCAGAGGGTTCATTCAGTGGCATCAAGTCTCACCAAGGAGAAGTACAATCACTGAAGAACTGAGAGTCCAAACCACAGTAAGAACTCCTAGTGACTCTGGCAGGGTCTTTTCACCTAAATCCTTCCTCCTCCTCCTGACCCGGTCACGTTTTAATGGTGGTTTCTGCTATCTGGTCTGAACATTGACATTCCAGACTCAGACTTCCAGACTGAGTGTGTCAGGAACAGGATATTCAGAGTTACACACAGGTTATGTAAAACCGCAAGTTTAAGTGATCTGACTTTATTATACAAGATGAACAGTGAAGGAGCCTTTAAAGCATAGTTTTAATGTGTAGTAATAATGTATATACAACTGACTGATAAATCACATATCTGAGCAAACATCTGATTGATAATCTTTTCAGAATGCCTTTAGATTAATTATTTATGAATGAATATATCAACTGCGTGAGTGAAAAGACAGCCGGATGTGAGTCAACCAATCAGCTCTACTGTATATACACCTCTTCTGTTGATTTGCTGAGAGCAGAGACAACCCTCCAATGAACCCATGTGAGTGTTTTTTTATAATAGCTATGGTGTTAGTGTGGACATCAGGCCTAATAAAATGTTTCTTTAATATTTAGTTAGTGAAAGAACATTTATTTGCTGTCTTTTAAGTGAAAATAGAAATAGTGTTACCTACTGTATATGTGGAGGTAAGTTGATAATGTTTGCAAGCAATGAACCACATTTTTCTATATTAATATATGCTTATATATACATATATACATATTGATCTTGTAATAGAAGAGAAGTGAAGCAGTTGTTTTTCAGAGGCGTGTCTGCACGATGAGGTAAATTGAACATTGACTTTCTGACAGTGAGTGGACTTTGATTATATGTGTGTGTCCAGCGGTACACAGTAACGCCTCTCCTCAGTTGTCATAAAAGCAGCTTGCTAGGCCATATATCAATACAGAGCATGCATCTTTCCTTTAGGTCTAGTAGGTTTTTTATGGATTATAATCTGGCCAATCAAATCCTTGCAACGTATTACAGAGGATCTAAAGGAAGTTTTAAATTTTAGATACAGTAAGTTTATCATTAAGCTACTATTTGATTGTTGACGCCTAAAAGACATCATAAGCTAGTAAACCTTCTGTTAAAAAAAATGAATGAGGTCTAATTAATGGTGTTCATAGAGTGTTTTTCTACAAGACCGTACTGATGGTTTTTATCTGTGTGTCTTCTATGTATTTGTGCTTTCCTTTAACAGCAGCATTAACAAACATGGTGGGACTTAAACCCTCAGACGTTCCCCCTCCACTGGGGGTAAAGATGGCAAGTGCTGGAGCAGCAGCATGTATAGCTGACATAGTCACATTTCCTCTGGACACAGCCAAAGTCAGACTACAGGTATCTAGAAATACAAACAGAGCATCCACTGCTACGTAACCTATTGTTTTCAAATCTAATCAAATGAATCTGTTTTTGATGCTTTCAGCAACCCCAATGTCTGAATGTTAGCAACACTTTGATGTTGACAAGTGCTGATTAAGCAGTTTGACTTTGTCCACTTCAATCTCTATAAATCAGTTGCACTCATTCACACTCAATACATGTGGCACCATAATCAATTTTTACTTTCTGTGAAACTGTTTTAATCTCCAGTATAATTTGTGAGCCCAGATACAGGGAGAGAAGGTGCCAGTGGGGGGCATCAGATACAGAGGCGTTTTTGGGACAATCAGCACCATGATCCGAACAGAAGGGCCCAGGTCTCTGTACAATGGATTGGTGGCGGGTTTGCAGCGACAACTGTGCTTTGCCTCTATCAGAATCGGCCTGTATGACAACGTAAAAAATTTCTACACAGGCGGCAAAGACAGTAAGTTACCTATCTATCAATCTATCTGACGATCTGTCGATCTGTCTGTTGATTGTACCTGTCCCTGTCCTTCTCCAGACCCTGGTGTTCTGATCCGGATCCTGGCCGGCTGCACCACTGGCGCCATGGCCGTGTCTTTTGCACAACCCACAGATGTGGTCAAGGTTCGATTCCAAGCGCAGATGAACCTGGATGGGGTGGCCCGTCGCTACAGCGGCACCATGCAGGCCTACAAACACATCTTCCAGAACGAGGGCATTCGTGGACTCTGGAAAGGTACAATTTAGGACACCCCAGTAGTAATGGCTGCTTTGTAATGACTGATCTAATATCTTCAAAACACTTAAATGATTGTTTTCTGGATTCTTCAGGAACATTACCCAACATCACCAGAAATGCACTGGTCAACTGTACAGAGTTGGTTACATACGACCTGATAAAGGAAGCCATCCTGAGACACAAACTGATGTCAGGTGAATGGGAGAGCTCATACATGTGTACCTGGGTTACTAGTGCAAACAAGTCATGCCCCTGAGGCATCTGATTGGACAGAAATCCTCACACCCTCTCAAAGCCACAACAGCTGATAACAGCACACATGCTGGTGCTGAACATAATGTGTTTTCCCTTGACAGTGGTTAATAAGAATGTTCAGTCATTGGCATTGGTTCATGCACAGTGTTACATAATCTACCGATGTGCGTCAATAAGCTCAGAACAAAGGCCGTTTAACTCATGCTGTTCTTGTTATATTTTTAAATCTCTACAGACAATCTTCCCTGCCACTTTGTGTCTGCATTTGGGGCTGGGTTTGTTACCACGGTGATAGCCTCCCCAGTAGATGTGGTGAAAACCAGATACATGAACTCTCCACCAGGCCAGTACAAGAGCGCCATCAACTGCGCGTGGACAATGTTGACTAAAGAAGGTCCGACTGCCTTCTACAAAGGGTAAAAGACAATTTTAATTCAGCAGTGTTACGTTTGTGGACCAAATTAATATATTATTTTCACTACAATCTGCTTTTCTTGGTTCCTTTTAGATTTGTGCCCTCATTTCTGAGGTTGGGTTCATGGAATGTAGTGATGTTTGTCTCATTCGAACAAATCAAGAGAGCCATGATGATCACAAAGAAGAGGATTGACACAAATTGAGATTCTTGTTTCAGTCAGTGTTTGAAAAACCCCAAAATAACTGGGTCATAACATTATTGCAGAAAACAAATGAAAATTTATGTCACATTTTGTTTTTCTGTCATGTAGTGACAAAGAAAAATCCCTTTGTTGAAAAAGGAATCTTTACGTTGAACTGCTATACAGCAGAAACAGCTTTGTATTTATCATTTTTAATAATGAACCCATTCTAAATTTAATGGCAGCGCATCCTTTGAACACTCATCCGTGACGGCCTCCTTTGTGAAGCTGAGTTTGCACTTTAAGACATGTGAGAGGAAATCTGCCAGTTTTTTTTATTAAAGGCAACTTAAACCTTGACATGTAAAAACACCGGTGCCCATGACATGTAAAATGGATGCAAAAAAAAAACCTCAAACAAAATCTTTTTGACTCGTTTTACAGACCCTGTGCTTGCTTGTTATGAATTCATTCTGTCACTTCCACCACACAAAACACATTGAAACACCACAATGTTGATTTATTAATTAGCTGGGATTGAAATATGTTACTACAAACCTTACAAAAATCAAATCACAGCTTATACACACTGTAACAACATCATGAAGACACAGCATCAGTCTTCAAACACACACTCATTTGTGAAAACAGAGGTAAACAACCAATTTGGGTTCCACATAACCTAAGTTACAGAATACAAATCACATAAAATGTGCACAAACTTTCCCCTAAATGAACTTTTAGCTTTGGTCTATGGATATAACAATCAGATTTCTTTAGCAGGACAACTGTGAGAACACAAAGATTTGTTTACACAAATACAAATAAGATAGATCGAGATTTGGTCTTTTTTTTTGGTCATTTGTATAGAAATTATTTTAATTGGAACAATTTGTTGTTATTGAAAGCACTCACAAAAGGTAGACATGTTCTCTACTGTATCAAATCTCATTCTCTACCTCGTTATGTGAGTGCGTGGGAAAATAGTCCCTCCATTGAGAGAACAATAGTTACAACGTAACCTAGTTATCATTTTGCAGCAGTCCTCATTTCCACTTCACTGAGCTTGATTTAATACCGGAATGTCATTTTTTAGGTACAGGGTGTAAGATGAAGAAAGTATGAAAAATGGATCACAAAAACAAATATGAGGAGGTTATTGGTTTTAATTTTGACCAATCAGCCCAAACTTCCTCTGCTCTGATGCTTCTTTCTGTTTTCTTCTTCAGAGAGGTCAAGGAAAATTTCTGAATAATATCAGTTTTTTCTAGAACAGGCAGTCAATTTGAGGGATACATCAGGGTCCTGTAAATGAGTCTTGACTATGTTATGGAACTTCTCTCGGTACTGATTGAAATGCATGATGCTTTCTGGTTCTTCTGCCATCCAGAATCTATCAAACTCATACGCCAGATAACCTTAAGAGAAGAAACAAAATATTTTTGAAAAAGACAGCAAAGAAAATGCCACATTTTACTAAATCTATTCTTTAATAGATGGAAAGAATCATAGTGTGTTGAGAAATATGTGTTTTACTCACAGTACAGCTGATGAAAGTGCTGAAGCTCAGGCGCGCCCTGTACTGTATTGTAGAAATGAGGTTTCAGAGCTCCACTCATCAGGAGGCTGTAGGCCATCTCTGTCAAGTTGATCCCGACTATGGCATACGAATACCTAAAGGACAAGTACTAAATCAGTCAAGGTTGTGTCTGAAATGACAATTGAAAGTCTGATTCTTACCCTAGTTTAGGATGGTTTGCATGTGACAACACCTGCCGAGCCTCCTCAGTGTAGTTTTCACTGAAAAACCTGTAACACCAGCAACAAGCAACACATTAAGGTCTTTGCTTTAAGGTGTCATTATGAAGTCAATGTTGACTGGACAGCGTTATGACTATAAAATAACTATACCATGGACATTGATTTGCAACAAATAAGCTATTAATATATTTTATTGTGTTTCAACACGAATGGAATTATGCCACAGACATATTTCCATGATAGAAATATCTTTTAATAACTTAAGGTGATAAATGGATCATCCATGGTCACAGGGGACTTACACAAGGTTGATTAGGCCCAGCATGCCCATTCCTCTGAAGTCAGTCTTGGGGTCGTCACCTTGAAATCCAATGTCTCCCCACTGTTTGGTGATCCTGGACTCCAGCTTGACTGCTGGCATTAACAAGTCCCACAACTGACAGTACAGAAAGTTTCCAGAGTTATTTTAATTGTGGATAAAATTGTGTCAAATTAGTTCTCTAAATCCTGCTGTTTTGTTATGCCATTTAACTGGATTATAATTTTAATTTGACAGTTATCACAAACATGGTATTACTTCAGTGCGTATTATGTTCATGAAGCATTACTTATCAGTCAAGCCAATGGACTTTCACTTCATTCAGTCTTAAAGGTCACCACTTTAAAAATCCACAAGACCTGTGACTTATTTGGTTTGTGAACAGTAACCATCAAATAAAACATGTACAGTGACAATAGGATCCAAAAACTAAAAACACCTTCAACAGCTTGGCCTCATGTTCTTGGCTTTCAGAAGTGAAGACCTGCTTTCTCATATCTTCCACAGATACACACAAGCTGCTGTGTCCTGTGATCTGTAAAAGACAGATTTGTAGGCTTTTCTTGAACCTAAAAATACAAGGAGATTAAACAAATAATATACAATTAAAGAATCAAACATTTCATCAATCATTAGGGAATAAAACAAGTGCTGAACCTTCAAAATAATGGAGAAGAAGTGACCTTACTGTGGATCTTTCTGGGCTTTGATAGATTTCACTTTCATAATTTGGTCTACACAATCTTCTAATTTGTCTTTGTTGATTTCCAAAGCTCCTCTTAAAGTCTACAAAGAAAGCAAAGGAAAAGAGTTGGTGGTCACAGTTTGGATACAGAAAGCTATCACATAGAAAAGTGGTGCAATGTCTCATAATCCATAGGAAGGAAAAAAAAACTTCAATGAAAGTCAACCTCGGACAAAGAAAAAAAAGATGACAAGGCATTTCTGTTTCAAAGAAAGGAGTGTCGACTGGAAAATGCCTCATTTGCTAAAATCAAAGTCATGTAGAGTCAATGGCTCTATGCTTGCAAGTGTATCAAAAGATAAGTACTGATTAAGGATACAGGATATATCTTTATGGCAGGTCAGACTGTCAACAGCCTGACTGATAATGAACAGATAAGTGGTGTCGGAAGGGACACAGCATGTGGTAAATTCTGGTGAATTTTCCATTATTCACATTTTAATATTTTGTCAATATTACCTGCTTTGTTGGCAGGTGTCCAGACACATTTATACTCTATACAAAGTGTTTGTGTTGTGTGTGTCTAATATTTATAGTTATATCTGACAGCGCAGTATGTGGAGCCAAATAATGTATTTTTTCCTTTGATACAAATATCTTCTAAAAATTTAATATTTTTTCACCCGCATATAATATCTGTTTCCATTCTCAAATTACCTTAGCCTATTTTTAAAGATAAAATAACTCTGACTTCTAGCATAAACAGTCAACAAATTCAGGTCAGAAAATCTTTCATTTTCAAAAATCATGACTGACAAATGTCCTCACTAAGATGATGCAGAATAATTAGCTGTTGTTCACCAAACCTCTTTAAAAGCCATTAAAAATGTGACTTCCAAAAAGCGCAAGAAGAGACTTGAGCTCCGACATAAAATAATAGAAATTGTGATGTTGAAAATGATACAGAATAATCCTGAAAATCAGAAGAAAATTAATGCTTACAAAATAAAACTCCACAAAAGCATACCTTCAGCAATGCTATTATGTTCTTACCTTAGTCTTTGATGACCGGAGAGAATATTCTACAATGAAATACAAAATGACATCAAATCAAAAATCTATACTCAGTGGAAAAGAAGACCTTGTTTGGGGTGATTTAACCGACCTGCATTTATTGTCCTTGTTGCCCCAGACTTGTATCCAGAGCAAATTCTCTGTAGCTCACATTTTCCTGTCGCCTGTCTGATGAGCCACTTCAGCCAGTGTCTGAGGAAGGATGTGTAGAAATATTGCCAAATACAGCCCAGCATTTTCTAGAACCTAGGCAGAGAAAAACACTTGGCACTTGAGACTTCACACAGAAAAATTAATTCAAATAGACAATCATTACATATTTTTTAAAATGTGTTACATTTGTTTGATTTGTTAACATTAACAGCCTGGAAATGGTTGGTTGACCCGCTCAAACAATGAAGGATAATTCTGCATCAGGAAATTAAACTCTTTTGAGTACATGCTTGAATGCCAGTGTTTTCAGAAGCAAAGTATCAGAGCCAATTAACATTTCATGCAAGGCATATTAAAATACCCAACAGACTAAATTTGTCAAAAACATTTCATATGAAACTTTAATATGAAAATGTGATTTAAAAATTAAAATCACAAATAAGAATATTTAATATTAAAATTAATAAATTTGTCTGTACAATAAGAATAGAATAACGCTAACTAACAATGCATAATTAGTTTTCAGTTCCTCTCGGTTTCGTCGGAGTTATTTTGATGCAGGACTTTCCGGTTTGGCAACCAAACCCCGCCTTCCCATACACCACAGAAGAAGAAAACGCCATGTAATAGCTAGCATTGATGCGAAGCTAATTTCAGATAGACGTGATCATTCTGTTCACAAAACAAAAACTCAGCGAATTGTCCAGGTGTTCTCTGGATGCTACCGAATCAGTAGCACTGATAACTAACATGCTGCTAACTGTCTACCACAGTAAATTAAAAACAAATTTAGCTAACCATATTTAAAAACTCACAGATGATCGGTTCAGACAACAGGTTGTCATATTCGCCCAATTCTTATTTTAATTATCTAACACATATTAAGATGAATTGGATTTCATCACAGGTATTGCTCTGTTTGACAATAAAGTTAGAGTCACTCTTACCCTGTCGACACGGCAAAGCAAAACCCAAAAGTCACTTGGAAGCGATGGGCCGAGTGGCAGGGTTAGCGACGCTTTACTTGACAACGGGATGGATCTGGTGCGCTGCATTCAAGAACACACGCACAAAAATGGTTGTACGTGTGCAATAAATCCATTGTGCAGCAATGGAAATAACACGCACTGTGGAGACTATATGCACATTTTCATTGAAAAGTTAAATATTTTTCAAAAAAATATTTTCAGTTCTGCTTAAATTGTTAGAATGAGAGACACTTTTAAGAAAATGTAACGACGTCTTTGAACGTACCACCACAGCCATCGAACGTTGCCGCAGCGCCACCCCACGACGTTTGGATTTGCCTTTCCGAGGTTCACCACAAGATGATGCCATATCAGTGTTATGACCGAATTAGATTGAAAAAAGGTATACTGTATATAAATATATTTATACATTCTACTTCCCACCTTTTAAAATGGGGGCAATATTTTTTTTTTTAATTAAAATTTTTTCCCCCTTCCATTACTTTTCAGGCAGGACATCTATCATCAAACTTGCTCCACTTCAAGAGACAATCTCAGACATATTATATTAGAAATCAAATGTCCTAAGAAAGCACGTACCTTACAAAGGCAGTCTAAAAGATTGGCGGAGGTCAAGAAAAGGAGTTGTGTATAATGATGATATGAATATTATTATTTAAATCCTGTATGTGGATTTTGGTAAACAAAACAAAAAAATGCTAAAAGTAATAAAGAAAAATAACTTAAACTACCAAATGTTATAGTGTTCAATATAGGAAAAACAACTACCATTTGATTGTTTGGTCTTGTTATTGCAATTAGATACAATGGGGATATGTCTGCACTTTTTGATCGTTTTCAAAGATAAATCTCCTTATTTTCATAATTATTGAACTGACTCACACTGCCCAAAACACACACTCCCAATGCTTTGTTTTTCAATCAATAGTCTTTATATTATTTAAGATGAATTTAACGACTTAAAGTGGCTAAACAAACAGACTTAACTAGAGACTGATTACCAGAACTCACACTCAACCAATATTTCTGGGCCTTCTCTAGTATGCAGGAGCACTTCTGGAACAACTGACTTAAACTGTTAAATAAATGCAAATAAGTAAAAGATTCAGTGCTGGTTCTTTCTTGTTTTCTTTTTATAAAATGTGCAGTCTTTAAAACAGGAACAAAGCTTCACGTCTTCTTAATTAAGATCAACAGTTCACATACATTCCATCTGTTTGGAGGAACTGTTGAACTGCTGGCTGTTTCCATTTTCATTTGGTTTTACCACAGTATAGTAACATGTCATGATTGATGTATCGAATTGTTTTTAAAATCAATTGAATACATCTACTTCATAATCCTTATTATCTATGAATGATCTAGAATTACTCCATTGTTACCACTGAAACCATACAGTTTTTTTCTGTCAGTCTGGGTTTTGTTTTACGAGTAACAAATCTCCAAAACTGCTGAACGTAGGTGGTTAAATAAAAATATTGAATGTAGCTTAATGGAGTAGAATTAGAAAGTGACGTGAGAGGAAAATGCCACCATTGTCTGTAGTAATAGGGAGTGTCACCAATTTTTAGACAATAGGTTCAGGCTGGACAGCATGAAGTGTTTATAGTCTGTTAGTGCTTGTTAAAAATGTCTCACATGATCAAGATGAATCAAAAGAAAACTGGAGACTGTCAGTCAGTATTTAAACTTTTTCTTGCAACAGATAAAAATCAAGATCAAAAGACATAGTTGATGTTGTTCTTGTTTTTTTTGCTGATATTCACCTGTTTATACCGAGCGAGTGTCTAATTCCGTTCTGCTGTCCACTTATGAATACAGTGCATACACATACCTGCATCATTGCACCAAGTCTCATATGCTTTTAGTGACCGTATTATAAATGCACTTTATTTATTTTATCAAGACCTCTTGAAACAATGGATGCAAATGTCATCGTTCTCCAATAGGCGGCTCAGAATGAATCAGGCTGTACCCGTTGGCACAAACAAGCGCAACAAAATAAAACGAGTACTTCAGGAGATAAATGATAATAATGACGATAGGCTCTGAAAGCAACCACTTCATGATGAAGTTCTTTGCGCTACTTCCATTCCCATCCTCATCCTCATCCTCATCCTCATCCTCATCCTCTACCCCATTCATACATTCATCTTGCTTACTCTGCTGCAACATGCACGTTCGCTGTGCTGAGCCAGCTCTGTCTGGGATAGCGCACATCATCACCAGAGGTCCTTGATTGTAAAAGCTGTTCTCTTAACTGGCATGTGGCTGGGAGCGTTATCAGCAATGAGGCAGCGACCGTCCGTCGGACCGTGGTGACTCATTGCGCACAGTCATTCAGTCAGGATGCTTGAATTTTGCGCTTTGCTCCGTAGGATCGATGCCCACAGTCTGGTAAAAGGCGTGGCTTGGTGTCACCGACACAGGGTTGATTTTCCATATTCATATCTGGGGTTTAGCCTCATCTCACTTACACTGACGCGCAAACGGCATCTGAGGCTCACGGGACATAAAACGCCTCCCAAGGTAAGGCACGCACCTTTTTTCACCACAATATGATTTCCTTCGTGTCAAATCATAAATTTGTCCGCAAGGTCAAATCAATTCAGCAAATATTAATGGCCGTTGAGATGGGTTGAGACAGGACTGCAAATGCAGACTGCGGTGCATGACATAGATCTTAATTGGCCCGAATTGGTCGAGTGCATCACTTAAATGTATGTAATGTCAGCGGCTGTGCGTGAATTTACATTCTGCATGCGCTCTTACTGTTGTTTCTGACTTGCTGCAGGCAAGAGAAAATCCCAGACACCAGGGCGTTTCATTTTTTATTTTTATTTTTAAAGAGTCTAATTGCAGTCATGATATGCCTCCCATAAATATTTGCACTTTGACAACAGACAGGCAGATGCATAGTGGGAGAGCACACACAAATGCGCTACACCTGTCCATGACTCAAAACAGTGGTCTCCCATTCTCTTTTATTCAACTCACATTTTAAAATGATTCTTTCAGGCTTACAGGTGCATGAGGAGGGAAATGATCATTGTTTTAATAACAGTGGCAGAAGTTCACACTCTTTATTCTTGAGAAGCAGGCACAGATATGACCTGATTAATATAAAATCTCCCAAAGATTCTCCCAAAGAAATGAGAATATCTCAGATGGGGCCGTTAACACTGACATGAAGCGCAAATAATGCAGAACAGATGATCTTCAATTCAGTCGCTGAAATGAAATGGACAACTTGCCCAGAGTAATCACTGACAACTCAATGGTGATTCGTATTTTGGACTAGTCAGAGATGTTTTTTGTGACTGAGGTTTCATTCAAAGTGCAACACATTTGTCTGCCTCTTGAGGATCAGATATTTCAGACTTCTGCTGAGTGCTGGCACACTGCTTGTAGAATTTGCCCAGATGCTTCTACTTCAAGGAGGCAGGCTGAGATAGAGTCATTCATCAGGGCTGGGATCAGGAGAATTGTAAAACTCAAGGTCAGCGACTGGCATTTATAACAGATTGATTTTGGGGAAAAAATATATTTTTGATTTTCATTTCAGTTCATAATTTTACTAAAGTGCCATGGCAGAAAAGGGTAGATGAAATAAAGATGACAAATTGAGATTATTTTAATGCAACACTTTTTGCATGTTTAGGATTTTGCAGGGTTATCTTTGTAACTGTGAACTCATTTCAATTGATTCACTTCTAAAGATTATTAAGGATTCTGCGAAGTGTGTGATTAAGAGCACAACAAAAACTCACTTAATTTCATATATGGGTATACGATCAGACTGGTGAGCCCCTTTGTGGCCAAATACTTTATACTTTAAAATGTCACAGCGATTAATTTGGAATGGATGATATTTGAGTGATGTTTCCAAACAGTTATAATTAAGAAATTTGGAACCAAACAAGATTGTTGAATAAAAAAGATAAGATATGAAAGGATAAGATAAGACAAGATAAGATAAGATAATATGTAAATTTTTTATACTTTCAGTCCAACCCTAACCCAAACTCCCTCCAGGTTTGCAAACAGAACATTTTTGAATATACTTTAGGGATTTGCTACAGTCAATGTCTTAATTTAATTCAATTCAATTTAATTTAATTTAATTTAATTTAATTTAATTTAATTTAATTTAATTTAATTTAATTTAATTTAATTTAATTTAATATACAATATTTTATATATTTAGAATTGCATCAAGAAAGTGACTTTGAAACAGATTAACCTTCTTCAATGGTAGTTTCTAAAACATTTAAATGGAAAGAGCAACTCTTGTGTGTTATTTAAATCTTCATAAGTGAATTTCATGCATTTGGATAATCTATCATTACAGGCATGTTTCGAAGAGCATGGCTGACTTACGCTAAAAGGAATAGCACTTAAAAAACATGTTGAAAGTGATTTGGATATTGTAAATTTTAAGAATTCTGTGTTAATAATTGAGTAGATAATTACACATTAAATAACAACTATTGATTTTAAATGTCAAAGCAGTGATTATCTTAAACCGGGTGGGTTAATAATTGTTCTGGTGCTTTGCATTTATTCTAACATTGATTATTTAAATGTATACTAATAACATTAGAGGTTATTTATGTGATACTCAGCTATTCAGGGTTACAAATGAGAATCTGCTTGTTTTGCTTAAAAGTGTTTCTTCAATAAAAAGAAACTAATAGACTATTTCTATTTTCCTTCATAGAAAAGTGTGACATTGAGCGTCTGTTTTCTTCTTTGGATTACAACAATATTTCAAGAGTGAACAAGTGAGTCTAACATGGGAACTAACCCAAAAAGGACAGTGACAGTCCAGATGGTCCCTCAGCTGGCTGTGGTGGACACGCTGGGTAACAAGGAGCCGAATGCCAACTGGACCAAAGAGCCCAACCTCAAACTTTCTCCTGTCTGTCCAAAAACCCCGTCCACATCTCCAGACCACAAAAAAGAGAACTTATCTCTCTCTTCTTCTCCCACTAACACCACCCCACCAACTCAAACAACAGTCTGCCTCGGAACGGGACCGGTGAGCAGCACTCCGTCTGACATACCAGAACCAAGTATTGGAAACCAAACAAGAAAAGAGCTTGTGACGAGTGAGAACCAACAGATGCCAGAACTGTCTCTAACAGGTCAAGGTTTCGGTGAGGCAGGAAGCACTCAGAAGGATGCTAATATGAAAACGGTCAAAGAGGAAATTCTCAAGGCTGATGTATCGTCTGCTATTTCGCCATCAAAGAGCGACATGCAGACCAATGACTGCAGAATAAAAGATCAAAGTGCGACAGAGGAGTGTGCACCACTGACATCCTCAGCCAAAGCCACAGCACCGGAGGAAAGTAATGAACATGTGTCTCCAAACACTAGAAATCTTAACAATGCCTGTGAATTAAGGCAAACAGAATCCAAACCACAGCTTGACAGTAAAGGGAGTACTTCAGCTCATAAAAACAAGGACAGTGCTGCACCGCAGGTAGCTGCAGAGAAGGATCATATACATCGATGCAAACAAAGCTCTGCCAGCTTGCAAGAAATACTCACGGTAACTACCGCAGCTCCAGTTACCTCCTACACACCTCCAATTAATAGCAAAAATGGAGAGTTAGGGCTTACGCAGAAGAATTCTAATTCAACGCATCTAGAGAAGGATTTGCCAACATTAAGGCAAACACAAGTCTCTTCAGATCAACCAATGTCCTCTCAGGCAGACTCATCCACTCCGCCCCAGGCTGCACAAAACATGGCCGTCCACGGGCAGGAGGTTGAGGATGCTAGCCAGACTAGCACAGCTGTCTGTGAAGGGCAGCAGCACCGCAAGCTCTATAGGGAGGCTTCGACAATGACCTCATCCCTGTCATCCACCCCAATCAAGCAGTGCCATGATATGGAAGTTCAGGCAGTTGCTAATACATGCAGTAAAGCTGTGTCCACAAGTCCAAGCCTGCTGCCCTTCGCTGTGACCCGCAGAACAAATGGTGGTGCAGTCCTGAAGGAGGAGATGCAGAGCCTGGCTGTAGTTTACCAGGTGGACAGGGGTGTGGGATTACATCAGGTGGATGTAGGCCCTCTATCTGCCTCTTCTGATCCAAGGTCAGAGAGACTTACTGTTGAGGCAGAGATGTGCCCCAACCAAAATGCCGGGATGACTTTCCATTCAGAAACTTTGTCCCAAGAACAAAACAAAGGGTTAGGAGCAAAGCCTAAAGACTCTGGTTCAGCTCTCTGCAACACCCAGCCAGTTTATCAAATCAATATTGAACACAGCAACCACAAGGACCACGGAGAGACGGTTGAGTCCCAAAATAAATCAAGAATTCAGGAAACTTCATTGAAAACAACCACTGCTGAAGCTCCCTCTTTGAAACCAGGAACATCCCTGAAGAGTAGTGCAGGCTCTCAATTTGCTGACAGTAGCAATGCTGAAATGTCTCCAGCTGCTGTGACAACCAAGACCAAACAGGCTCTTCCAGCAGCAACAGTAACAAAGTCAAATCTAACCAAAAATAAAGCTGCAAGTCCTGAAAAAAAGTCTGGAGGTAAAGGAAAGGAGATAAAGTCTGGCAAAACAAAGATAGAGCCAGAGAGGAAAGCTGAAGAAGACGATCAGTCAGAGGAAGAGAAAGGAAAAAGTGTCCATGACGTGGTCTGGGATGAACAAGGGATGACTTGGGAGGTCTATGGCGCCTCTGTTGACCCAGAATCTCTTGGTTTCGCCATACAAAGCCACTTGCAATGCAAAATCAAGGAGCAAGAGAGGAAACTGATCGCCCGAACGTCCCTCAGAAAGTCAGTTTCTGGAGTTGACTCGCCACAACATGGCAGGAAGAACAAAAGGAGGCAACAGAACATTTTCAGGTCAATGCTGCAAAATGTCAGACGGCCCAACTGCTGTGTGCGTCCCCCTCCCTCGTCCGTTCTCGAGTAGCACAGCACGGAGGTAACCAATGTCAGACTCCTCCCTCTTCCTAGAGGTCGAAATGCTTGTCCTCCCCTCGTCACGATTGCTTTGCCAAGTGAAACATTAATGGGGCAATGACCCCTGTAAGTAAGTACTCTGAAGTGTTATAGCATAAAGAGTCAAACTATTTGTGATGTTTGTGATCAAAGAAGGTAGGAAATAGTAAAATAAAGTGAACAACTCAAGACTTATTTTCTAGAAATAGATATAAAAGGAGAGAAAAGATTTTTTGAATAAAAAGGCAATAACAATGTACCGCATGTATCTTAGTTACAATGGCCTAAATAAAGGGCAAACCTTCCCAGTAATAGCCACTGGTTATGGGGTAGACATATTATTACTGTCAAAATATTTGTGCATATATATTAAACCAACATCTCATTGCACTGGGTGTACTTGTTATATGTTTCTGAGATGTTTTTGAAGCCCTATGTTTAAGACTGCTGTATTTTCCTTTTGTGCACATGTATTTTTGATGAGTGATTATGTTGTTCAAAAAGGGACTGCATGCATTCATGCACTGTTACATATCTGTTCTTTGATTTTCCATTAAAATGACAAAAGTACTAAGTTGAGCTTTACACATTCTTCATTTCTGATCCCTTGGCTGCAGATGCAGCGTTCATGTACTGCTGAACTTAATTTTTGGACTAATAAGTAAGAGCCGAATAATTAGTTGAGAGAAGATTGTGCTGTCTGTGGGTGTAAGCCAAGCGCCATGTCAAGGGATGTCAGAGCAGCAGGTGATATGAGTGAAGATGTAAGAAAGACTGCAGCCGAGAGTAAAGGTACAGTAGGTTGTAGACTGCACTGGATAAATTAGTGTCAGGCTTAATGAGACAGCTTCTGATCTCTAATGAGGGCATGAAGTTTGTTCAGAGGCAAAGGCTTGTTAGCTTCCAACTCCATCTTTGTGATTGACAAAGAAATACAGATCAAAGTTTGCATGTGGGCCACACAGGAATGTTTTATAATGAGTGGATGTTTTCCCATTAATCTCCTGAGTGCAGTGCTTAGTTAGATGATTAAAAAAAAATACTGTTTCTGCACTGAACAGAATGAATCATTTGTTTCCAACGGTTACCTGTCAGTAATGGACGTTGAAAATCTGCAGGGGTTACATCAGCAAGTATATGAAAAAGAATTGAAGTCAATTTTGTGGAAAAGCAATGTTGGGATAGCAAGACTTTCGAATACCCTTCCCTCTGTGGTCTGGATCTTTAAAAGGGGTACTAGAAAGAGAACAAACTGGAAATTGTTCTTGTTTTTTGCGCACCCACAGAGGTTTCTTCAATTTCTCGGGTCGATTATAACAACCTCACACCATAGAGTTTTGGGTTTTTTTTCTAATCAATGGGGTTCATGACAAGTTGGAAAGCCTGAGTAACCAAACAAACAATGACGCCTCATGTCAGCCGAACACTCATTGTAACTAAAGACACAATTAATTAATAGTATTTTTAACCATCCCTCAACACGCTGTAATTAAATACTGCCTCAAATTATCTAAGGGCTCTTTCAGACCCCTTACATGAAAATGCTTCTCGTTTCCACTATTACTCCCATCAAATGTTGTTGCAGCATTAAACATCCAGTTGGGGTTACACTGGGTGAAACGGAGCATGAAATGACTGCATGTAATGTCACAAAACTCTCGACAGCTGCAGTAAAACTGACAGGTGAGGGAACTGCTGATCAATCATAGCTGACACTCACGAACACGGGAAGACAGGTCAGTAACAGTGAGCCATACTCAAGACTGCTCTGTTCATTGGTTCATACAAATTGCAAATTATTTTTAGGAATTGAGGCTAATATGTGAAATTTACCACACAAAAAAAAGATCTCAAAAACCCTTATATGCATTTGGAATTGTTCCAGACTGATCAGCTGATTGACAAAATACTAACCAGTGACTATTTTATTCCTCTCCTGTATCTGGTTGTGGCTCAAACAAATGAACCAAAAATTTGATAGTTCCAACTTCTCTAAGGTTAGAATTTGTCACTTTTTATTTGATTTATTTAGAAGTTGAATACTTTGGGTTTTTGGACATGAGATTTAATAACATCATTTAGCACTGCAAGAAATTTTGATGCTTCATAATTGTTATTATACAGATAGTGTTATGATAAATAGAAAAAATATCAGTAAAATTATGACAGTAACTTGTGCTTCCATCCCTCCATGCACCACTGAGTGTTTTTCGACAGAATCTCCATGTGTGATCTGGTGCTCATCTGCTTTAATTAAAGTTTCCAGGTTAATTGTGGAGCTCCTCTGAGTTCTGCTATATCATGTTGCTATCACTTGTGAAAACACAACATTAACATTCCAAAGCTATTCCATATTGTTTTGCTTTAACAAAACCTCTTTATTCAGATTGGACTATCTAAGATGGCGAACGTGCCCTTTCAGTGTGAATTTTCTTGCCCTGGCCGGTGTAACACTGATTTCAGGCGACGGCTCTTATTGTCTTAACAAGCATGTCGCTTCCTGTTAATCTCAGGCTAACGCAGGAGGAAAAAGTCCCCTATCCTCGTAATCTCTGTGGTATGGAATGTCACAACCTATAAAACAGGGCAGACTGATGCAACTAATACTAATGCATTCTCTTTGATGCAGTGGGAAGAGAGGATACAGCTATTAAATTGAGTTTACCATGTCTTTCCCATCCTACCTATTCAGATATGTGTAAGAAAAAGAGCCTGTTACCTGTGACCTCTTCACAAACTCTTTATTTACAGACGTATTTAAGACATGTTTCACTCTGCACTGCTGATAGAAGTGTGAGAAACTTGTATCACTAATCAAGGAGTTGTATTGAACACCAAATTTTGCCTCAGGTACAATAATGTGAGCAGATTCCTCTTATCCTGTTTAGGCCTAAGATTCCTCTTTACACTTGGATACACCAGCTTGGTGTCTGATCCTTCCACCCCTGCTTTAATTAGCTGTGTTTCAATTTTTAATAACCCCCTTCCCACTGTGTCATTATGCCTGCTTCCCATTTGAAAGTGGAGATTAGATCCGGCCATAGGCGCTGGTTAGCACAGAGGGAGATTTATTCAAATGACAGGGAACATGGAGATAGATTTCAAAGGCATATGGACAAATACCACCCGTTGCTATTGTTGCTAGAGGAGAGCATTAAACCTGCTTTCAATATTCACCTCACTGGCTTGATGCCCTTCTTGGATATTTAGATTATCACATGCTTCGTTGGTGTATTCTTCTATTGAAATACAGCGGTATGCATATTATAAAGCCTGCATACTGCTGTATATTTGGATCTGTCTCATCTCTACTGTCAGATGTCATTAAAGTATAGCTTAATATAGCTGATATTCTTTATTTTTCATTGCAAACAAATCTAAAAATACCTGAAACTGACATGTATTCATTCATTATTATTTGCTCTGCAGTGCAGACTTTATCCTAAACTATCATTATTGGAGCTGCTGGCTACATTAATGCATTTACCCAAAGGAAAGATATGACAGCATCAATGGCATTGGACTCTCTACATCTTATACACAAAATGTTGGACCATTCAGTATATACGCTCTTATTACCCGTCTCCATCTGGAGCACTGGAGATCATTACGTGCTTGTGAGGACATTAAGTTATACAAATGAGTTACAAATATGTAGTTGCATTCATTTTTTAAAAGAGGCTCTTTAACAACTGGGTACTGCAGGTTTCAGCCATCGTTACTCAAACAGGAATACATTTTAGTTCTTTTGGGGATTAGTATAGGATCAATTCACATTTGGTGATGATAGAAAGTGTCACCCGGCATAAGATTCTGGCTCATTAATGCCTTTTTTAGGTCTGTGTTGCAGAGGTATGAGATACATTTGGCTTTGGCTATGATTATTATAATCATTGCTGGCTTTGCTGCTTTCATTGATTTGCTGACAAAAGAAGGCAACGGAATCCATTAGAGCTCAAACTATGTAACAAATTAAATAACTTTAAACAAAGAATAAAAAGGAAAGTACAATATCATACCTTATTGATTCACAGCTAATGCCGTACTGAATAATTGCATGATATATCTGCTGCAACTTAACTTTGAAATGCAGTATCATTTTTCCACTTTTCATTTTTTTTGAAAGAACTTATTAGCTGTAAATAATGTTGTTAAAAATGCTGTTGGTTAAATATATATCTTTTTAATACAACAGTAGTAGTTCAGCTCCGGTTAGAGAGCAAAACAATAATTGCTCAAACGTTACCAGTTCAAAAGGAAACTCATGGGCTGTATCAGAAGCTAAAATTAAAGACCAATTGTCCATGAGAGGAAGGAGTAGCCCCCGTTACAGCCCAAAGAGCTCCCTTGACTTAAGCTTACACACTGAAAGTAATGGTGTGAATGTTCTTCAAGGAGACAGCCAACAAGGAAATTATGGTACAAAAAGTCTATTCAAAAATTATTCAATACTTACTGGATATTGTTTTATAAAAAGGGCAATCATTCACGCTCTTCAACAAGATTGAGGCAAGACGTCAGATTGAAAATAACTGATATAGATGTATGTGTTATTAGGAAGAAAAACTGCAAGTTATTAAATTTAAGAAGCTAGTGTTGGATGAGTGGATGTAAAAAAATCTTAATTTTTAAGGGTAGATTGATATACCAACTTTAATGCATTTGACCACTCTCATGCTCTGTTGGTCCGATCTGGATGCCTCAGCTTTTTCAAAAATTGAAAGTGTAAACACCGGGCATGTGTTGCTCTCTAATAGCATCCTCGGACTCTGGGGTGAATTCAGAGCCACGGCAAAACGTCTGAGCTATAATTGAAAACCAACAGATAAGTTGCTGGCCTGGTACGGGGATTTAAGATATCCTTGCACTGTCCCAGTTAGCTTCACAGGCACAGTCGCTTCTTCAGCTCATAGAGAAACCTTCATAGAGGCCCTGCAGATGCTCCAGTGCCAGGACAGAAGCCATTAGGATTATCTAGACCATCATCAGGATCAAGTCCACCCTGTCTGAGATCAATTGTGGTATATAAACGTACTTTTATCACGGGAGTGACTGTTAATTACTATTTACAGATCATATTCACAGATTGTGAAGTGGTTAATTCAGGAGTTGCTGGTGATCACAATGTCATTGTACTCAATAAAATACTGGCTTCAAAAGTGATCCACCAATTTAAATGCTTACTGGTGAAAGTTTTAAATGCCTCAATTTCCAACTATTTCTGCACAGTTTGTTAGCATAATTTTTCATCTTCTATGTGCCTTCTTTCCTAACTTCTAACATTTCTCTCAAATTCTCCATTTCTCCCTGGTCTCCTTATCTGCCTTTATTCTCTTTGAGCAGGATATCATAATGAAGCAGCGAGACGATTAAAGCTTTTCCACTCGGCCAAATATTTTGCATTAAATAGCCGTATATTGCTCTCCTTCCTTATTCATCCTTGTATTGTGTTATCCAGATAGCTGGAAGTGAGGCTTGTCCTCCTGATGGCTGTATCGTTCCCAGTGGAACATGTGACCTACATTTGTTTGTGGTGCAATGTTGAGGCTGCGAGAGCTTTCCGTTATTGAACATTTCCAGTTTTCTGGAGAATGCACCTTTCGTTTCTTAAGACATTCACAGTTTGCGCCAATTTTCACTTTTACCTAATCGTTTCTGTCTGTCTTTTCAATGTATTTTTTCTTTCATGTGTTCGAGTATCCATAATCTTAGCTGGTGTTCACCCTTCAGCTCGCATGCCACACTTGTTATTGAGCGAGTATGTGTAAAGATGCATGCTTGAAAGAGGAACATGCACTCATACACACAAAAAAAGCTTGCTTTATGCAACATTGTACACAAAGGTCACCTTCATTTGCTCATTAAGCGACTGTTTTATTATGGCTGACAGATGTGCCCATAAATCATAGGTCCCATGGTGAAGAGAGAAGATCTAAAACAAACTGATAAAGGTGAAATACTGAGAAAAAAAGAAATAGATACAGGTATAAACAGAGGTGTAAAGACAACCACGATAAACGTATGTACACCTATCAATACACTGCAGCTATTGATCATGCCTCAAATAGTCCTTTCCTCCATTGAGGTGAAGCTATCGTACAGCCTAAAGATTTTCTTCCGTGCTCGTCAGCAATGGCAGATAGTTAAGCTGCGTTGTTACAGCACTTCTTTTCTTTACAGTGATATAATGGAAGAACAGTGGGAAAGAAAGACACCGATACATGCTTGAAATTTTTTAAATTTAATATCCAAAGTGATTTCAGTAGATGACTCAGATTTAATAAAACCAAACCTTATCAAGTGTTACTGTGTACAACCATACCTCTGACCTTGGTGCTTTTTTTGGGAAATATTGTCCAACACAGTGAGGGAAGATGATCCTTCCTTTTCCACCTGAGCAGAAACAGAAGTGAAATGTGTAAGTGTAGGGCTTTGGAAAAATATCACACTTACAATTCAGACAGATGCTCATGTTTTGGATGCGCAAAGCAAAAATAGGACAACATTGGAGCGCATATCACCAAGATGTTTTGCTGTTCTCCCTATATCTGTGAGGTTCTCTACAGGTGCTCCAGGTTCCGCCCTCACAGTTCAAAAGCATGTGTTATAAATTGATTTGCACACTCTTATTATCAGCTTGTCAGTTATTCATAAGGCACTTTGAACAGCACCACACTGCAATAAAATATAATAAAACTATTGAACCAAAGTTTATGACTGTTTTATTGATTACTAAATTATCTTTCCTGATTGATCAATGTTAAGTATAGCATTGACAATCTCACCATAGCTTTTAGCAAATTTCAATCTCTTAACCTTCAATACATTTTATGCTGAGTACTACTGTACTTATTTAAGAGCTGTAAAAAATATGTTTAGTCATCAGTTTGTAGTGATAATATATTTCCTGTTTATATCATGTTTTGCTCATCTGTGGTGAACACTGTGGATTCAAGAGAGAAAACAGATTTCTAAATAAAAGCTGACAGAAAAGATACAGATCAAGGAGACTTTAAACAGTATAAGTTGAACACCTTCTTGCCCACCTTGGTCATTACAGCTGACCTCCATTCCCCAAAAGCCAAAGAAATAGGTGACTGAATTATCTTATTAGGTTGTAAATCCTGTGAATATAATCTAGTAAGAAATATCATTTTGGGCATATTAAAACAGTTCCGATGAAAGGCATTCTAATGTCATCTGATTAAGACACCGTCACTACTTATTAACTTAAGTTGATGCTCTATGCTTTATGGTTCGGCCTCTAACTCTCTCACGTTTGCAGGCTGATACGAACGAGGGAGCTCAAAGTTCATCTTAGCTGTTAAAGTTCTCTGGACCTCCTTGTGTTGGCAGTAAGTTTAAGAGGCCCATCTGGTGTCCCTTCACCACTGTGAGGAAAATGGACGTGGAGAAGGAAAACCATCGATCCAGGGGTTTGAGTACCCTGGAAAAATGTTTGATACTTCTATTTGTGATCATGACCGGTGTCTGCATCGGCTTTATAGTCGTGTACTTCACTGAAAAAGGTGAGTCCTCTGCTCATGTAGAAGGTGAGCGTGTATGCTCCAAAAATTGTTATTTATTGATTATCTTTTATTTTAATACGAACAATAATCTTAGAGTATCTTAAAATTTCATTTTACAGGAAAATTTCTTGTTTTTTGCATATTCACTCAATTCTTTCTGCAGAACATTAATCCTTATCACTAAATTAACTAACTCTAATTAAAACACATTTATAACAATAATTATAATAGAAGATCTTTTACGAAAGAAACAACACTGAGATTTTATTATTAGTGTTTCTTTATTCTTGTTCTTGTGAACATTTCAGTAGCTGTGGGAAATACTACAAGACAAGATGGTGACAGTGAAGGCTGTTGATGGAAAATCCAAAGTGAGAGTTTCCTGAGGCAACTGCATCTCTGGCAGCAGTGTCAAAAAAGCATACTGTCAAACTGGACCTACAGTCTCCATTGATAAATGACAAATTTTAGTTTGTCATTGTTGATTAGATCAACTGTACACAAGGTGGATCCTCTTAACTTGACTGCGAAACGGATGATGATATGAAATTGTAAATTTGTGGGAAAATAGGCATTAAAACGGAATCTAAAATTAGTTTTCGAGCTGTGTGAAAAAAGACACGACTGTGCACTGAAATGGGAATTTCCAACATCATTTTTAATTGTTAAAGTCACTCTGTTATTAGCACTGAGTCATAATGGAAATGTCCACGTAAGAATGCGAATCTATTCGGGGAACAACAGAACATGTACAAGATATTTTATTTCACAGTTAGAAGTTCATCAATTATCAGTCACAATGATGTTAATTCTTTTCAAAATTTTCTAAAAATTTTCCAAACTTCATTGATACACAAAATTTCTTCACAATTCTTTGGCAATATATTCAAGATATGGTGGACAAACAAGCAAACAGGCTAACAAACACAACAATAACAAAAAAGGATGTTCATATAGCCTCTTATAGATATTTGATGTTGTGCTAATGCGGGAGACATTAATTGTCCTCAGAGAACGTGTTATATATAATTCATTGAAAATTTCTTACCATGCTAAAATTGTGAAGTGGAAATTAGTTCTGAGTATCAAAAACATGGCTGTATAAAAATGATGCAGGAGATGTCCTGAGATTTGATTTCTGCAGCTGTTTCTCTCAATTTCCCCCTCACTTCTTTCCAATTTAGTTTTTTAATTTACAAACCCTGATTTTAATTCCACTCTCAAGCAGGAAAAAAATCTTCCCCAGTGTGAGTGACACAAATTTATGCTGCCTTGTTTTCTTTGGAAAAGTAGCGAAGACATGTTTAGGATTTTATAAGAGTAAAGTGGTAAAATCAGATGAATCAATTTGCTTTCACGAGTATAAATCCTTCCACACAACTGTCAAGTTGACAAATGTGTTTCCAGATAGGACATGCAATTAGGAGGGAGGATCTGGATGCTGTTGTCTCTGTATTATATATTCATGCACTGTTTTGGTGTTTGATCTTTGCCATTACACCAAATTAAAAGAGCAGCTCTTATTTACGAGATGCATTAAAAGGATCATTGCCCTCACACGGATTTCTTTCAGATAACACAACCATGTGATTGTTTACACTCATTTTCTGCATAAACGACTAAATATGTCCCATTTTTTTGTCGTTAATCACAGCTGCACTCCAGATCCCCAAACAGAAGCTGCCCCAGTCGCACTGCATGTGTAGATGATGACATACTTTATAATCACAAAGGCTTCCCCATTGATTTCGGTTTTTTTCTCCAGATAACAAAACATGCTTATTAGCCATTCGAATTAGCCTGCAGTGTTTCTATTTGGACTGTAATGAATAAACAGCAGAGTGACCTTTTCAACAAATGTTAGTGAGATTTCATGGAGGGTGTTTTTGTTACATCGTGCTCTGATCAAAATTGACATTGATAACCCTATTGGATTACCAGGAAATTATGTAAAGGCATTTATTTTCCTGTTGATAAATCCAACTCACTTCTATGATCCCTTAATTGGTTTCTTTCTATCTTCTTCATCAAGTAAAAATTTCTACACATTTATGCAACACATGGTGCTAAAATACATTCAAAACAGAGTCTATTGTCCCATTAGGGTTAACTGCATTGCATTTATTGACTATTAACGTATCTTATAAAAGTTCAACTTCACCCACAGTGTACTCCAATATCTTTTATCTCACTTTTATGCCTGTTAACGTGAAATGCTAAATGCTATGACATACAGCGTATGTGTTGCTATAATTGACATGGATTTAAAAAAAGAGTGTCTTTCTTCGCCATTAATTTCCAGGAGATGAATCAGGGTGTGGTGGTTCTCAACAGCTGTCTGGAGAGTCGGGCACCTTCACCAGCTGGAACTATCCAAATAGTTACGATAATGGAAAGGGCTGCACCTGGAACATCACTGTGGACCCGGACAAGGTGACAGGGATCAGCATCATTGTTATTCCAAACCGTGATTGATGAGCACTGTAGAATTACTGTCCAAGGGTGTTGGAGGATGTTACTGTCATAAACCCAAATATCTAACTTATCTGACTCAGTTTTGACAAGTAGAATGAGTCCTCTGAATGGACTACTTTTGAACAAGTCCAATGTTAGGAATGCTGTACTAAATATGTAAAATTTTATATATGTAGAAGTCATCTCCTTGATGTGTGCATGCCATGAAGAAACAGAAGTGAAATATTAATATTTAGGATTTCATATCAGCGCCTGGGGTTCAGAGATCATAGCTTGGGTTCAGACCTGATTTATAATCATATTCACTTGTAGGCCACAGAACAGCAGTAGGGCGGCAATGGCTCAGTGGTAGAGTGGGCAGTAGAGCGGGTGGTCCAATGCTCCAGAGATCGGCGGTTTTATTCCCGCTTCTGCCCAAAAAAACCCCCACCCAGAGTGAGAGCTGACAGAGGGAGGTCTCAGCTCACCTTGAGAACATCCAGAGCACTGCCAAGGCACCCTTGAGCAAGGCAGTGCTCTGTATGTGTGTGTGTGTGTGTGTGTGTGTGTGTGTTTGTGTGTGTGTGTGTGTGTGTGTGTGTGTGTGTGTGTGTGTGTGTGTGTGTGTGTGTGTGTGTGTGTGTGTGTGTGTGCTACAGGGACCTGCACAAACTAACATGTATGCATGCTTTTGAAGTGTTACTAACTAGAGTGTGCTCTTAATTTCCCTTCAGGGATCAGACTAGTTTATCAAATTTAAATTTTTATTTTTTTTAAATGAAAAACAGACACGGACTGCTTAAAAATAAATGATTTCCCTCGTGCTCCGATTTCAAATAGAGACTTAGATGTAGTGTGCGGTGACTGATCATTTTGTCAAGTCACCGCTGCGGAAAAGTGTCTTATGCGAGGCCAAACAGTGAAGGACAGCTGGGATGAATGCGATAGCAGTATCTTGGACAGATGGCTGCCTCGTCTCCTTCATTCTCCTCATCTCTCCTTCAGCGCCCACAGGAGGAAAACAAAAAAACCCCACTTTATTCCTGGTTGTCTTTTAGCATGGCTGCCTCGTTGCTTTTGCCTGAGTGGAGGCTGATTTTCTTTTGTCTCTTTATGTTGTTTATCTTTTTGCTGTCTATCTTCAACAAAACGAGCCTGCCTCTCCTTCCCTGTCTCTCATATCAACTTTTCAAACTGAAATAACTAGACAGATGACACACATCTGCTTGTTGCAGGTCATCCATCTGTGGTTTGAAGATTTTGCGCTGGAGGACACCAAACTCTGTACAGGAGACGCCGTCACATTGCAAGACTCACTGGGAATCATCGGTAAAACATGTATTAATTCCAGCCTTAAAGGGGAAAAACAAATTGTTTTTGTTTTTTAAAGTGTTGAATTATGTATCTTGTTCAGATAGGTGAAGAATTAAAAAAACACCAACCCCTCAATGTGCTTTGGTTGAGCTTTTTCCATCCATCTAGTGTTAGTGAGCCACACAGTCTTACTGACGGGGTGCTTTTGGATTCTATTTGCCACTTTTGTTGGTCGTTTTGTGTCTTTCTGGGATCTTACTGTGATATTCTGTTGTGACAATGGGCTTTGTTTCATTGCAAAGGAACAGGCTGTATCGCTTTTTGCATAATTTGTATTGTATTTGTAGGTAAATACTGTGGCTACGTCAAACCGAGGCCGTTGGTTTCACTTACAAACCGACTGACAGTTTACTTCGACACCAATGACAAGAAAACTGACCAAGGATTCAAGGCTCATTACAAAGCCGTGGCTCCAGAGCTCACAGCAGGTACTAAGATGAGTGGAACATTATATCCAAAAGACAATTACCCAGACTCTGGCATAATATTGGATTTCTCTCTCACAGTATATGATTGACCAAGAAAGTAATGTTGGAATGAGTGCTACTTAAAGGGGGAGGGGAGAGACATAAGGTGTTTACGTGGGAGTGAAGGGGTGTATTAAGGTATCCTTGATTGTCTGTGGAGCTGAAGTACCCTCCCTCTATCCACGCTGATAGAACTAGCCGAAACTGGTGGCTTTCTCCAAGGTGACCAAGGGGATTTGATGACCCCCGGCTTCCCAGAACAGAACTACCCGAATGCAGCATTGTACCAGGTACAGCCACATGAGCAAGGACACCTGGCCTTCTTGATGATGTTAGGCTATAGAATACCGTACTGCGTCCTGTGTATTATGTGACTGTCATAATTTAATTCAGGAGTAACATTCATTCCTATTTATTAACCATCTGAACCTTATATTACTGAGGATCACACATGTCACCCGACACAATAGACACCTTTTAAACCTTTTAGCTCTTTGCAGCTTTCGTTTTGGAGGGCGCTGAGTCGATTGTTTTGGGTCCTTGCATGCTTTTCATGCAGGGGTTATTCATGCAGTCATATGTGCTGTCATCATGATCTCATCTTCCTGTGCTTTTTTTTTGGTGATCAGCTGTCCAAACAAAACAAAAAAACAGAGTTGATTTGAAGTGTTACCTGAAGAGTTAAAATGTTATTATCTGTTGCAAACTCCCTGTATATAATGTTATATTATTATACTATTATTATGTTATAAACACTACTCCTTCTTCAGAAACCAACCGTACTTTAAATTGTGTGTGTGTGTGTGTGTGTGTGTGTGTGTGTGTGTGTGTGTGTGTGTGTGTGTGTGTGTGTGTGTGTGTGTGTGTGTGTGTGTGTGTGTGTGTGTGTGTGTGTGTGTGTGTGTGTGTGTTTGTGCTTGTACCTTATTTCTATGCTGGATCAGTGGAGCATCACAGTGCCTGAAGGCTGGAGGGTTCGTCTGACATTTACTTCCTTTGACCTGGTCCCTGAGGTCTGTGGAGACTTTGTTCAGGTCTATGATGGCGACACGGCTGGCTCTTCTTCAATAGGTAAGCTCTGCATTATACGTTCCCTGCATGCAGAGAGGAATACAAGAGGGAAAGATTTGGCTTCTGAAATAATAAACATGATTTTCATGTACGAGGCTATCAGAGGGCTCAAATTATTCCAATGTATTTTCCCACATCATCAGAGATTATGTCAAAACTGGAAGTGCAATCGCAAAGCACAGGGATATGTTAGAATTTCCAAATAGACTGTAGACCTTGTGCAAAATTAGCAATGCAAACTAAGTGGTTTCATGAATAAAAGATGAGCTCAATTAAAAGTTGTATAATGGACAGAGATTCTGGAGTCTGTATTTTGAAACTAATGAATGCAAGTTTATCTGGAGAGACTTCATCGTTAAAGCAGCATTGATTAGTTGTCAATTATGTAAACTGTAATTTGGGAATATTGCTGTTTTGCAAGCCTCTGTTATTGTTTAGCTCTTTTTAACACCGACTGTAATCCATTAAAGGTAAATTCTGCGGAGCAAAGATACCGAGGCCGTTGGAGTCCAGTAAAAACAAAATGGTAGTCCGTTTCAAATCCGACAACATTCTGACTTCTAAAGGATTCAAAGCGACTTACACCAAGTCGAGCTTAACAACACCCATCCCTACAAAAACACCAATGCCTACAAGAACGCCCATCCCTACAGGAACGCCCATCCCTACAAAAACACCCAACCCTACATCTTCTGGTGAGCACTATTCTTTCACTTCACGTGAGCTTGTCTCAAAGGTCTTTTATAGCCAACCTTCTCTTCATCGTGTGTTTCTATCAATGTCTTTGATTTGTCTGATCACCACCAAATGAAAGAGCAACATTGCTGTAGCTGACTTACCGTTGATTACATTTTTTTAGCTGGCTTCAGAGATTTTTTTTTCTCTTATAAAATTATACTCAGTTCATTTGAGAGCTTGTTGAAAGACCTTTCATAACTGCACGGCCTCCCTGTGCAGCTTCCCCTGCACAAACCCAACTCTAATCAAGTGACAGCTACCGCATGAGGATGAATGCATGTTGCTCTGTGTGCAGGAGTGGGGCAATCCCCCCTGAGGGCTATCTATTCATCACTGTATTAAAGCTATTGGCAGACAGATCTATGCTCTCCAGTGGCCAATTAGGGTACTGCATAATGAACCTACTCATGGGGCAATTTTGTGTCGAAGCAAGATAGTCTTCATTAACTTACAAGTAATGACTGAATGGAGGTTAGGTATAAAGAAAAGCTGGCTCTTGATGCTGTTTGCGAAGATATAATGAGGCTTGAAAATAACTGTTTTTAACTTTACTATCTCTGCACTTATTGGGCAGGAAGTGGTGGTACTGTAATCATTAGTGGACGGAAAGGAGTGATCCAATCCCAGGGATTCCCCAATTCATATCCTGCCCATCTAAATAGCTCTTGGGAGATATCGGTACCCAAGGGATTCCTGGTTAAACTGCAGATCACTGACATGGCAATCACAGGAGAGACTGGACAGTGCAAAGAAGACAAACTGATCATCTCAGACAAATACAGCACTCTAGGTGAGTCATGACAATACTTAAATAAACTAAAACCAGAATAACTCATGAACTGCTCTTGTTCATGACTTAACACTTGAATTTTGAATTTGAGTGTCAAGGTATTAGACAAACCCAGAGCAGAGGTAGTGGTACATCCATCCCCTGGTGGAAAACTGTCGAGGAGGATGTTGTTTGCAAGGAGCTCAGTAAACTTAAGATGATCCTTCCTTATTATTCAGCTTAGTTGCTGTAACAGGTTTGTATAACACAAACACATACATGCATGAGGTGATGAAAGTGTGATAGTGATACTTCCTGTTATTTCAAGAGGTGCGTCTTTGTGAAGAGAGAAGAAAAGCAAAATTGACAGAAAGCAGCTGACATTGAATTAAAAGAAAGTGTAAATTACTGATATGGCTTAAATTAAATAACGACCACAATATTTTTTCAAGATAAAAGGGAAGATTTTTGGTCAATTGTGTCATAAAACAATTTAAATTAGTCAAAGGATTTCTGGTCTTACTGCACTTGTGGAGAATTTTTTTAAAAATTACATACCCACGGTAATTGCATTTATTTTACAAGTAATTGCATTTATTTTACAAGTGGTGTCATGTACAATGAACATGACACCATGGCTTTGAAAAGTGACATCTGAAAATTACTTTTTAAAATTGACGAACTAGAAAGCGAGCATATCTTATTTAACAATCAACACATAGCTGAAGAATCACACATTGAATTCTGCCTTTTTGATCTGTTGCTTCCACAGGCATTGACTTAGCTGCACAAATAACAGCTTCTCACATTTCAGTAGCATAATGTGCCCATCAGAAATGTTTGCCGACATTTCCGGTTTGAGTAATTGTTAGCTTTCACGAGGCATCACTAGCTGCAGATCACCTGATTTGTGTTTATGAGCAGGAGAAGTCACACAAACAGACTGCAAAGTCAACTTCATTTGTTGGCGCTTCGGCATCTCCCTCCAAACACACACACACACACACACACACACACACACACACACACACGCACACACACGCACACACACGCACAATCACACTAAAAAATGTACCATCCCCCCCATCCTATTTCCACTATTTACATCCATGTTTTCCTTCTGTCCTTCTTCTCCCTCATCCTCAGGCACACACTGTGGCTACCTCATCCCCCCCGTGGTAGTAAGCGCCAGTGACACGATATTTGTCACCTTTCAGTCTGACAGTCGCCTCACAGATCGAGGATTTTCTGCCAAATGGGAGGCTGTGTATACTGAGGATATCACAGGTACCGAGGACGCACATCCTCAAACACACATCCACCCACACCCACAGTGACACACTCACGCATGCTGACACAACTCAACACCTCATTTAGACTGAGCATAAAACATCTTGATCCTCTGTTGCAATATGGAACACAGGTCAGAGTGTGAATCAGGAAAGATAAAGGGTATATATCTCTTTCTTTATCGATATCAGACATGATAATGATGTCAGAGCCCGTGTGCAGAGGTGGAGAAAGTAAACACCTTCCTCATTGAGGTTTACAAAATGAGTTTACATCATATGCTTAACTAGTTTATCGTAATGTTACCTACAACTAACCTGTTTGCATTACAGACATCGTTTCTTGGCCTTATTTCGAATGTTTGTATTTGCACAATGTCCTACTTAGTACTGCAGCTGTGCTGCAGCAGGCCTCAGGATAGATCAAGTTCTATCTGATCTTATACTGAGATCTAATAAAGTTACCCTAATAAAAAGCAAGGGAAAATAATGAAAACTTGTAAGTACAGTACAGTTTGAATACATTTAATTAGTTACTTTTTACTAGCCCACAATTACCTCTAATCCTCTGAACTTAATGTTCCAAAAACAGCACAAACTAATTGAGTAAAAATTGAGGTAATGGTGAAGCCTCTGCTTCCACTTTATCATGATCAGAATGTATATATGTATTTCTGAACAATCTCTCTTCTCACATGGAGAAACTGTAGCTAGGCTGTGTTTATCTAATTGTAATATTCTATCTAATAAATTTCTCAATAACTGCCTCTTATTGTTTCAGAAATCCAAGGATGTGGCTTTTCTTCCAAAGAGGAAACAGGGGTTATAAAGTCCCACAACTGGCCTATGAACTACAAGGCTAATGCTGAGTGCATGTGGAACATTGCTCTGCCTGCTTGGAAAAAAATCTCATTGAAATTCACCCACTTTGACCTAGAACCCAGAGATATAATCACGTTTAAATGCTATGATAACATAATGGTGTATGACATCAATGGTTTCACCAATACACTGATTAAAAAGCATGGTAAGTTTGTTTGTGGACAAAATGAAATAGTTGATACTAAAATAATTTGTATGAAATAGTTGATACTAAAATAATTTGCATGATTTATGACCATTATTCATATTATCAAAGAAATTATGAAACGCAAACAAGTAAAAAGTATACTGTACCTATGTTTTGTGTATAGCATCCGTGCCACTTAATTAACTCTATTTTATTTTAGGT
The DNA here is from genome assembly GCF_040054535.1 of Antennarius striatus. Lineage (NCBI taxonomy): Eukaryota > Metazoa > Chordata > Actinopteri > Lophiiformes > Antennariidae > Antennarius > Antennarius striatus. Next base: position 5,573,621 of record NC_090783.1, read on the forward strand.
CCATTCTGTGGGACAAGGATGCCTTCTGCCATCCAGACAAGAGGAAGCAGGCTGATGATTCGTTTCCACACAGACTTGTTCACCGAGGGCAAAGGTTTCAGAGCCTACTGGACAACAAACACCAGTCTCCCTGCTCCCACTGAGCCCCCCGTCAAACCAAACCCCTGGGACAACATACCCATAGGTGGGATATCTTGACATGTCTGAATTGCAATATTAATACTCCATTAAAAGTTGCACTAATTGGAGTTTTTACCAACAAGGGATTGACTTATAATGCTTAGATTGAAAATTATTTTAAGAATAAATCCAAACTGCATGTATTTATTTTTCAAACATGAACCGCAGTGTTGTATTTTATCTATGATGTTGCAATCTCTCTTTACATATCTCTCCAGTTCTGTGATACACAGTCTTCAGGTTAGCATGCAAACCAGTAGCAGAGCCCTGCACTAAGACCAGCCTCACAAACATCTGATTCATACCTCCTCCCATCCTCCCCCCTTTGTTACGACCCCGTCTCCCATGTTCCTGCTGCGTCAAGATGTGCAGTTAGGCAAGGTGCTATGAGAGTGCACTGGCCGGTAGACATTGCTGCTTCTGGGATATTTTTTTTCCACCCATCCTCTTAACAGAAATGTCCTGTCTGTCGGTTGAAGAAAGAAAAGACAGTGTGAGCAATGAAGTAAGGGAATGTAGGATAAGATGTAGTGTACCATTTAATGTCACCTGCTTGGGTGACCAAATGATATTTATGTATGTACTGATTCAGTGATGTCAAGTAGCTTTGACTGAAAATAATGAATTTACTAGTTCAGTTCAGGATGTATTGGTTTTTTTGAGCTTGGCATGTTCATATGAAGATGCAATGAAGATATCACTGGAGATTAAAGAATGGAAGAAAAAGAGGGATGTTGTTCACTGTAGCCAGGAGAATCCAGCCAGAAAATAATTTCAACTAGACAAGCACTCAGTAAAAACTGCTAAAACTCAAGTTTCTTTTCATTAAATTAAGTCCAATTCACAATCAATAATTTACCTCAAAAAAGCTATCCATTTGAGATCTGCTTGTGCTGGTGACATTGGGCTTGTAACTGAAATATCATTAAATTTACATGATGATCCAGTGTGGAAGGAAAGACATTTCACACGATGGATGTAAAGTTAAGCAAACACACGCCCTGAAATACATCGGCCTCATCGGAGAAGGTAAAAATTAGATTGCAGCCAGTCACTGATTGAAAACCTTCCCTACAACATGAGGGCTTATCTGTTAGTTGCAGATGTGTACTGTATATTCAGGTTTGTTGACACACAAACAATCAACAAACAAATCCATACATGCACAGGCAACAACACATGGGACTGACCACAATGCCTTTTGTTCTCTTTTTTTTTTTTTTTCAGACTGGCCAAGTACATGTGGAAAACCAGCTATTCCTCCTATTGTTACTTCACGCATTGTGAATGGAGAGAGAGCCAAGCCACACTCCTGGCCCTGGCAAGTGTCCATGCAGGTGAGAAATTAATAGATGTCTCTTAAAAGTACAATTTATCACTGTAAAACTTCAAAATGGCAAAGAAATAGTTAATTAAATAGTTATTCAAAGTGTCTGCTATATCACATATTAATTATTTACATACTGCAGGGGCATATCCTCTCAAAACTAACACCTGTAAATTCTACGTATTCCATGACACTAGTATAAAAGACCTCAACTTATCTATGCGTGCATGTTTGTTGCAGGTTTGGCCATCCAGTCGTCCAGAGCCCACATTTTTCCATACCTGTGGGGGCACGCTCATCCATAAGAACTGGGTACTTACAGCAGCCCACTGCTTCATGAGGTAAAAGCCTGAATTATTCTCACATGCAGTGGATGAACTAAGACCTTCTTTTCCCCAAGCTTTTCTTCAAACCTTGTGGAAGTCTATTTGTTGAACCTGAGAAGGCAGTCATTGATGTTTGTTTGTGTGTGTGTGTGTGTGTGTGTGTGTGTGTGTGTGTGTGTGTGTGTGTGTGTGTGTGTGTGTGTGTGTGTGTGTGTGTGTGTGTGCTTCCTTTAAATCTTCAGGTTTATTATAGTTCAAGAGGAATCCCTTGTTTGAAGTACCTTTTGAAATGGTCTGTAAGTTACAGTGAGGAGTAGTTTTTGTCTTCCCATTATCCCCTGTTCCTACAGACACAGCTCCGGTTTCCTGTCAGCTTCAGTGATGCAGTTGCAGGGATGTGTAACTTAGCCTGTCTGCTGTGTTCAGTATAAACACTGAGGTGTTGTTATTTATTTATCTGCTGATGTGTAACCCAGATACGCAGATGAGCTGCAGCGATGGCGGATGTGCCTCGGCAAACACAACCTGACTTACACGGAGCCGAGTGCACACTGCTTTGGTGTGACTGGCATCTATCGCCACGAAGAATTCAAGTATCCCACAGTGCCCACGGTGGAGTTTGACATTGCCCTGGTCCGGTTGGATGGAGATGTCAACCCCAGCACAGAGATCTCGTACGCCTGCCTTCCATCCAAGGAGGAAGTGCTTCCTGGGGGCAAGAAATGCTACGCCACTGGTTGGGGAGATGAGACTGGTAATCTGCATCCAGTAACATAGATATTAAATGTACACCATGGCCTACCCGCAGCACACTTTGGCCCAGCAGATGTGTTGCTATGTGTCTTGCACGCCCTCTGCTGGAACTAATATGCAGGTACATCTTGTGATGACCCTCCTCTGTTGAACAGTTCAAGATTTTTCTAAACTGCTTTGTGCATCAGGGAATTCAACCAATGCTAAAGTGGCAGAGGCCCTTAATCAGGTCGCCCTACCTGTTGTGCCGTATGACACCTGCAAGAGGATGGATTACTGGTGGTTCCAGGTCAAGACTTCCATGATCTGTTGTGGTTACACCCTTCCTGATGAGCTCAAGTCCGTCTGCCAGGTAAGAGAGTCCCCCAAGAGTCCAGAGCTAATAGATGATCCCTGTGATTTTACGTATCTAACTTTCCCTACATGGTATTCACTAATAAGATGATGAATTGTTGACTATATGACAGGGAGATTCGGGTGGTCCTCTGGTGTGTCAGGATGCTCCTGGTAGTCTCTGGGAGGTTCATGGCATAACCAGCTTTGGCCCTATTGGATGCATTATGAATAAGAAACCCTCTGTGTTCACACGCTCCTCTGCCTATATCCCCTGGATTGAAAATGTCATTCGTAGGGACATCTACAATGAGCACAGTATGAATCCAGCTGGTCTAAACTGACCCATTTTGCTCAAAAACTAAATATGGTTCAGAGAATTTCTTGCTTGTTTTCACCTTCTGTCCTCCTCTGTCCTGTGTAGTATCTGGCTGTGGAGGGGCAAAGGACTTAAATGGCACAGAAGGAACTGTGTCCTCCATGGGTTACCCTGGCAGCTACAGCAACAAGGCCAGATGCCAGTGGAATATCCATGTGCCCACTGGCAAACTAGTCCATCTCCATTTCCACAGTTTCTCACTGGAGGAGAGTCAGCTGTGCCTGAATGACAGAGTCAGTCTCAAAGACAGGACAGGCAGTTTAGGTATGTGAATAACTGACTCTTTTTTTCTTTCTGTCAAGACTGTCAGACAAAGCTATGCACTAGCTTTGACCATAAATCAAAGCTGTAATAAAAAACATCTTCCTCTCAAGCTTTAGTTAGTTTTGTTAGTTAGAGTTAAAAAAAAAAGCTAGCATTTGCTAATATTTTCCCAAGGATTAAATAATGAATGCATTGGTTGAAGGACATTGAAAACACACTTCCAGGTGCCACTTTATGCTTCCTGCATCCAGAAACAGAAAGAAACAAGTATGGAATAAAGATGTCAATATAATTCAAAAACCATAAACTGTTCTCGAATAGAAGAAGCCCAACAGCAACTCATGCTCATTTCTGCTCAGGCACACACTGCAGCCATTTACCCCCTAAAGACCTGGTGAGCGATGGAAACACACTCCACATCACGTTCTCCTCCAACAACAAGGTGGTGGACACGGGCTTCAATGCCTCCTGGAGGGCGGTGGATCCCCACGAGGGTAAGACTGGTAAAAATGGATCAGAAAAAGGGAATATTTATCATTCAAACCTAAAGCATCTCATGGTCATTATGTTGTTCCTACACAATCACACACAGCTCCTTGTGGAGGGAGCTTCAGCAGCGACCAGGGAGAAATAACCTCTCCTAACTGGCCCGGGCACTATCAAAGCCAGTCTGTGTGTACATGGCGCATTGACATTCCTTCAGCAAGAATGATCCAAGTTGGCTTCACTCACTTTGAACTGCAAGCTTCAAACCTGTTTGGAAAATGTGTGGACTATGTGGAGATCTTTTCTGGAGCATCCATGACATCAGTGGGTAGGTTGTTTTAGATTAAAGACTGTTTTCAAAGAATTTCCAAATGCCAATTTATCACAAAATGGGGAAAAAACTCTCTCGTCTGTTTTTGCAGGGCGATATTGTGGCTTTGCTCTTCCACCCATCATGAACCTATCAGTCAACTCAGTTGTCATTCGCTTTCTGAGTAACTCACAAAACCAGCAGAGTGGATTTCGTGGTTTCTGGAGATCTGATACCGGTGTTATTCCAACTTTACCTCCTCCACCTTCTAATCCATGGGACAACATCACAATCAGTGAGTGTAATCTTAGCCGAAGTCATAGCAGCTCTGTGTCTGATGTGGGGTCAATTGTTGTGATCTAAAACTGGAGATTTTTTATTTAAAAAACAACAACTTGCTTAACAGGAAAATATTGTTTTGTTTCTGTTAAATGAAATAAAATTAAATGTGTAAAAATGGAATGTGAAACACCCAGTTTGTTTTTAAAGTTGTTACTGTGTTTGCTATTTATTATTTTGTATGAATACAGGTTGAGTGAATGATAGAAGACGGTGGCTATTCATCGATCATTTCATTTGACTTTTTCTCTCCCCCAGACTGGCCGATAAACTGTGGAAGGCCTGCGGTGGCACCCAGTAATGCCACCATAAGGGTGGTTAACGGGGTTGAGGCAGTCCCCCACTCTTGGCCCTGGCAAGTTTCCATGCAGGTACAGCCAGCACCTGTTTCTCTGTGTGTGCCTGTTAAACATAGCAATCAAGTTTTACTTTGAACACATAATTTTGTTTTCCCCAGGTTTCACCTATTTCTATCATACCTCACATGCATAATTGTGGAGGTTCCCTGATTCACGAGGAATGGATTCTTACTGCTGCTCACTGCTTCATGGTGTAAGATAAAAATACAGATAGTGAATCAATCATAGTGCTGTATAATTAACACTCATATCTGCTGCTGTTGTCGATTTCACTGAGGTTAGCAGGGACTTGCAGGGCAATGTTTCAGTCTACTACCTGCTTTCCAGGCCTTTTAATAAATCCTCCATCTGGCGCATGTGTTTGGGGAAACATCACATGAACTCCTCCATGGACGTTCCCTCAGCTGAGAAATGCTACAAAGTGGACGGCATCATCCGCCATGAGAGGTTCGTCTATGAGCAGGATCACAATGACATCACCCATGACATAGCCCTGGTCCATCTGGCAGAGCCTGTCAACATGACGAGGGAGATCAGCCCCATCTGTCTGCCCATGTCTGGGGCTTTGCTGCCTCCTGGGAAACATTGCTTCGTCACCGGGTGGGGAGATGAGAAAGGTGTGTTTCCTCTTCCATAGCTATTATTATCATGAAACTCCAGGAACTGGAGTCAGCACGCCATCTGAGGGTCCCTGTTCTGAGATGAAAATGCAAACTATTTTCATATTGTTGGAAAACTGAGTGATGAGTGTGGCTCAATATATACATGGAGAGTTGAGTTTAGTGGGGTGGAAAGGTGTGCAATAATATAAACTTGTACTTTTACATGTATTTTAGGTAATTGGATGCCCGAAGTGTCTAAGAAGTTAAATCAAGCAGCCCTTCCTGTTATTGACTTCAAGACCTGCAGTAAACCTGCTTACTGGTGGGACACCGTCAGGCCGTCCATGATTTGCGCCGGCTATGAGTCTCCAGATGAGCTCAAGTCAGCCTGCCAGGTGAGAGGACTAATCTAAAGGGGTTTAACGCCATGCATCTGCTTCATAGATGAGAGTTGCAACCACTGGGTAGCTTTGCGGACACATTACATAAGTGTTCTGGCCTCTAATGATAGGGGTTCTATAATGTAACGCCCACGTAAACATTTTTGTTTGTGATCATCCAGCCTTGACAGCAGTTTTCAGGCCTAATTGGGTAAAAAGCAGACAGGACCGTTACTTGATTGCCATAATGACCACACTTGCTTCTAGAAAGAAAGAATTTTAAAACAGCACAAAAGGCATTTGCCTCCCTCACCACAGCTTTGTTAGTTTTCTGGTCAACAATAGCCTTTATAGATTCCAGACTTGATCGCTGTATTCAGCACATTGCAGTGACTTCTTCCTTTTTCCCTACAGGGTGACTCTGGGGGTCCTTTTGCTTGCTTGAGTCCTGACTTCATTCATTGGGAGGTGCATGGTGTTGTAAGCTTTGGACCTCAAGGTTGCATCAGAGATAAGAAGCCATCCGTATTCACCCGTGTCTCCTCCTTCAGTAGCTGGATCCACAACAACATCAAGAAGTTTAAATATGAAAACGGCAAAACCAAATAATAACTATATCTAAAAATAAAGATTGTGACAGTGTTCATTTTGTATTTATGTTTTTTTCATGCTCAAATGGGGGGAAAAAATCATTATAGCTTTTTAATTAGTGCTCAGCATCATGTTTATCTCTCTCGTTGTAATAGTATCCGAGATTTTGTCCCAACTGAAATTGATAACCTGTAAGATTTGATATCACAAAGTGTCTTCAATACTAAAACACTTCATTTTTAAAGCAAACAAGTTTAAACATTTAAGATTTTTTTTAAAAATAGGCATGTAAGAAAAAGAGCCTAAGCTGTTGTTGTTGAAATCAAATCAAACTTTTCATTTCACATTGAATTATTTTTTCAACTATTTTTCACAATTAATTAAATCTAGATTTTCATCATTATTGTGTAAGTTTAAATTGATAAGGTAGTACGTATCTAATTACAATATAATTACTTTTATAATGTATTGCAAATGGTAAGGATTTTGCAAGTAAGGAAGTTTTGGGTTAATCACATGACCAGACGGTTCGGCCAATGAGAGGGTGCGGCTCAGATTTCATCCGAGGAGGAGAGAGGGGAATGAAGAGGGAGGAAGGCAAAGAGGCAGTCCCCAATCTGTGCTCTTGAGTCTGGATAGTTTGCCGGTGCTTACAGCTCTTCTTCAGGCTCATACCCTGGTGTGATTATCTGTGTGGAGATCTATTTGAAATTCTTGAATGGCACAATTTGAGGTGGAAGGGATTCCCACCAAAGGGAAAAGCCCAAAAGTGTGTCCTGGAAAAAAGTGAAGAGGAGAAGGAAAGACAGCAGAGAGTCGCCCCCCCCCACCCCCAACTCATCTGTGCCTCCGGAGGCACTTTTTTTCCTGTGGAAGAATGGGGGCAGGAGCTCTTACCATCTGTGTGAGTAGAATGCAACAAAGCCTGAGCTGGCACCAAGTCTTCCAATTCAACCTGTGATTAAGGGTTTAAAAATGCATGTTCAGTGTTCTTGTAGACAAAAGGGTTTTAATCTGTCAAGGAGCCACAAGCGTCTACTCTCTGATTTTCCCTCCTGACATGCCTCCCAGAGTCAAGCTTATACTTTTCCTTCTGGTCCTAACTGAGGACGTGAACCCTTGCCAGATGACAGTCTGCCATCATGAAGTATAATTACATATTCTAACCTTCATGTTTACCAGGATTTTCCAAGTGAGTTCCCCCCCCCCCCCAGTGATTCAATGAGGTCATTTTCCCAGAAAGAAAAAAAAAAGTAAGTGTGTATGTGAGCTGAACCACTCTAACAGGAGTGCAAACTGTATATCCTGAACTGTAGTTTCTTTCTGCTGAGCAGCTGTTGCCTCCTGTGTCTGTGCTGCAACCAGTTGCCTCAGACGGCCACCCAGGGGCAACTTCACACTCAATGACTGGGAGAGGGTGGAGGGAGGAGGAAGGAGGACACATGCTTGGGCTTGCTATCCTCCTGATGAGCTGGGCAAAATACACACCGGAGAATGGCCTTGTGTGTTTGCGGTTCATATACTTTTATCTTTTTTTAAAGAACTTTGGGGTTTTTTATACAATGTTTATTAAACCAGACTATTCATTCACAGATTTAGGAGCTACTTGTCAAGGGGAGAAGCTTTCCAAAATCTAGTGACAGTAGGTTTCTGTCTCACTGACAGGAGGTGTGAAAACGTTTTCAGGATGGGGGAGGGAAGGTAGAGATGCAGATTATTGGGCTAGTCACAGCAGGCGGTCACAGAAACAGTTGAGTCAAATGGACATCATCAGCAAGTGTTTCCCTTTATTCTTCACATTTAAATAAAGTTTATTCTAATTGGAAAGAGACATAAATAAAACATGAAACTGAGTGTGAAAAGCTGTAATTCTGAAACTCTATTTAACCACATTACAATCAGGAAGGGGTTTATTTCCTCACACAGTAACAGAACTACTGTATGTGATCTGTTCATCTACATTTATATACACTGGTTGAAAAGAATGAAGTCTGGTAAGAGACTCGCCATCTTCACAAAAGTGTTCTTAATCTGATATTGAACAAGAGGGAACAACTGAGAGATTTTTATACAACTGCCACCAAAGAACTGGACTTCTGATCCCCTTTAATACATTACCTGTCCAAGCTGCTCAGATGCATGGTGAATTAAAGCTTCCGAGCATCTGTCATGCTCTGTAACCATCTGTGATACCGGTTTTAATCAGATTTTCAGAGAAGCGCTGTTACCATTATGTCTGAGCAGTTGGCCTTGGAGGGAATAAAATCTTTAGCCCTCCCTCTTCATCACCCACTTCCACCAGGCCCAGCATCGCGTCACTTTGACCCTCATTGTCACTACCTCATAGTTGGTGGACCTCTCATCTCACTGCGGGTCAGTTCACTGAGTTGAAGCAGTGAACTCTGGAATGACAACATGTCACATGGTGCAGTTGTCGCTATGGATACAATTCTTGGTCTGAAAAGCTCTGGAAGGCTTTTCCTGTTCACAGAACTCTTGTCTGTGGTTGGTGTTTCTGAGCTTTCCTACCACTGGCACTGATCACATTAAGACAGACCAGCTTTTAACTTAGAAGGCAAGGATACAGTGTCTTGTGTGGTCTGTACATCAGTGCATGTAAACAGAGGCAGCTTGTGGTATTATTTGCTTTCACAACTTATCAGATAAGACATAATGAATCCCTTATAAATAAAGACACTAAATATATGCATAGCCTCTAGTTTACAGGGTGTGTACACCAAGGAGATGCAGCAGAGGTGCAAAATAAATATGACCACACAACAAGCAAGAGCCAGAATCTACTTCTATATAGAAATGATCTACAGTATTTTAAAGGGTAAATTTCAAATATTTTAACTTAGAATCCTCCCAGCCTTCTGCACACCATCAAATAATGATATAAATAGTTTAAGTAATTGTTGAAACCAGATATGTGCATCCATGAATGTGTCTATTTGAGCATGCAGGCCTATAACCAAAGGTGTTGCGCGGTAACCTGATATTTGTCGTAGCAACACATTGCAGTTCACTTAGCTGTTAGCACACAGTGTCCTGGCAGTACATCTACAGGAGCATGTGCTGTACAGACTCCACAGAGACACATCCAACACCACTCACACCTTTGAGTTCATGGAGCAAAGAGAGCCTCCCTCTGAGAATAATTGCCTGATGCCAGCTTCAGCGCTGCTTGCTAGTCCTAACCCTCTTCACTTTTTTCCCAATAGCACAACGAGACAGCAGTGCTGGTTAAAGAAGACATGAAGAAGATGGTGCAGATACCTATGCTGAGATCCAGGACAGTCAAGCACACCAAGCTGTTTGGAGCGTCCCTGTTGGAGCTGCAGGAGAGGGGACTGCTGGAGGATGGTGTGCCTCTGGTGGTACGGAGAATGGTGGAGCATCTTTGCAAGCATGGTAGGAAAAATCCCCACCAAACAAACAAAAAAATTCTAATACCTCATCACTTTTTTTGGATGAGTGGCTTCCATTTGTTTCCATCTATTTACATTATTTATTTTTTTCATAATATTGGACTAACATTTTTTATAATATATGGAATGTGTGATTGTTAAAAGGCAGTGTGCTGCAGACTTTTCACCTTACATATTACTGCTAAACAATTACAGTATATCTCTTCTATGGTTTGAATCTTTTATTATTTTGATATACTATATCACAGGAATACCCTAATACTTAATCTGAAAAGCAATAAAACACAAAAGACAAGGCAGGTAGAAGTTAGACTGATCAGTTGCACCTGAATGGAAACATACGGTAGGATTTGGGACTTGGTCTTGACCTACTTTTGAATGCGGTGGTTCTATTTGACCAGAAGATGTCAGTGCTAGGACGTGGAATTCTTCCTGCATTACCACTGAAACTGTAACCAACAGACTTATCATACCTCCTGTAGTCTTAAACATAAACGTGCAGTGGGAGGTTGTTATCCACCATGTTCATCCCTTTGTTTGTTTCTCAAGAAGTTTTGACGGGTGGGTTTTGATCAACTTTGTACATGGGTATGTCTTGGGCTGTGGAAAAGGTGAACATATTTTACATCACTTTAGTGTCCACAATCTTCAACATTGCGTAATCAGGCCTTTTAATAGCATTATGCCAATATCATGAAAACTAATGATAGACCACCCATAATAAAACTGCCTAACTGTTTGGAGTTATTTCCGAAGTTTCAGAAAAGTTTTCCTTTTCATTTTCCTCTGTTTTTCTTCAATGGAACAATATCTCTAAATCCCAAGTGAAACTCTTGTTTACTTGAAAGCTTATTTTCTTGGAGGCAAACTGTTTAGTGTCTGTCTAGTTTAATACATTACTGTTTTGGTATATAGATGGTAGTATACATTTTTTTAGACTTCCTGGTTGTTGAGAAACAAAGCCCATTCTGATCTGGTGGACCAAACAGTGTGTTTTTAACCTATGCTCAGATTCACTTCATCTGTTCCATGTGATAGTAGATATGGCCAAGCTAAATGTTAACTTGCATGCCATTTAATACCTTAGATACTTTACATATTAACCCTGGACTTAAATCGTGTTACTCTAATGCACATATGTCAAAATCAAGGCCCAGATCAGGACCGTGACGAATTATTTATGGCCCACCGGATTTTTAATTACTATTAGAACCGGCCCGTAGGCCACATTGGCCCACTGGTGTTTTGCACGCACCAAAACTACATTCCCCATAATGCAACGGCAGCGGAAGTCACTGCAGTGCAGCAAGTGGGCTTTGGTTTCGTCATTTATCAGCACTCAGAGCAGAGGTTGAATTTATCTACTTTCCTCCTCAAAAATGGCTAAAAGGAAGGCGGACGCTGAGAGCAGGGGGTTTCAAGCCAGGTGGGAGTCAGAGTGTGTGTTCAGAGAAGTCAAAGGTAAACCTGCTTGACTTCTACTGAGTTTATATGTTTCATCCCCGACACCATACCCCAGATGCGCGTCCAAGCTGCTCCGACGCTTTCTATGTTTCGTAGCACAGAGCTGTGTGAACAATTGTTCTCTCTGATGAAGCTGAACAAAACATCACACTGATAAACACCCTCACTCCATCCTGAGGGTTTCCTCAGCTCAGAGCCTGACCCTTGAATGACCCCTGAACCCTGAATGAACCCTGACCCCCAACATTGATGAACTTGTATGAAAGATGAGACACCATCAAATATCAGGGTCAGCCTCAGACAAGTGACCATCTCAAAGCAGTAACGCATTTTCAGTTTTAAATCCAGCTAAATTTTTACATTTGTTTCTACAAGATGTTATGTCTCTTTGAAGGACACATTGTTTTGTCTGTGTGCCATAGATTTTTGCATTTTGTTTTATTTATTCAGATTTATTTCAGTTGAATGGACTCAGGGAAAATTGCAGATACGAGCCATGAGAAATTATACAACTAATTTGGTTTTATTTTATTTTTTTCTATTTGAAAGAAGTGATTGGTAGGATTGAAGAGCAGCACAATAAAAAAAATTTGCACAATAATTCATTATTTTTATGCATGCACAATATTATTATTGTGCAAAATGTAGCTTTATTTATTTAATCATTACACTGTTAGCTATGTTCATTTCAATATGTTTTAATAAACATTGAATCAGTCCGGCCCTCGACTTTTAGCACATTAATTTTTTTGGCCCTGTGTGTATTTGACTTTGACGCCCCTGCTCTAATGGGTACCGTTTCCCATGCAGATGAGAGCAGAAATTTAATTTAATTCTTCTCATAATTCTGTGGAGAAACCCCCCCCACACACACACATTTTTTATATAGTAACTCATTTTGGAGTTTTAAAAAATATATATAAGTAAAATATTGTTCTGTCACTCGATCAGAATTTATTTTAAAACGACCATTCTTTTTGAAAAGATAAAGATGGATATTTTGAAGAATTACTAAATAAAACCAGATATGCACATTGACATGGATGAGCTGTAGAAACGTCAGTAACATGTTCTCAAGGGAGCATCACCCTCACTTGTAATATGCAGTGGTTCTTTTACACATTTTTTTCCAAACTTTCCATCAAATTAAGTTACGACAGAGGACTTTATTATACATTTACTCTAAAGCAGAGTCAAGAGACATGAAGGTAACATAAATAAATCAAAGTACGATAATCCTAACTTTTAGTTGCTAACTTTAGCATTAGCAACGACATGAGAACCACATCTATCAATAATTAACCATTGCATTTGATTGTCCGTAATTGTAAACGTAGACTCGATTTGATTTACTGAAAAAATATTTTGCTTAATGCCTAAGAAGGTTTTCATTATTTAATTCAATGTTCACACAAAATGAATTCCATCCAATAATCTGCGCATGCGCGAGCAGGCTGCAGTTTCCTTTGCTCAGAGCGAGTTTGTTATGCATAATTTTGCGTTTTTTTCAATGTTTCTGCGTGTATTTTTTTTAACGTAAATTTATATAATGTATAGTAATATGCTGGTGTACTCCAGGGAGGAGTTGATGTCCATGAGGGTCAAAGGAGACCCAGCAACACGCGATCTCATCCCCGCTGAGCTCTGTTTAGTGTCTGTCCTGTGCAGGACTGGACAGCGCTACCGGGAGACCAGCTTGTTGGTGTTCTCAGAGACGTGGCTAACTGGTGACGTGCCAGACGCTAACGTCCGACTAACCGGCTTCTCCTCCGTACGAGCGGACCGGGACACGAACACCGCCGGTAAGAAGAAAGGAGGTGGATTAATGTGACATGTGACGGTGAAATCAACACTGTGTAATCGTGATCTGGAGCTAACAGCTGTTAGCATCAGACCCTACTACCTGGCGCGTGAATTTTCTTCTGTGTGGACACCGTGGCCCCTGTCAGGACAATCAGGTGTTACCCCAACAACAAACCATGGGTAACCAAGGAAGTCAAGTCTGTCCTGAACAGGAAGAAGCGGGCGTTCAGGAGAAAGAACGAGGAGGAGATGAGGAAGGCCCAGCAGGAAGTGAGACTCTGCCTGAGGGAAGCCAAGGAGGCATACAGGAGGAAGCTGGAGAAGCAGCTGGGGCGCAAACAGGTGCGGGAGGTCTGGAATGGGATGAGAACCATCACCGGACATGGGAAAGGGCGCAGCACTGTGGAGGGGAATATTGAATGAGCTAATGAACTAAACAGCTTTTTCAATCGGTTCAGCTCCCCCACCACTCCCGGCTCCTCGTCCCAGGCCTCTTCTGGTCCTGCAAACTGCTCCACTTATGCTGCCTCCTCCTGTGCTTCCTCTCCTTCCACCCCTGCCACTTCTCCCGAACCCACTCCAAGAACTGCGAAGCTCAACGGCCCCACCTCAACCACTGGACTTCCAACCTCGCCACAACCTCCTGCTCCCACCACAACGGAGACCGTCATCACTGCAGACCTGGTGACGACAACGCTGAGGAGGCTCCGTCCCTGTAAGGCAGCTGGACCAGATAAGATCTCCCCTATGGACCCTCTCCAGTTCGCCTATCAGGCCAAGGTTGGGGTTGACGACGCTGTCTACCTTCTCCACCGCATACTCTCCTACCTGGATGCCGGGGACTGTGCCGTCAGAGTGCTCTTCTTTGACTTGTCAAGTGCCTTCAACACCATCCAGCCCCAGCTCCTGCAGGATAAACTGACCTCCATGACTGTGGACCCCTACCTCGTGAGCTTGATTACGGACTACCTAACAGACAGACCCCGGTACCTCCGTATGGGGGACTGATTGTCTTCTATGGTGACCAGCAGCACGGGGGCGCCACAGGGGACCATTCTCTCCCCCATTCTCTTAACCCTCTTAACACATCAGACTTCAAGCCCAACTCGGATACATGCCACATACAGAAGTACTCCGATGACACTGCGATAGTGGCATGTATCCAGGAGGGTGATGAGGGTGGGTACAGGGCATTGGTGGCTGACTTTGTGTAGTGGTGCCAACAGAACCAGCTCCAGCTCAACGTCTCCAAGACAAAGGAGATGGTGCTGGATTTCCGGCGGGCACCTCCATCTCCACAGCCAGTGATCATCGAGGGCAGGGAGGAGGAGGTGGTAGGAAACTATAAGTACCTGGGACTGCAGCTAGACAGCAGACTGGACTGGTCACTCAACTCGAACTGTGTGTACAAGAAGGGGCAGAGCAGGATGTACTTCCTGAAGAGGCTGGCCTCCTTCAACATCTGTCCTAAGCTCCTTCTCACGTTCTATCAGTCCGTAGTCTCCAGTGTGCTGTCATACGCCATTGTGTGTTGGGGTGGTAGGGCCAGGAAAAGAGATATGGACCGCCTGAACAGACTCATCCGCAGAGCGGGCTCAGTGGTTGGGCTGAGCCTGAACTCTCTGGACTCTGTGGATACGCTTCTGGAGAGCAGGACCATGTCTAAAGTGAAGGCTATCATGAACAACACAAGGCACCCCCTACTCACCATCTTCTCCCAGCAGAGAAGCACCTTCAGCGACAGACACAGAGAGGCTGAGGTCCTCCTTCGTGCCCCATGCCATCAGGGGGTACAATGACTCTCTCAGGAGGAGCGGGGGGGAGGTGGCAAGGTCAGCACGTGGTTGAATGGATTTAATTTAATTTTATACTGTTTTTATTTTTTTTTAATTTTATACTGTTTTATATTTTAAATTAATTTTATACTGTTTATATTTTAATTTAATACTGTTATATTTTTTAAATTTTATACTGTTTATATTTTAATTTTATAGTGTTTATATTTTATAGTTTAGTATATAAGTCCTGTTAGTGCTGCATGTGTCTGTTAGTGTAGTGTATGTCTTGCGGTATGTCCTGTGATGTCACGTGAGGCGGAATATGGACCCAAATGCAGGACACCAAGAGTGAATCTTCCATCCATGATTTAATGACAAACAAAAAAAAAACTCCTGACAGAACAAATCACAAAATTAGGATAGACTAACAGGAATCAAACTTGAGAAAAACAAACCAGCACCAGGCTGTGACAAAAACCTGGTTTAAAAAGCCTCATCACAATAACACCAACGATGTTCAGGTGTGAACGCTCAGAACGTCGTGGATGAGTCTGAGGTGTGGAGCCGTGGCTCCACCCACCAGCTTGGCCTCTCCCTGCCACACAGCGGCACTGCCACACCGAACCGTGACATGAGATGTCAGTGTTTCTTTTTCTCCTGGTGTTTATCCAGTATTATCCGTTATATAATGCCTGAGCAGTGGATATATACAATTTCCTCTGGATTAATAAAGTATTTATCTATCTATCTATCTTATCTATCTATCTATCTATCTATCTATCTATCTATCTATCTATCTATCTATCTATCTATCTATCTATCTATCTATCTATCTATCTATCTATCTTTAATTCCTTACACAGTACAAAAATGCAGAGGAAATTGATGAGTTTGCCATTGTTAAAAGTGAAATGGATTTTCTGAATCAAAACTATTTTATTTTATCGGAAAGAAAATTTGGTCATTATGCTACCTTATTGGCCGATTGTGGTTTCACAATGCAATGACCTATAATGTGGCTATACTAGTGTGGAAGTGAGAAGGTGTTCAATACTGTTATAGATGCAATACTTTAGGCAAACTTGATTTTATTAAGGATTGCCTTCAAGTGTGATTTACTGGAGTGTCTAAATTTTCCATTTCTTTTCATGAGCTAATCTTCAGTCTGGATCAGAGACCACCAGTAATCTGTAACCCTCTAATGTGCAGTTCTTTGTCTCCCAGCTTTGCATCAGGAGGGTCTATTCAGAGTGAACGGGAATGTGCGAGCTGTGGAGACCCTGAAACAACGTTTGGAGAGTGGCGAGCAGGTGGACCTTCTCTCTGAATCTGACGTGTGTTCAGTGGCCAGCTTGCTCAAGCAGTACCTGAGGGACCTCCCAGAAGGTCTGGTCGACTCAGCGGTCCAGCAGGCGCTCTTACTTCTTTACCAAGGTATCATCAACCAGCTGCGTTTTTAATAATTATGTTCGTATGTCTCTTGGACGATTCAGCAAATTAAATCTCTATTGTCATATTAATATCATCACACGTAGATTTCTGTAGTGAATAAAGTCAGGTGACTCCAGGTTTCCAGGGATGGGGGCATACAACCCATAGGTGAAACCCATATGGGTTTCAATGACTCAAATTACATTGGAACAACGTTGATGATTCTGACTTTGATAGACATTTACCATAATCTGGTTGACTGAGAGTCTTCAGAAACACCCCCAAACAAAAAATATTCATATTAATGGACAAAAAAATACAAAACTTAAACAAATTTGATTTATTTTTTCTCATTTTCCTACAAAGAAGAAGTCCATTTTAATATTCCCCGTGGGGAAATTGTCTTCACACTCATACATACAGTTGCATGCATACATACATACATTGTTGTGTACAGGCCCCTGAACACTAGGGACCTACAGGCATGCAGCAAACAGTATAGGGGGAGGAAGAGTGATGGGTTGTGACTTCAGGGTGCGCCCCAAATGAGCAGCTTGTAAAGGGGACGGCGCCTTGCTCAAGGGTGCCTCGGCAGTGGCTGGGAAGTGACCTGACACCTCCCACTGTCAGCTCACACTCTGAGGATGGCTTGGCAGGAACGGGAATCAAACCGCTGATCTCTGATCATAGGGTGGCCGCTCTACCGCTGAGCCACTGCTACTCCCAAAATACAATACAATACAAAATACAACTTTGTGGTGAAAAAAACAAGTTTTGGTTCTGATGCCGTTATACATTATTACATATTTGAATTCAAAACATTGTCATTATTTATATATTGACATAGGAAACACTGGTAGTATATTATTTTAAATGTAACCAAACAAACCAAAGTGTTCAACAGATATGTGCCACTTTAATGGATTTTTTCATCCTCTCTCTTTCCACACACTTATTCTCTTTGGTCTTCTGTTTATCTGTTTGTTGCCATTTTTCTTGATGATCGTCATGTTTTACGTCCCTGACATTAAACATGTATTTAATTACATGATGGTTTGTTTCTCCTTTTGTACGCGTGTTTGTCCAAAACAGCATGCACGTGACACACATGCACAAACACATCTGATCTTTGCTAGGCTTCATCAATAGTAGCGGCAACAGCACACTAATGAATTACAACAGCACCCCCCCACCCCCTATTTACACAAACTCACCGTGCACGCACTCACGTAGACACAACGCTGACCATTTGCGTCACTCATTCATTTGGGATCAGTAGCCATATCCGTTTATCCAACCCTGACCTAATTATCTACCCCAACTAATAGCATCAACATATTTTCGGGCTCTTTGCTCTAATGCTCACATATCGCCTGTTACCACAACACAAGATTAGATGTTACAGGATGCAGGTGGATGCAGCTGCAACTCCACAATCTGTTATTTAATAAAAGTAGGATTTGAATGTCTCTAATCGTGGATTTATTTGGAAGAATTCTTAGTTGTATTTGTAGCCGCAGGTTTCATGTTTCTTCCTGACCTCTGACCGGACGTCTTGTTTTTGTCTGCAGAGTGCGGCGATGATGTTTCATGTTCAGATATGAGAGATCTGCTCCAACAACTTCCAGACGTCCACCTCAGCCTCCTCCGCTACCTCTGTCACTTCCTCACCCTTGTTGAGTGCAACCACAAGGAAAACCTTATGAATTCCCCCAACCTTGCCACCGTGTTTGGACCCAGTGTCTTTCAGTGAGTTGAATTGTTTCTAAAGCAGGGTGGTAAATGACCCGTAGTCCGATCTCGCCATCATTACACTGTGAAATCAGATGATCAGTGAATTTATCGACAACAAATTAATTGAAACTGTCCTCATGTCCAGCATACTGCTGCAAATGATGGACAGAGAGCTCTTATTAACCACAAAATGCCTGTGATAGTCAAACTCTCTCCTCCTGACAGCATTTCAAACACCGCTCCCACTCTCTCTCTCACATCTGACCTCCACCCATGCCCCACTGCCACACCTTAATACTTTATAACCTGCATTTTGGGACCTCAAGGCCTGTTTTGGGCACAGCAACATCCCATAAACACAACAATGATGTGCTGTGTTTTCAGTGATTGATAAATTTAATTGATGTGCGTATTAGCAGACATAACAGCTATGGAGCAACAAAAACATTCCAGCAGTCACTCATCTCGATGTCCAAGAAAATATTTGAAAGCTTGGAATAGCATCATGTGATGAGCTGATAATATTTGTAGTGCACACAGTGAGAAATCTCTGTGTCTAGTCACTTTGAGCTGCTAAAGGTGTGCCAGTCAAAGTGTAAGCATCTTATATTATTATCACACTAAATCCAATTTACGATTACTGTGGATCAAATTAATGCCTCAGTCTGGCACTGATTGTGATGATTCACACACTCAAGGGCAAAGAAAGCAACAAACATGAGCGTTAAACATTAAATGCTCAGTCAAGTATTTCTGGTCTAACACCTCCTGTTCATAACTTTGAAGAACATCACACTCCTAGAGGTTATGCCAAGTGTGGGACATTAATAAAACATGTTTGCTGCAATCTTTGAATGTTTGCAGACTGCTGGCTTCAGTTTTCTACAGCTAACAGATTAAGTCGCTTAAACCAGATGTTCGGCCCTCTTTTTCTGTCCTTTTTGGCAAGTCAGAGATTAACCATTAATTTAAAATGTCTTAGGTTTATGGGTACAGTGACCTTTATACGGGAATGAGTGAGGCAATTATCCACAACGCAAGGTTACCAATTTCCACACACTGACTACATGCCTGCTGTGGGTGTTTTCTCATGTGGCCAGCAGGTGGCAGTGTGGTGCACTGAGTGAGGATCAGCTTGTGATGAACACATTTCACAGCTTATGAATTTGACTTTAATATCAACACCCGCTTTGAGTGTTCATAAAAATGTCACACACTATAGATCGAGAAAACTATTTGAGCAGTTTTGAAGTAAATGTCACATCACATATAGAACAGAGGATGATAATGTGTTTTTAGGGCTTACCATGATGTTCATAAATAAATGATACATCACTGGCTCATAAGTCTTCCTGCAGCTGCTGAGTTAAGTGCCTCTGTCCTCACTATTCTATTTATGATGTGCCTACTGAGTTTCACATGATTTTGTACATCTTGACCTACAGCGACTGACAGATTGGTGACAAACTGGGGTGCTCAGGCCGGGAAGCACTACCCATTACACAGATCAGGTCTCAATGGATGGACCAGGGAAGTGAAATCCCAGTGGATTCTCTTTCATACCGCACAGTCTGTTCTCTTTATTTGTGATGAGGATTTAAATTTAGGTCTACAGTTTGGCCGACAGCTCACTGTCTATGTCAGAAAGTTGCCCTGTGTATCACACGTTTTTCTAACTTGGACAAAAATGTTTTGCTTTCTTAATAATGTTGACCAGCTGATGAATAACTTTTGACTTTAGCAGCAAATTTATTATAGAAATAATTACAGTGCTTCAAAATGAAAAATCCACTAGCTTTGACCTTAGATCAAAGCTAGTGCATAGGTAGATCAAAGCACTAGCTTTGATCTATGGTCTTACTCACACTGGCCTTCTCCCTCGTCTTTCTATCTTATCCGGTTCCTGAGTGTACAAAAGTTGAAATTTGACCTTGACCTAGTTTTCTCAAGGTCAAGGTCATCATCTCATTTTCGTCCCGTTTGTCGCCCAAGTAATCTGTTTTTTGTTTAATCTTTCTATCTGCAACGGTTGCAAAGACATTTGGTAGACAAACGGACGGACGAACGAATGAACACACAAACACTGACAATTACATGTACAATACATCACCGCTTTGATGCGGGACGTAAAAAGGAAACCTGAAAACATTTTTAAAACAAAATGTATTTTTTTAGGGATTTGATTAAAACTCTTGTATTTGTTCTGACCTTCTTTACTTTCCCTTCCCCCATTTCTACAGCGTGGCTTCTGGTTCCGAAGCAATGAAAGACCAGAATATCTGTAACAAGATCATGGTCAAGCTCATCCAGAACTACAGGAACATATTTGGGACCCATGGGGACCGAGACGACTGCACAGTGGAGCATTCAAACCTTATTGTTGTCAAGGTGTTGTATACTCATAGTAACACCAGTATCAATGTTTATATGAAATAGATGTGTTTGTGGTCCAATGTAGGGAAACCTGTCAGACAACTACATGTGAACCACATCTGCCGCTCATCCATTCCTGTGACCTCATCTATCGGAGTGATGATTTAAAAATATAAGCTTACTTAATGTCGTGCTAAAGTTGATTTTAACTATTGATCTGAGATGAGATTCCTCGCATGAATGGCTCCTCTGCGGGTGGCTATCTTGAGTCACAACCTGTTGATTTATTTTTGCTCCTTTAAATGGCCGATGGGTTTATTGATTAGAAGGTTTGTATTGTCTGTTGTTTCCTCGGAAACAAAGCAAACACTTGAGCAAACCTTCTACACCTCTCTTTCACAAATACATACACACACGCACACACACACACACACACACAGACACACACACACACACACACACACACACACACACACACATATATATATATATGTATATATATATATATATATATATATATATATATATATATATATATATATATATATATATATGTCCGTTACTTAAGAGATTTTTTCACATCACTTCATAAACAGCAGGATAGAGATCCATAAACTTTCACACATACTTTATATAAGGTGCGACTTACTGTATATAATTGGTTGACTTCCTTTTCAAGTTTAGGCTCATTTGAAATCTGGTTAAAATGTCAATGTACAGTAATTCGTCTATGATTCTATGATTACGATATAAATTTATTTCGGCTGTGCTTTTTCATATGATTCTTTCATATATATTTCAAAGATGTAATTTACAATAAGAATTTTAGAAAGAAATATTTATTTTTCTCTGTTTTCTTACCTTTTCAAAATACCAAATATTGTAAATAGCCTAAGAAACATGAACAAATCATCCTAAAACGCCCTGATATCATAATAAACTATCCACATGGCCTCAGTTCTTTGACGTAAGCTACACCATTGTGTTTTCACCCAGAGGGACTTCAAGCAAACTTGACCCAGACAGGCAGTGAATCAAATCTGTGATCTTTGTGTTGTCACTGTGCTAAAAGAGACACACCTAACGTCCCATTGTGACACATTTAGTATTTTTGATCATTTAATGGAATACATATTACTGCCGGAATGGCTTTGGTGTGTTGTTCTACTGTTGTATCACAAGTGGAACTCCAAAACACTTGTAAAATTTCTGCTTCAGTTTCAACTGTTGATTGATGACTTATCAAAACACATCAAGGGTTGTCAAATGCTGCGGTTGTGTACCAATGGAACGACTGTTGTGATTAATTACTGGACTTCAACTCTCATCTTTCTGTTAGAGTACCGCTCTTACCATTTTTAACATTATTGATCGTGAACTCTTGTTCTTTTGTGACCCTCTGCTTAGCATGCAAAATAAAACTGCTAAAGTTGTTATAGCCATTTCAAAAATTTAGCGCATGAAACCCATTTAACCCATTTATAGCCAGTACAATGCAGTCTGGAGGCACTTTTTTTATCATTAATACCATTGCTCTGTTGGGAAAGCCTGGGAGAGCTCAGCCTCATGACCAGGGAAACCCCTCAGTCTAAATGACACACACACACACACACACACATACACACACACACACACACACACACACACACACACACGCACATGATTGCGAACACATATGCTCAGGCATGTTGACGCGACTGCGGCCTCTCACCTCCTGACCTTCCTCTTAACACCATTGAATATAGCACTTACTGGTTTTGCCTGTACTTTCTGTCACAAAATGCAGAGGTTGTGCAGATTAAGGTTTATAGGAGATTGTCAACCTGTTGAAATCTATTCTCAACCCAGTTGGCAAGGCTTAGACAGGAAAGTAAAATTAAAGCATGAATACCCAGGGGTTCCCCTAAAAGGACTCCATTATGTGAAAAACATTCACAGCTAATATACTGTATGTGGCTGTATATACAACAGTTTGAAGCTGGAGATCAAAAAAATCCCTAGCCTCTGTTTTACTGCGTGCACAACATGGACTACAACAGAAACCTTTTGTCTTTCTAGTCCCAGGATATGCACGTGACGGATGCAGACACGAACAAATCAGCGAGCCTCCCCAGTGAGGCGACATCAACGCCAGTTCCCACGACAAAGGTGCATTCGTGGTCTTAACAGGAACACGCCTGCATGTGTTTGTCTTTGCTTGCACATGAAATCTCCTCAGCATGCCTGATAGAGACATGATAATATTTTATGCTGTGAAATGCAGTGTTTAGGCATGACGTTCAAACTCACATGTCCCTTTCAAATTGCCTTTGCTAGTCCATTTTAAAACCAACCATGTGATGTGTGTCTGATTAACATAGCGGGGGCATGTTCCCTAACTTCTGAGCCATTTGTGGGTAGTTTTCTCTGAGCTGTTGTCAGCGTCAGCTGACTGTCTCGGAGTGTAATTGGATTACCTGTACTCTCTTTGAATAGATGATGGCCTTTTCCTCTAGATAATGATTTCTAATGTGTTTTTAGAATTTTAGGATTTTATTCTGTCGCACTTAATCAAAGCTCGAAATGTTGTTTTTTTTAATACATTCTTGTATATTTAACTTGGATGCAAATAATGTTTGAATGCATTTTAAATCTCTTAATTTTCTTCTGTCTACATTTACATAGGCTGGGCCCAAAAACCTGCGACAAAATGAAGAAGCTCTGCAGAAATCCTCCACTGACAATCCAGAGGAGAGGACGAGGAAAAGGAAGGTACAAACATAACTGTTTATTACTATTATTATTCGGGTAATAAATTGTTTTACTTGGCATAACAGTTCATAGTACAATTATTTGTAATTGTTCTAATGAGTACTTCCTGCTTTCTTATCTGCTGTATGCCTCCTGTGATGCTTGTGGCCTCGCTGCTCAGTCACGTGATGTGATTTGATAAAGACAGTCTGCACAGGAAACAATGGCATGTTTCTTTGCAGTTAGGGTTGAAGAATCTATGGTATTTATTTACAATTGTTGTGTGTTTTGCCTCAGGGAGCAGTTTTTTTATGTGCTTTGATTTATAGAAAGCCAACAGAATTCTGCAAGAGCAAACATGCAAGGAAAAACTTCCTTTTAACAGGCAGAAACCTTGAGCAGACCCCGACTCCTGGAGGATGATTGTCTGCCTTGACCAGCAAGGGTTACAAAGAGGATGAGAGACAGAGCAAAAGATGGGGAAAAAAAGAGTGGGAAGAGTGGAGAAGGGGGGATGGGGGGTGGACACACAGATGCATACTATGACTATACACGTAACAGATAAACTTCAGGGTGACAAGTTAAAACTGTTCACCTGTGCTTGCTTTGAATGCACTTACCAAGAGTTAAACCATTAATTTTGTAAATATTAATTTGTGCAATAACAACAACAACAACAGCAACAAAAAACTGGGTTCACAGCAGAGAGCAAATCATTACTTTAGGAATAACTAGAACGTGGCCCTGGCAGCACATTCAGTCCATAGTAGCTTTCGTAAGAACTAGTTTGATAAGCTATAAGCTGATCATGGAGAAATTAATTCCAACAAATTCTAAGCTAGCAGTTAAATGATAGCTGATAATGTTCCAACTAGCACATGAAACGTGGCTGAAACATGTCAGCATTTGGTGAGACAAAGACGTGACTGAACGGTGGCCGTGTGCAGACAGTTAAGCGGTTATAGTGGTTGCTGCTACGAGTTCCCAAAGTGCTAAGCTAAATTCCAGTGCCAGTGTCAGAACAGCAGCCAAGAGCAGTGAACTAATATACGGCTATCAAGAGTCCATTGTTTAGCAGCTTTTGTACACAAAACCAATTAGCTTAAATATCAAAAAGCTGTGACTATCAAAAGAAAGAACTGAAATCTCACAATCTCTGTCCAAATGAAAAGACTGCTCCAAAGGGTTTGACCTTCGTCATAATTTATCAAGCGAGTAATCACCACTTTTAATATTAACTTTTACAGCATTTCCCAAACGCTGCTGTAGAGCCTCAACTATCTCAAGGTCAGGTTCAGTATAGGCATGGCCTTGAGGCTTGTTCAGATAAACAAAGTTTTTGGCCTGATCTTCGCTCATTCATCAACACCAGACACACAATGTATATGTTAGATAGTGTAAAACTGTGAGGCAGGGGTGGTTGTCCCCCGTCCATAAATTACATTTGATTAAAATTACACATTTATGAGCCTCGGGTCTGGTGAAAATCTCTGAAACAGACAAACACACCCACACACTTCAGCTCCCCAACATGACTTTATTAACTGTTTGAGTTATGTAGGTCATTAAAACATCTGAGCATGTGTGAGAGAGTGTTGTTAAGCAAAGATATTCACACATGAGCTCCAAAAAGGAATGCAGTCATTAATGGAGGAACATTATTCATTCCTCTGTTGCAATTGAAGGACCAAACAAACATCTGAATACAGTACTTTCTCAAAATGTGCAAATAAAATTTGATCATGTTGAGTAGATATGATATACTGGCATCCGCTATTTCAAAAGTGTAGTGAAATACCGCTGAAAGTAGCAAGAACATGATAGATCAGATTGCAAAGACACTGAAAAACTAGACATCTGAGAAATGATCTGTCATCAGTAAATGGAGGTGGGTTAACAGAGACCAGTTACAACTGGCTTTACTGAAGAGTGCATACAAAAGTAAAATATTAATTTTCTAATGTTTTATTTAGTTACGGTTTTCCAGGTTTTTTTCTTTTAATTTTTCAGTCACCAACTATTGGGTAATCTGTCATTTAGAAAACAGGTCATACCCTCATTTTGGGCTGACAGGTTTCTTTGCCATCTGTCCTATTTAGCTCCAACATGTTGTTGCTCTGTTTGAGTTCTTTTTTATGCACAGGCAGAAACTGACAACCTGGAATGGTGGTAGCGTGACCAGTCCATGTTTAAACATCATTGAAGCTGACCTAAAGGTTGTTTTTTTTAGCTGTGGCTGACTGAGCTTCCATATGAAAATATTTTACTCTCTCAGTAACCACCATATGTTGTAGTCTTACTTTTGTATGCAAAATGTAGAATTTTTATAAATATGTTAAGCTTTTGTAAAATGTTTTTGATTTGTACTAAAACAAAAAAAACAACAACTTAATACTAAAAAAAAAAAATCAAAGCATGTAATCAGAAAAACAAGTTAATAACCTCATTCAGTTTCTCTTTCTTTTTCTTCCTGTGGTTTTCTGTGAAAGTCTAATTTAGCTGAATCAATTGCACAACCCGGAGGCAAAAATCCATACCAGAGCTAGTTAGAGAAGCTTGTGAGGCTGATATTATCCCAAACATTTCCCCATTATCTACATCAATGAGTAAATGGAAGCAGAGTCTATAGATTTTACAACAATCCATTAAGCTGAACCCCAAATGGAAATGTACTGCTAGTAATTGGTGTAAAGGAAAAAACAACATCAAGCCTTTAATTTAACTACTAGACATTTATCTAGCCTCTTTGAGCATTGGTTGTTTTCTACCATTGTCGATACCTCAGCTGCTGGCGTCAGACCCATTTGATATTCTCACATCCAGCTGACTATTTGGCTCTGGATGCATCACGTGTCACTACATACATATATACTAAGAGAAAGCTCTGTGGAACATTATTTAGCTTCTCTCGGGGGTTCTTTGGGTAAAACTCGGTAAAAATGCAGGAGTCTTCTCGCAGTGTGCCAGTAGTCAGGTTGAGATTCTTCTCCTACACAACAGTTGGGGGTTTACGCTCTTTATACCCACTCAAGGTGAACATGGTAAGATAAACATGAGTCTAACCTTTAAGTTTTATGAGTCAACCTCTTTCTCCCCCTGCTTCTTTTACAGTCCGTTTATGGCTTCCCTTCGAATGAGCTTCAAATGCATGTTTTATAGTATCTTGAGATTTGGTTCAAAGTGCATTTCTCTGTGTGTGCGTGTTGTTGTATGATGAGCCTGATTGTGCACAATAGTAGCAGTTGTGAATCATTTACGTCTCGTGCTTTCTCATGTTTCTGACCTGTTGCTGGTCTGTGTTGCTGCCCTGTGTGTGTGGAACAGGTGAGGAAAGCAAAGAGATACGACGTGACTCAAGAGGTTTTTGAGCCCCGTCGCTCAGCTGGGACGACCCATGCGAGGTCCCTGTCCATACCGATAGTTTTGCCTCTGGCCTCCGAGGTGAGGAGTCTCAGTCCAGAGGCCATGGAGACAGCCCCCGTCCCAGCAGCTCACCAGGGTAACCTGGACACCACGTCACAGCTCAGCCGATTTGACGTCAGCCCTCCTGGCAGCATGGAGGCCCTCAACAGGTTAGTGTGTCTGAGAAACTGTGAAGCACAAGTTACATTTTTGTAGGTTAAATATTAATTTTACAGAAATATTTTCATGACCCTGCATTCATTAAAAAAAAAAAACCCAACTCAAATTTTTCACGCTGTGCCTTGGGTTTGGGATGGGGGATGGGGGGATGCTTGGTAGCAATGATAAATTGGTTATGACGACTGTTTGCGTAAGTAAAGTGTTACCCTAGCAGGGTGAGGGTGAAGAATCTGACAAGTCCGACAACTATCTGAGATCTTAAGCCCAGTTCTCATGACTATATGGCTTTGGCTCACAAGTAACACTATTATAAGAAGCTGAAACTGGAACCACTCAGTTTCGAGTGTCTCAGTCCTGGAATAGCAAGACTACAGCTGTGCCTGTTGTTGGTGCTTTTGCTGCTTTGACCAACGGCTCGACTGGCTTTCACCTTACCTGCAAACAACCCCGCACATTGTGGATGAAAGTGCAGACTGATAATATTTACAGTTATGTGGTTTTCTTTTTTTTCCCTCATCACTAATCAGCTCCTGAGGAACTTAACACAAAATTTGTTTTGGTGCAAAAAATAAATATAAATAAATAAATATGTGGTTCAAGTAATTAGTGTGTGTTAGATGTGTAATGATGAAGCGCTGAGGTGAGAAATGATGTTCGGGCTTGTACTGAAAACCTTGACCTTTAGTATCCCATGAATCAGTCCTTTAAAATGTGTCAGCACCAGATCCATTACCACATTACGTAGAAGTTTAGTATGACACTCACAAAGCTGTTTGGTCTCACTCATGCCTGTAAACTGGAAAAGACATTTCCCTATATCCAGTTAAATATATTTAAGGAAAATAAGAGCAATTAAGATTTAATTGTATTATTGGATTTTTGAGGACTGTATTTTTTCATAATATTTAGTACTACCTCTTATTGAAGTACAGTATTACCTACCTCTATCATATTCTAACAAATTAGCTATTTATCATGTGGATGTTGAACAGTTGATCTCTTGCAGCCTAGAATTTGTTCATTCTTATGTGCAGAATTTCCCTCATTTTGAGGGAACCACTCACCCCTTTCTCACAGCCTGTTAATCAGGG